>NC_047086.1:9210359-9515879 GCF_902459505.1 Geotrypetes seraphini | reverse complement strand
TTTGTGTAAATGTTTCACCATTTTCATCTTTAATGGCAATTAATTTTGATTTCCTTTTTTTCGCTTTAAGATAATTTGCCAATATTCTTCCCGCCTTATTTGAGTTACCATAATACAAAGCTTGTTGAGAAAATATATCTTTCCTAATCAACTTAGATGAAATCTCATTATATTTCCCCTTAAGTTTTAACAATTTTTGTTGAATAGAATATTCCCATTTTTCTATAAGTTTTAATTCTAAAATTTTAATCTCTTTTTCTAAATTTAAAAATTGTTTTTTAATCTGTTTTTTAAGATAAGCCGAATAAGAAATTATTTGTCCTCTCATTGATGCCTTAAAAGCATCCCATAATATTTCCCTAGAGATCTCATCTTTATTATTCAATTGAAAATAATCCTTCATTTTTGTTTGAAGATTCTCACAAAATATTGGATCAGCAAGCAATGTATTATCAAACTTCCAAATTGGTCTATTAGTATTTTGATCTGCAATCTTAATTTCAATCCACACCCCACCATGATCAGATAAAATGATTGGATCAATGGCAGCTTGTGACACCTGATGTGCCAAATTGTTTGAAATAAAAATATAATCTATTCTTGAAAAAGAATTATGAACGTGAGAACAGAAAGAAAATTCCCGTCCATCAAAATGAAGTATTCGCCAAATATCTGTCAGATCGCAAGATTGTACCAAATTATCTAATCCCATAGATTTCATAAATCTACTTGGGTTTTTATCCAATAGAGGATCCATAACAGCATTAAAATCCCCAGCTACTATTAGATTTGAAGTAGCCAGTGGCAAAATCAATTGTTTAAGAGTCTTAAAAAATTCATTTTGGTTCGAATTAGGGGCGTAAATATTAAACAACGTCATGGTAGTATTTCCCATGCTCATTTCCACATTTACCCATCTTCCATGAATATCTGATGCTTTTAATTTGAATGAAGCAGAGCATTTTTTATTCACTAGAATAGCAACACCCGCTTTTTTCTCTATAGCTGGTGAGAAAAAACAATGCTTGACCCAACCTCCTTTTAGCTTATTAGATTCATTATTTGAAAGGTGGGTCTCTTGTATAAAGCATATATCCGCATTTTGCCTCTTTAAAAATAATAATGCTCTTTTCCTTTTTATCATATGATTCAGACCATTAACATTCAAAGATAGTATTTTAAGATCCATTTATATTTTTAAAATACAATTTTCCCAAATTTAAACAGTAAATTATTTTTTTAATAACTTTTCCCAATACACTAAATATTTTATAATGTCCCCACCCTCACCCTCACCCAACCCTCCATTGTATATCCCTCCCCCACTAAATACGAAAACTTGGATACGCAGATTGAGGTTAGGTATAAATAACTCCCACAAGCTATTATCAAATTCATCTATAATTACTACCAGTAAATTTCTCTCTTTATCTATTAAAAAATTTTTTTGTTTTTTTTTTTTTACCCTGAATTGGAGGAATCTGTAAAAACTCAAGTTCTATCTCAGAACTATAAAGGAATCCTCATCTAAACTGCCTACTTTTAAATTCTTGAGGGTGATACAAACAGAAATTAAAATAATTCAATTGAAAAGAAACTTCACATCATCATCAATCATATGCTTTTCCTTCTCCTCAATGATATAATATAAGATCCTATTACATAAATGACCTAAGATTTTTTTTTTTTTTTTTTGGCTGACATCAGGGGAAAAATGTAACCTCATAAACAACAGTACTATAGCTCCGAAGCATCAGAGTGACATGTTCTTAATCCAACAAATATAAGTAATTTTATGAGGAAAAAGGTATGAAGCACAAGAGAATTCCTAAAGATGAAATCTAGGATCTTACCGGGAGGACCTGCAAGTTAAAACAAGATCACCCAGCATACATTCTTTCCTGACTTATTTGAAACGCAAACTCAACCGGAAGTACCTCCTCTAACAGGAAATCATCCAATTTAACCAATCGTATTCTGTTTTTACACATGACATTACATTTGTTAATGTGATTGAAGGATTTCCTCTCTTCTCTTGTAAATAACGCCCCTAACATTTCATAGCCAATCAACGACTCTTTTAATATAAGGTCAGTGAGTGAGAAGAAAAATCATATCCTGCGCTAACAATTCAATCGGATCACTGTCAGCTCCACGATCTTTCATGTAAGTCTAATTTATCTAAAAGATCCAGAATTGAATTATGCAGATTGCTTAAGATTAATGTTTACTTCTTGCTTCTTATTAAGAACGTTCCATGTTGTTCAAATTATAGTTCCACCCTCGTGCGATTCTATTCCGTTGCATTAAAAGTTCTAAGTCTTAACCGAATTTTCCTATATATTCTTATTATCCAAAGTCAATATTTATAATTAAATTTAGATAAATAATAATTAAAAGTTCCCTTCGGATATCCTTAAAAGGTCATTGGTTGATCATATTGCTCAAGAAATTCTTGTAATTTTTTGGGGTCCGAAAAATTTTGAGTTTTATTAGCAATTGTAACTTTCATTACTGCCGGATAAAGGAGCCCATAACTTGCCCCTAGGGATCTTAATTGGGGTCTCAAGTCCAGGAATTGTTTTCTTCTTGATGCAGTTTCTCTCGCAAAGTCAGGGACAATGTGTATTTTTGCATCCTGACATCTGAGATTTTTATTTTCCTTGGCTAGTTGACAGATTTCTATTGCTTGTTGATGTCTCAGGAGTTTAAAAATTAAAGTCCTTGGTCCCGTTTGAGAGTTTTTCCTCTGAGTTGGTATCCTGTGTGCTCTTTCGATCTCTAGTGCAGTCTTGAATTTTAATGGCAACACTTTAGGCAAAAATTGTTCCAGGAAAGTTATAGGATCGTTTTTTTCCACCCCTTCCGGCAATCCGATTATTCTTAAATTATTTCTTCGTTCACGGTTCCTGCTATCTTCAAGATCTCTCTTAATTTCTTCAACCTCTTTCCATATTATTTTACTGTGTCTCATGTCTATATTTAGTTGCTCCGAATTGTCCTCCAAAATATTTATTCTATTTTCTGTCACATCCACTCTTTTAGTGAGGATTGCAGCATCGTCAATTGCTTTTTGTAATTTTTTATTACTGTCTAAAACAATCTCCTTGATTTGTCGCAATTCCTCCATAATGTCGGGGCTCTCATCTGATGGCAACGGCACTTTTGAAGGAGGAGTACTCGGCTCCGGCTTTGATCTCTTGTTACTTCCTGTACCGGATCCTCCAGCCCCGAATCGCTTTTGTTTTGTTTGCTAGATGCCATATTCTGATAATATTCAGCTTGTTTTCTTTTAAAATTTAATTATTTTTGTAGTATTTTCTATAAATAGAGCTTGTCTGCACGGAGCTACTCTCTCACCCAACCATCAGAGTTCGCGTCCAAGCCACGCCCCTCCCTAGCGAACCTTGAATCATTCCTTACTTGATAAGGAGTTCTAATTTGCTCTTCTTATTTCCTCAGTAATGAAACTTAAAAGGAAATTTAAACTCATTTCTGTTCTCTAGCAACTAAAAATTGTTGTAATTGTATAGGATCCCAAAAAACATATTCAATGTCCTGTTTCTTGACTAAACATTTACATGGAAATTTAAAATAGAAGGATGCCTCTAAGGCCAAAACTCTAACTTTTAATTTCAAAAACTCTTTCCTCCTTAATTGAGTAGCTCTAGAGACATCCTGAAAAATCCTAACCAAATCCCCACAAAATTTTATTAATCTATTTTTGAAATAAAGTTTCATTATTAACATCTTATCTATCTCGCTCATGCATGTTATCACCAGGGTGGACCGACTGAATCACATCCTGAGAATCTTCCAGAAATTCAGTTAAATTAATTTCAGTAGTGACCAAATGGTCCGCCTCCTGGGTAGATTCTATTTTTCTTTGAGGAACATAATAATAATTATTAATTGGAAAATTCTCCACATTGACCAATCCCAGTATTTCTTTAAAAAATTTCCTTAACAGAATTTCAGGTGATAGTAAATGAGTTACTGGGAAATTGACCAAGCGGAGATTTCTCGCTCTATACATATTTTCCATAGATTCCATTTTAGAGTGTATTGCAGTAGAATCTTTAACAGCAGATACTGAGACAGCTTGAAGCGTATTACATTGAGTTTCTATAACATTTAGTCGTTTATCCAAACAACTCAAATTGGAATCCACATTTTCTAATTTATGAGAAACAGACTGTGAATAGTCCACCATTTGTTTCATCGTTGACTTGAGAAACCCTTCAACTCTAGAAATACTTAACCACAAATCTTTAAGGGTAATATCCTATGCTTCCTCCGATAGTGGATTTTCCTCCTCTCCACCTGAAATATTCAGTGATTTAGGTATTTCAGTAAAAACTAACTTATTAATCTGAGTGGAGGATACCACTTTTTCGTTGGAAATAGCTGGGTTAATATTCCTACTTTCACCAGATACTGGATGAAGAGGAGGAGTCCGTTCGAGGGGACTCAATGAAGCACCTGACAGGGAGGAATTCATATTAAGTGGTTCTACTGAGGGATTTTCAGTTAATAAAGTTAAATGCCTCTCCATGGGGCCAGATACAGCTGGTGTTGAGCTTTTTGGTTTAATTTTTCTTTTCCCCATAGTCAGTCTAAACCACAAAATGTGCAAGTAATTAATAAAAACTTGAGTTCTGGCTCCTCGGCTCCTCGACTCCAAGGGGCTCCCAAGGGGCCTGGCGTGCCCCTTTAGGCACGCTCCTTCGGCCACACCCTGCGGCCACAACCGCGGCAGCGGTTTCACTTTATGCAGTTGGAGACGGACCCAGTGACGTCAGGGGTCCGTCTTAGTTAGTGCCTGCCAGTTGGGCCAAAAGGAAAAAGAGCCGCTGCTGCAATACGCCCGGAGGCAGCCAAACAAGTCTCCTGCGATCTCCCAAAGTAGATCTCAAGCTCCCAAATTGACCGCGGCAGCGGCTTCACTTTATGCAGTTGGAGACGGACCCGGTGACATCAGGGGTCCGTCTCAGTTAGTGCCTGCCGGTTGGGCCAAAAGGAAAAGGAGCCGCTGCTGCAATACGCCCGGAGGCAGCCAAACAAGTCTCCTGCGATCTCGCAAAGTAAATCTCAAGCTCCCTCTTGGGCCTGTTCTTTTTAACATTTTTATAAGCAATATTGCTGAAGGGCTGTCAGGTAAGATTTCCATCTTTGCAGATGATACCAAAATCTGCAATAAAGTAGACACCCAGGATGGTGTGAATGACATGAAGAAAGACGTAGCAAAGCTTAAAAAATGGTCTAAAATTTGGCAGCTAAAATTTAATGCTGCAAAATGCAGGGTCATCCATTTGGGCTTTAAAAACCCAAAGGAATGGTACAGTTTAGTGAGTGAAGAACTTTTGTGCACGACAGAAGAGCGAGATTTGGGTGTGATTGTATGTGATGATCTTAAGGTGGCCAAACAGGTTGAAAAGATGACGGCGAAAACTAGAAGGTTGGTAGGGTGCATAGGGAGGGGTATGGCCAGTAGGAAAAAGGAGGTATTGATGCCCCTGTATAAGACTCTGGTGAGACCTCATTTAGAATACTGTGTACAATTCTGGAGACCGCATCTTCAAAAAGATATAAAAAGGATGGGGTCAGTCCAGAGGAAGGCCACTAAAATGGTGCGTGGTCTTCATCTCAATATGTATACTTCAGAGCAGTGTTTCTGAACTTCTTCAAGCCAAGTACCCTCTAAGTCTAACTCCACCCCAGACCTGCCCAGGCTCCGCCTCAGACCCCATTCTCATAATAATAGTACTAATTGTAATGGGTGAAGGGGGTGTGCTGGGTTGGGGTCAGGGAGTGATCTTGCTTTGCTTTGGGGGGAGAGGTGTGCTTGGTTGGAGTGCCAGCACTCAGTGTGCCTAAAAAAACAGTGTCAGCAGTCATTCAGGGGTCTGCTGGAAAAAGGTGGAAAGCAAACAATTTTTGAGGCCTGCAGCATCCAACAAAAAATAAGAAAAAAAAAAAATTTAAATTCAGAAAACTGTTTAAAGCCTGGAAATTAACCATACAAAGGATATTAAAGCTCACACGGTAAGTTTTCAGTTGATTTTGTGGCCTGTTAAGTCTACACATCTATTCTAACACCCTTTAATATGACTGGCTTAAACGCTAGTGTATTAATAAGATTATATTGTGTGTATATGAAAAATGGATGGAAGAAATTGCATTACAGTTAGTACTATTATTATGAGGGTGGGGTCTGGGGCAGAGCTTGGGAGGGTCTGAGGCGGAGCTTGGGTGGGTCTGAGGCGGAGCTTGGGTGGGGGTACTCAGTTGGTATTTGTTAGGCTTAGGGAGCACTTGGCTTGAAGAAGTTGAGAAACACTGGTGTATTTTGTAAACAGTTCAATATTTCCACTTCTTCCCTCATCTTTTTGCAGTATGAATTTTGACCATTACGCACAGTCTGGTTTCAATGTACCCATTTGGAAAGCTAGAATCCAACCTCAAATCTCCCTGTGCTTAGCTCTTTGGGGCTGGGACACTAATGGCAGTGTAAATAAATATTGTTGCAAATTTGATTTTGTATTTCTGTAGTGGCTTCTCGTGTGTCCATCTCCTATGATATGGCAAAGCACGCAAAGCATCCTGTCTCCATGTATGCTTTTGTCTCAAAGTAGTATTACAGTCAAGACTGTGTAGAGTGGCTTTGTAGACAATGCTAATGCCCGAGCACTTTGATCTGGCAAAGTGTGTGTCTGGCACTGCTTGGAAAATGCAATTAAAAGAGAGTGTATTATAGAAGGACTTCATTATGATCTTTCTCAGTCTTCAGCAAAATAATGGGATTTGGAGAGAGGCTGTATGAAAACCCCAGAAGTTTGGGTGATTTCAAAAAAAATTTCTGCAAACAGTTTACAAACTAATCTTACAATGTCTTCGTAGCCAAATCAGATTCTGGAACAGCATTGTTCATAACCACATTAATTAGCATCATATTTAAATTTTTTTAAAAAATGCTTCAGCTTAATGAATACTATCTTTCTGCTTGAGTGCCATCGAAATACGAAGAGCTTTCAAGCTAAATGAATTCTCTCTGCAGAGCTCGGCTGCTTGTTGAAAGCGCGTTTGATAAAATTAGGGGGTTCACTCCTCCCCACTGCCTTGGATGAAGAGACTGGAAATCTGATACATGATTGCTATGGTTCTTTCTTGCATGAGGAATGAAGATTGTGTTTTTGCTACAAGTTGTAGGAATGAATTAGAGCGAAGACCTGCAAAAAAAGCAGAGGGAAAGAAGGCTATGAAGCAGCAACTTTTGAAAAAGAAATAGAATTACAGATTACACTTATAACCATATAATAATAATAATAATAATTTATTTCTTATATACCGCTATACCGTGAAGTTCGAAGCGGTTTACAATAGATACATTTGACAGTAAATGGGATGCAAGTGGTTTACAGTAAAGATATATTTTGTCAGTACATGGGATACAGGTGGGTTACCATAAAGATACATTTAATCAGTACATGGGTTACAATAAAGATATGTTTTGTCAGTACATGGGGTGCAGGTGGATTACAATAAAGATACATTATGTCACTACGTGAGATTCAGGGTGGAAAGTATAATTAGTTTCGGGCCTTGGAATTAGGGGGGGCGAGGTGGAAGGGTCATGGCGAGGAAGAGTTGGGTATGGGAATTTAGAATTTGTTAAACAGTCGAGTTTTCAGGGATTTTCTAAAGTCTGCGTAGGTAGTGGCCTCAAGTATGAGCTTTCCAAGCCATGTGTTCAGCCTAGCTGCCTGGAATAATAACATTCTATCTAGAAACTTTTTGTATTGGTAAGATTTCAAGGAGGGGTAATTAAATAGGTTTGTTCTGCGAGTGCTCTTGTTGGACTCGTTGGGGGAGAACTGGGAGATTAGGTAAACTGGAAGAATCCCAAAGACAGCTTTGTAGCAAAAACAAGCAAACTTGAAGAGGACTCTGGATTTTGCGGGTAACCAGTGGAGTTTCTGATAATAAGGGGAAATGTGTTTCCATTTTTTTAAACCGTGGATTAGTCGGATCACGGTGTTCTGAATTAATCTCAGCTTGTTGAGGTTTTTTTTATAAGCTCCTAGGTATATGATGTTACAGTAATCTAGGGTGCTTAAGATGGATGATTGTACTAGTAAACAGAAAGACTTTTCATCGAAGAACTTTTTAATAGTACGAAGTTTCCAGAGGACCAAAATACATTTTTTAAACAGTAGGTTTGTGTGGTTTTCCAGGGTTAGGTGTTTGTCAAGTGTTTGTCAAGTGTTACCCCCAGAATCTTTATGGTTTGGTCAATTTTTGGTCAATTTTGTATTCTCGGCTCTGTAGGTGAATTGAATTTTCTTTTATCTTTTCGTTGGGTGATGCCAGGAAGAATTTGTTTTTTTCTGTGTTGAGTTTCAGTTTGAAGGCCATCATCCAGCGCTCTATTTGATTTAGGATGTTGGTTAAGGAGTTGGAGAATTGTGACGTTAGGGCGGTTAGCGGAATCACTACAGTAATGTCATCTGCGTAGATGTAGAAGGTGAGCCCTAGGCTTTGTAGCAGGTTTCCTAATGAGCTGAGGTAGATATTAAAGAGGTTTGGGGATAGGGTAATCCGCAGTTGTTATTCCAGCTATGGGAAAGTTTGTCATCTTTGAATACCTGGTAGGATCTGTTCCTGAGGAATCCCTGGAACCAATTGTGAGCGTAGCCTGTGATGCCTGTGGTTTCTAGGCAATTCAAAAGAATGGTGTGATCTACTAGGTCAAAGGCGCTACTTAGGTTCAGTTGTAGGATCATGGCGCTGGTACCTTGGGCGAGGAGGGCGTAAAGGTGGTTAAGTAGTGAGGCCATGATTGTTTCGGTGCTGTGACCAGGTCTGAAGCCTGACTGGTTGTTGTGCAGTAAGTTGAATTTGTCTAAATATTTGTCAGCATTTACTATCCCTTCCATTATTTTGACCGCGAGAGGGATGCTTGCTATAGGTCTGAAATTGGTTAGGTTGTTGGGTGGTTCTTTGTTGTTCTTTTTAATGGGTGTTATTACAATTTGACCTATGTTTTTTGGAAATATTCCTGCGGTTAGTTGTAGGTTGACCCAGTTGAGTAGTTTGGCTTTGAAGATGATTGGGGCTGCTTTCATTACATCTGGGGGGCAAGTGTCCAATCTGCAGTATGATTTGATGTATTTGTTGTAGAATTTGTTAAATGTTTGCCAATCGGTCTCACTAAAGTTGGACCAGTTCATGTCTGCTTTGGCGGCGACTAGGTCTTGTGGAATGGAGTAGTCCCAGTGGGAGTCTGGAGAATCCATTATAGAGTGTCTTAAGTTATTTACTTTGGTGTTGAAGAAGTCCGCCAGGTTGTCGGCTGTCACTGTGGATTCTTCTGTCAGGTTTGTGTGAGATTGAATGTCATATAAGTCATGGACCAGTCTGAAAAGTTTGCTGCTGTTTATGGAGGTGTTACCAATTATGTTGGCATAGAAGGTTCTTTTCTTTTTTTTGGCTGAGATTTTATAGCTTTTCAGTTTTTGGTGCCAGGCATTTCTAGTCTCTGGGGTTCCTAGTTTTGACTATTTTCTTTCTAGCTTTCTTAATTCTCTCATTATCTCTAGGAGCTCTGGGTCGAACCAGCCTGTTAGGTATCTAGATCTCTTCCTTCTTTTTTTCAGTGGGGCTATTTCGTTTAGTATGCGGGTGCTGGTTTTGATCCAAGAGCACATAAATTGATTGTTTTCTTCATCTTGGTTATGAGTGATGTCATAGTGTGACCAGAATTCAGTTGGGTTAATCTTGCCTCTACTGGTGTGAAGTGGAGTGGATCTGATCTTTTCTTTGGTTGTGGTTGAGGTTGTCTTCAATTGCCAATCTAATTTGAAGTTGCATATTTTGTGGTCTGACCATAGAGAGTCAGACCAAGTTTCTGATCTCCATCTTATGTAGGGATTTGTCGAGTGTTTTGAGGATAAAGTTACCAGGTCTAATTGGTGGCCTTTCTTGTGGGTTATTACTGGAGGTGGTTTGGGAAAGTCTAGTGTGGCTAGAACGGACCAGAATTCTGAGATCTCTGGTTGGTTAGATTGCTCTAAGTGTAAATTTAAGTCTCCACTAAGGAGGTTCAGAGGGCCTGTGCTTTTATGCTTTTAGTTCAAAACCTGTTATTTTGGGCTGTTTTATTTAAATTTCTTTATTAAAAATAAACTAGCAAAAATTTTAGTTCAAAACCTGTTATTTTGGGCTGTTTTATCTTTATTAAAAATAAACTAGCAAAAATTTTTCGTTAATCATCAATTATCCCCGCCTCCTTTCCAGGCTCGCAGATTTTGGAATCCGTGAAATTGCATCCCATTGGTTCTCATCATTCCTAAGCCAAAGAACCCAAAGCGTTCTGCTGAGTTCTGTTCTATCATAACAGAAACCGATAATATCTGGAGTACTGCATTGTGCCCTCCTACCCCCTTTACTCTTCATCCTCTATATCAGATATTGCCTTAAAATACCAGATAAAGATACACTCCTTTGCCACTAGGTTCAAACACAGACAACCAAATATCCAAACTACATAACTGCCTTACAGAAATAAAGAACAGGATGACTCAAAACATGCTCCAATTAAACGGCACAAAAACTGAGCTCCTCTAGATACGGAAAGAAAACCCCACATTCACCCATCCTTTGAGCTCCTGGGAATCCATCACCCTAACTGTCAAAGATGAGAAATGCAGCCTAGGAGTGACCCTTGACTCCAATCTATACCTCTCTGACCATATCTCTCAAGTAGTATCCACTTCATTCTACTACCTCTGGCAATTCTGAAAAATCAGAAGATATTTTTCAGAATCAGACTTTTCACAGCTACTCTACACCTTTGTCCTCTCCCACATGGACAACTGCAACACACAACCAAATGGTCTCACTTCAAAAAATCTCCATTGACTACAATGAGTACAAAATGAGGCCATCCATGTCATAATTCCATGTCAACTGGTTCAACTTCAAGGAGGGTCCCTATTCGACATCTTCAATGGGACTAAAAATATTTAGCTATGCAGATATCATTATCATCTTGCCATTCACTCTTTCCATTTCTTTCATCAGAAATGAAATAGAGGATATATTTAAGATCATTGAAACATGGATGTCAGACTTCAAACTGAAATTGAACCCAGAGAAGACAAAATTCTTTGTTGCATCTTCAGGTCAGAATTTTACAGAAACATCTTTTCTGTTAAACAACACTGCTTACCTTATATAACCTACCATTAAGATCTTGGGTGTATTTTAGATCAACACATGACTATGCAGTATCAGTTAAATGCTTTGGTGCGGAAGGTTTTTTTATACTCTGTGTAAATTGCGTAGTATAAGATCTTATTTTGACACCGTATCGTTCAAACTATTGGTTTAGTCACTAGTGTTGTGCCAGTTGGACTATTGTAATATAGTATATTTGGCAGGTTCTCAAAAGAATTTTTCTAGGCTGTGCATAGTCCAGAATGCAGCGGTTCGCCTGATCTATGGATTGAAAAAGTTTGATCATGTGAGTCCTTATTATCAGGAATTGCACTGGCTTCCTGTGGAAGCTCAAGTTAAATTTAAATTTGGTTATCTTTGTTATAAAGTTCTCTTTGGTATGGCACCCATTTACTTATCCGAATTATTTTCCTTTACTCAATCCAAGCATTCTCGCAGTTCACACAACCTTTTTAATTTTCCATCTATCAAAGACTGTCGTTATACAAAACACCACCAAGCTTTGCTGTCTTATCAGGCGGCTTTCTGGGACAAGGAACTGAAACCTTTGTTATTGAGTTCCATGTCTTACAATCATTTTCGAAAGCAATTGAAGACACATCTGTTCGCCAATTAATCAATTCTCTCCAGTTTCTATTTGTTAAATTTTGTAAACCGTATGAAACTTACCAGTTATGCAGTATAGAAGTGACTTGTTATGTTATGTTAAAAGTGACCCAGATAAAGGGGCCCCTAACTCTGCACCTAGTGAGATCATGTCCCAAAACTTTGTTTATCCTCTCCTGAAGAAATTTCAACAATTTCTGAGATGGTTGAGTGGGGAGCTCTGGACCACTTGACATGAAATGACCCGTCTCCTATTAAACCTTCACATATGCGACCCAATTGCCCCAGCACTGCGCACAGCTCATTGGCTACCTATCAACAAACGATGTGTATTCAAGGGCCTGGTAATGGCCCACAAAGTCTTCAACAACATGGTACCAGTCTATGTGGCCTTCAAACTACCACCTTACACTCCAAACCAGCAACTTCACTTGCAAGAAGTAAAAAGGCTATGCACCCCTTCAGGATGCTCCCTCCACCTTGATAATTCTTTGAAAAGATCCTACTCACACTACCTACCATGCCTCTGGAACCAGCTAACATCAGATCACTAGAAGGACTATTGGACTTCAGGAAGGTAATAAAAACACATCTCTTCCTCTAGCCTTCTATGAAATAGCTCCAGTCTAAATACCATTGTCTATGCAACAAGATTAACCATTACTGATACTACCATGCCCTACCACACATTCCATATCATATCATATCAAACGCATATTATCATGCTCTGTATATGTCAAGTTAGGATGAACACACTGTATGTTAAGTATGGCAAACTGTAACCTGTTTTGACTATATATTATGTATGTTAACCTGTAGCCCATTCTGAGCTTATTGGTAAGAATGGGATAGAAAATGTAGTATATATTAAGGAGGGTCTTGAATCAAATGGACTGAAAATTCTACAGGAGTCGAAACACACCTTGGAATCCCTATGGAGAAGAGTATATCCAAAAAAACCTTTAAAAAATTAAGAATAGTGCAAAACACGGCCGTCCGACTAATATTCGGACTAAAGAAAAGTGACCACATTAGTCCCTACTACAAATTGCTGCACTGGTTGCCAATCGAGGCACGGATTTTATTCAAGTTTTCCTGCTTTTGCTATAAACTGGTGTGGGGAATGGCCCCAATTTACCTATTACCTCACTTCGAACTTTACTCCCCCATAAGGACAACCAGAAATCGCAACCTCTTTGCCTACCCAAAGGTCATAGGTTGCAAATACAGAACCTTCCTGGATAGAACTTACAAGTTCCAAGCTGGCAGACAGCAAACCTGGTTAGGCAACTTCATTGACAAAGCCAGGCAGACCAATAGCGCCTTTCGGAAAGAAATCAAGACCGCTCTGTTCAATAGATTTATTTCCCAGCCAGACAACGCCCCCCCGTCCCAAAACCTTTTCTCTTTACATTGACACTACACTCTTCACAAATGTACTCTGTTCTACTCTTGACTATTCAGTGTCTTCCTCACCATCTATATTCTGTAATTCACTGACCATCCAGCCCCTTTGATGTAAAATGTTCAAGTTTATACTGTAACCTATTTGTAACCTGTAAACACTGATACTCAGTGACTTCCTACCTGTTCTCACATTGTAATTCGCTGACTGTACAGCTCTCTTTCACTGTAAACCACCTAGAAGTTGCAAGATTATGGCGGTATAGAGAAAAATAAAGTTATTATTATTATTAAACAGTGGAGTGCCGCAGGGGTCTGTACTGGGACTGGTGCTATTTAACTTATTTATAAATGATCTGGAAATTGTAACAACGAGTGAGATGATTAAATTTGCAGATGACACTAAACTGTTCAAAGTTGTTAAAACACATGCGGATTGTGAAAAATTGCAGGCGGGCCTTAGGAAATTGGAAGACTGGGTGTCCAAATGGCAGATGAAATTTAATGTGGACAAATGTAAAGTTATGCACATTGGAAAGAATAACCTGAATCACAGTTACCGGATGCTAGGGTCCACCTTGGGGATTAGTGCCCAAGAAAAGGATCTGGGTATCATTGTAGACAATACAATGAAACCTTCTGCCCAATGTGCGTCGACGGCCAAAAAAGCAAACAGGATAACAAGACTAAGAATGTCATAATGTCCCTGTATCGCTCCACGGTGCGACCTCATCTGGAGTATTGCGTTCAATACAATACAAACCAGGGCTATAACCTACTAAAATGGCTTTTGCTCATGTTTACAATACAATATCAGTAAGAAGTCTTTTGGACAATTTCTAATAAATTTATTGTCAAACAATCAGTTTTTCAAGAGCGACCAAGATGATAAAGGGGATGGAACTCCTCTCATATGAGGAAGGCCTAAAATGGTTAGGGCTCATCTTGGAAAAGAGACGGCTGAGGGGAGATATGATTGAAGTCTACAAAATCCTGAGTGGAGTAGAACGTGTACAAGTGGATCGATTTTTCACTTTGTCAAAAATGACAAAGACTAGGGGACACTTGACGAAGTTACAGGGAAATAGGAGGAAATTTTTGTTCACAAAGAGAATAGTTAAGCTCTGGAACGCATTGCCAGAGGTTGTGGTAAGAGCGTATAGCATAGCTGGTTTTAAGAAAGATTTGGACAAGTTCCTGGAGGAAAAGTCCATAGTCTGTTATTGACAAAGATAGGGGGAAGCCATTGTTTGCCCTGGATCGGTAGCATGGAATGTTGCTACTTCTTGGGTATTGGTCAGGTACTAGTGACCTGGATTGGCCACCATGAGAACGGGCTACTGGGCTTGGTGGACCATTGGTCTGACCTAGTAAGGCTATTCTTATGTTCTTAATTGGGAAAGAAAAATACCACCCTCATAGCATGAAAGTAAATTCTACCAGCAAGTGATGGGAAAACTTGATCCATTTGTAAGGAAGAGGGAAGTAAATTATCAGGCTTGAGACTGGTTAACATCGATCTCATTAAATGTTTACATAAGAACAAAAGAATTGCCGCTGCGGGGTCAGACCCTTGGTCCATCGTGCCCAGCAGTACGCTCACGCGGCGGCCCTCTGGTCAAAGACCAGTGCCCTAACTGAGACTAGCAGGAACTTGTCTAACTTCGTCTTGAATCCTTGGAAGGTGTTTTCCCCTATGACAGACTCCGGAAGAGCGTTCCAGTTGTCTACCACTCTCTGGGTAATGAAGAACTTCCTTATGTTCGTACTGAATCTATCCCCTTTCAATTTTAGAGAGTGCCCTCTCGTTCTCCCTCCATGACTCTGAGTCTGGTTTTCATACAAATCATAGTACCGAAAAATTTTAGCTTCCATGACTGATCATGTTTTCCATCTGTTTTCCTTGGGAAAAAGCGCACTAGTACTGCAGTTCGATCTGAGCAGTGTCTTTTTGACCTTGTCGATTATGACATTTTGTTCAGATGCCTTGAATCCATTGGCATTTCCGGACAGGTACTAAATTGGTTTATGAGTTTCTTAAAAAAAAACGTATTTACCAGGTTTACAGTGAAGAAACGTTCTCTCAGGCTTGGTGTATTCCCTGTGGAGTTCCACAGGGCTCCCCACTCTCCCCTTCATTTTCAATGTCTATATGGCATCATTGGGAAATATGTTATCCAATTTAAAACTGAAATCATATATACGCGGATGACATTACAATTATTATTCCCATAACCTCACTGACTCAAGAGAGAACAGTTCATCTCATCTGTCCTTACTAAGGTAGAAGAATGGACTACACAATCTAAATTAAAACTGAATTCAGATAAAACTAAGTTCTTTTTGGCAACCCCTAATAATAAGATCACGAATACCTCTTTGAGATTAAATGGGTCAGACCACCCAATTAATTCTACCATCAAAATCCTGGGTGTCATCTTGGAATGAAGCTTGACTCAGGTTAAAAAATGTTTTTTCACTTTATGGAAACTTCGTACCATTAAATACTATTTTGACTTCTCTTTTCGACTACTGGTTCAATCCTTGATCTTAAGTATCTTAGACTATTGCAATATTATATACTTGGGATCCTTTAGGGAAACCATCAAACGACTGAGAACCGTTCACAATGCTGCAGTCCGTCTCAAGAAATTGGATCATGTAAGCCCGTATTACAAAAAACTACACTGACTGACAGTGGAAGCAAGGGTTATTTTTAAGTTTGCTTGCCTTTGCTTCAAAACCATAACATGTTCATCCTCAATCTATCTCTTCATTTCGACTTTCCAGGCACAACTTGTAGACGTAGTGCCTATTTGTTCGCTTTCCCATCCTTGAAGGGCTGTATCTACAAGAGATTCCTCGATAGAACACTATTATTCCAAGTAGGCAAATGGAATAAATGTTTAACCAACTTAGTAACATAGTAACATAGTAGATGACGGCAGATAAAGACCCGAATGGTCCATCCAGTTTGCCCAACCTGATTCAATTTAAAAATTTTTTTTTTTCTTCTTAGCTATTTCTGGGCAAGAATCCAAAGCTGTGCTTGGGTTCCAACTGCCGAAATCTCTGTTAAGACTTACTCCAGCCCATCTACACCCTCCCAGCCATTGAAGCCCTCCCCTGCCCATCCTCCTCCAAACGGCCATACACAGACACAGACCGTACAAGTCTGCCCAGTAACTGGCCTAAACTTTATCTCAAACGCACTTTCTTACCAAACTTTTAGGAAGTCAATCAAAACTTCTCTCTTTGATAAATTTCTCTGACTCCATTTCTACCATGATGTACCTCTAAAACACTTCCAGGAAAAATGGATTCATCTTACCATGTTAATGTAATTTTGAAAGTTTTTTGTAATATCGCTGTCTGCATTCAGTCTCTTCCTCTGTAAACCGCTCTGAACTATTTGTGGTATTGTGGTATATAAAAATAAAGGTTTCCATTTACTAAGGTGCGCTGGCGTTTTCAGTGCATGCAGGATATTACCGCGCGCTACGCGGATAGAACTAACGCCAGCTCAATGCTGGCGTTAAGGTCTAGCGCGTGTGGCAGTGTAGCGTGCGCTATTCTGTGTGTTAAAGCCCTAACGCAGCTTAGTAAAAGGAGCCCAAAGTTGTTGTTGTTCATATTTAAAAAATTGTACAGATGTTGGAGCTTTTGGGATATAAGGTCTAAAAATAAGAATGACTGACTGAAAATAAAGAAATACAAGCCTCAATCCACTGACAGCTGGACTGGACTCTGTACTTCCCTGGTTCCAATCTATTTGATTTAGTTTGGACCGTTTTTTTTCTTTCACTGGAGTCGAGTGTGACCTGAGGGCTCCTTTTACTAAGCTGCATTAGGGCTTTAACGTGTGCTACTTTGCCCCGCGCGCTAGCATTGAGCTGGCGTTAGTTCTAGCCGCGTAGCATGTGGTAATTTCCTGTGTGCGCTAAAAGCACTAGCGTACCTTAGCAAAAGGAGCCCCGAGTCTTGGATAATTCCAGTCACTGCGTAAATTCCAGTTTGGTATCTTCAACTCCTGCATCCCTGTTTTCAGACCTTATTATTCTGGCATTTTGTTATACACAACCGTATTGAAATCAAAGTACAATTGTTAGTTTGAAAAATAGAAAAAAAGGGGAACTGGAATGTTTGTGTCGTCTTGTTAGATTTTCCATGTGAGCAAATAAAGCTTCTTTCCTAGACAGAGCAGTTTCTCTGCTAACTTAGTGAAATAATCACGCGGAAATGTTTGTTTCGTGTTAAATGGACTCTGAGCTTAAGTCTTGGGTCATTCAGCGCCTTCGAATGGACCTTCCTTTCTGCCACTGCTTTTGCCCTCATTAAGATTGCAATGAATTTTGTACGCCACAAGAATGGAAATCAATTTCAGTTCATCTTTTCTTCTGTATTTATTTGTTCCTTTGATCAGCCCCAGGGCTTTGACTAACAGACTAAGCAGCCGAGCTAATACTCATTTTCTCTTTCAGACCTCTATAAAAATGGGCTACAGAGGGCCAACTTTGTACCATTCATTGCTGTGCTGAAGGTAAGGAAAGTGACTTACTGAATGCTCTCCGATTTGAGAATCAAGAGTCTGTGTAGGATTGCTTTGATCTTGTCTGCATCCTTTTAATGACTGTAGGAACTAGAGTGGAGGGGAAAATCGAACTTTTAAGCTAAATAAGGTACAGCATCTGATAACCTCTGGAAAAGAAAATGCCTAGCAAATGGCTTTCCAAAATGTGTTTTTGAAAGAATTTGAGTCTGGCTTCTTGTTTGTAGTAGATAATTGGATGCATTTCATTTCTGTGTGACTGCAGGTCCTTCCCTCGTGGTTTCTCTATATGTTAGAAAGGGTAAGACTTTCAGTTCATTAAAGGCAAAGCCCGCAGTCTTCTGTGGTAATGTTTTTGAAATTCTGCAGCATTTCATGAGCACATTTGTAGACATTTGAATAATGAAAGCTAATTTGAATTCTTTTAGAATCTAATATAAAATACTGTACTTTTATCAGATGTTACTTTGAACTGGAATCAATTTTTAATATTTTTCAAAAACATTTTTCATTACTTTAATTTTTGCTTTCTATAAGTTTTTCTTTGAGACTGACGAGAGATCAGGAAAGCCCTTGAAAATTCAGCTAGTTGCATGGCCCATTTTATCCAACAGTCTATGAGGGAAAAAATATATAACATCACTTTTAAAATCGTATCTGGGGGATAATGCCTGTATGCAACCTAATAACTAAATCCCACAGATTCTTGACTTTACTAACTCATATCACTTATAATGGTGACTTTTAATGCTTAAAGCCCGTTCTCCGTCATCTTCCTGAGGCAGTTTTTTGCGAAACACAGTCTGTGTCAGGGCTGAACTTTCACAGAAGATAAGTAATGCTTTAAAAACTTTAACAAGCATGAAGTGAAATTTGATAAAGTGGAAAACTGTAAAAAGCTTGTTCTATGAATAGACTAGGGGGTCACTCAATGAAATTACAAGGAAATACTTTTCATACCAATAGGAGGAAATATTTTTTTCACTCAGAGAATAGTTAAGCTCTGGAACGCATTGCCAGAGGTTGTGATAAGAGTGGATAGCATAGCTGGTTTTGAGTAAGGTTTGGACAATTTCCTGGAGGAAACTTCCATAGTACAGAGAATTGGATAGAGGATGTGCGCCAGATGTGGTGTATTTAGATTTTAGCAAAGCCTTTGACAATGTTCCACACAGACATCTAATAAATAAACTGAGTGCCCTCGGGATGGGTCCCAAAGTGACGGGCTGGGTCAGGAACTGGTTGAGTGGAAGGCGACAGAGGGTAGTGATCAATGGAGATCACTCTGAGGAAAGGGATGTTACCAGTGGTAGAGCTGTCTCCCGGTTGAGGTGGTGGAGACAGAGACTGTGGATGGGCAGACTGGATGGTCCATTTTGCCTTTATCTGCCATCATGTTTCTATGTTTCTGTGTTTCTAGTTAAATAGCACCAGTCCCAGTACAGATCCCTGCGGTACGCCACTATTTATCCTTCTCCATTGTGAAAAATGGCCATTTAACCCTACCCTCTGTTTTTTGTCCAATAACCAATTTCTAATCCACAATTGAACTTTGCCTCCTGTCCCACGACTCTTTAACTTTCTTAGGAGCCTCTCACGAGGAACTTAGTAAAAGAGCCCCTGAAGTAACATGTTAGGATAGCTTAAGTTTTTACACTGAGTTCTCTGGAGACCAGAATGAATATTAATACTATCCAGATTGCTGTAGCTCAGGGGTAGGCAATTCCAGTCCTTGAAAGCCAAAGGCAGATCAGGTTTTCAGGATATCCACAATAAATATGCATGAGATAGATTTTCATCTCAAGGAGGCAGTGCATGCAGATCCATCTCATACATATTCATTGTGGATATCCTGAAAACCTGACCTGCCTGTTGCTCTCGAGGATCGGAATTGCCTACCGCTGTACTAGATGCATTGAAAGGAGAAGTGTCAAGAAGAGTCTGGAATAACTTGTAAGTTTCATGGCTCCACATCATTCTTTTATTGGTTGGGCTGAGAATTTTTCAGTGGCTCCTCATATTGTGATATCATAATGCCTCATTCCACCAATGCCTAAGAGCCAGCCTCATCAGTGATGTCACAGTGGCTTGGTTTCCCTACACTTCTACCCATTTACTAGATCAGGGATAGGCAATTCCAGTCCTTGAGAGCCACAGGCAGGTCAGGTTTTCAGAATATCCACAAGGAGGCAGTGCATGCAAATCCATCTCATAC
Organism: Geotrypetes seraphini; assembly: GCF_902459505.1. Lineage (NCBI taxonomy): Eukaryota > Metazoa > Chordata > Amphibia > Gymnophiona > Dermophiidae > Geotrypetes > Geotrypetes seraphini. The sequence continues at coordinate 9,495,867 of NC_047086.1, read as the reverse complement.
ATATTCACTGTGGATGTCCTGAAAACCTGACCTGCCTGTGGCGCTCGAAGACCGGAATTGCCTACCCCTGATCTTCCGCATAGAGCAGAGACAGTCTGTATGGATATTCAGAAGTAGTATCTGTCTAGTCAGTGCTTCTGAATATACCCATCAGTAATACTTATCTGGATGAGAGCTTTTGAGTATTGACCATGACATTGCCAGAAACCTCCTCCTTATCTGTTTGTGGTCTAGATTGTAAGGGAGCAGTTCGGTAGCTTTCTTAGGTTTCTAATGACAATGTATGCGCACTTTAGATTTTTTAAAATGTTTGTCTTATTTACAGAGATGTATTTGATCTCCTCATGTGCCTTATTAATTCCCAGACAGCCTCTGCCAAGCCATTTGATAATATAAATGTTTTGAATAATACATTTTCTTTTCATTTTGTAATAATTCTATTTCTTGATTCAGGTCCTAATTATATTGCACTATTTCTTCAATGACAAACGGGACAGTAAGTCCTCATACACGGGTGATGTCATCTGACAGAGCCTGTGCGATAAAGCTTTCTCTAGCTTTGCAAGTCAGAAGAATTCATTTTCCACACTCCAGCATTGTGCAGGGTTGTGTCTGTTCCCATTTGTCAGTGGAGCCAATCAAATACACCCCCGTCTTTATCATCTTTTTAAAAAAATTCTGTTTCTCACTTAGGAATTGCCAGGTTTTTATTGTGGTATTTTTGCTTTTCAGAATATAATTTTATATAATTTCTACATACACACATGAAAATTGGTATGATAAAATTGCACAGCTTGGGCATTTTCTAGGGCCATAATTTGGGCAGAGTTGCAAGGTATATACATATTTTCTAAAATATAGGTGTACACTAACAAAGTACATGCACACATTTACGCTTTCAGTGCAAGAGAATTTGTGAGCTATTAAGGATAGTTCTGATGGCCTGTTTTTCCATGTCCTGTGTACGAAGGAGGGATGGCTGAGTCCTTCAGGGCTGGGGATCTGCAGGAGGCATGTCTCGTGGTGAAGAGACCCCTTCCAGGACTCTTTGAATCTATTTTGGCCAAGAGCAGTCGTGGGGGGCCGCAGAGCCCAGGAGGACCAGCAGGGGGTCCCTGCCTGGGTCGAGGAGACCCCCAGTACAGGGCTTCACACCCGAGTTTGTGAGCCTTATGCGGACTGCTTATTTGAACTGCCGAGGGTCCTCAGCAGCTGTTAGCAGAAGCAGCTTAAGGGTTCCCTCTTCAACAGGTGAGGACGCAGACAAGGAACAGGAAAATCAGTCTGTCACGGACTGGGAGGATAACAAGTCCGATTCTTTGCCATTTTTATCTCAGGATGAAGTTGCCTTGGCAGAGTCAGTCCATGAATATGCTGGCCCCCCACCCACGTCCAAATGGTCAGGATTAGGATGTTTTCAACCTGGATGTTTTTCTGATCAAAAATGGTGGCCAAGACGTCTTATTAGATGATTAAAATAAAAAAAAAAATTATATTTGGATGTCCAGCAGTTTGCCATTCAAAAATGGCCATTTGTGTACCTCTCAAGTTTGGACGTTCAATTGGAAATGTCCAAGTTGGACTTAGTTTTTCTTTGAAAATGCCACTCTATGAGTATCAGTCACGAGTGGGAAAATATGTGCTGGTGCTTTTTAAGGCGAGACTTATGAGGAAAAATTGTCTGATCAATGCTGTCCCCTCCACCCTGGTGGAAATGTTAACTTCATTGAAACAAGTATTCCAGAACAAATTAAAGAGCTTTCATTTTAGAACATTTCAGTGTGCATCTGGACCAAGTCATTGACCCTTCCATGGAAGAATTCTTAGGAGCAATGTCAGTTTTAGTTGATCAACAATTTATTTTTTCAGTGACTCGTCAAGGTGGCCATATTCTGGATTTAATTGTTCTGTAGAACAGAGCAGTTGTTATAGAGCAGTGGTTTCAAACTCGTGGCCCGCCAGGTCCTATTTTGAGGCCCTTGGTATGTTTATCATAATCTCAAAAGTAAAATAAAAGAGTTTCTTGATCTTCAGCCGGGCACTAGCAGGAGAGGAGCGTGTGAGCCCCGCTCCGCCCCTCTCCCGAACCCGACGCCTCAAAGCCGCCGCGCCCCCCGGAGAGCGGCCTTCTTCAGCCGGGCACTAGCAGGAGAGGAGCGTGTGAGCCCCGCTCCGCCCCTCTCCCGAACCCGACGCCTCAAAGCCGCCGCGCCCCCCGGAGAGCGGCCTTCTTCAGCCGGGCACTAGCAGGAGAGGAGCGTGTGAGCCCGCTCCGCCCCTCTCCCGAACCCGACGCCTCAAAGCCGCCGCGCCCCCCGGAGAGCGGCCTTCTTCAGCCGGGCACTAGCAGGAGAGGAGCGTGTGAGCCCCGCTCCGCCCCTCTCCCGAACCCGACGCCTCAAAGCCGCCGCGCCCCCCGGAGAGCGGCCTTCTTCAGCCGGGCACTAGCAGGAGAGGAGCGTGTGAGCCCCGCTCCGCCCCTCTCCCGAACCCGACGCCTCAAAGCCGCCGCGCCCCCCGGAGAGCGGCCTTCTTCAGCCGGGCACTAGCAGGAGAGGAGCGTGTGAGCCCCCCTCCGCCCCTCTCCCGAACCCGACGCCTCAAAGCCGCCGCGCCCCCCGGAGAGCGGCCTTCTTCAGCCAGGCACTAGCAGGAGAGGAGCGTGTGAGCCCCGCTCCGCCCCTCTCCCGAACCCGACGCCTCAAAGCCGCCGCGCCCCCCGGAGAGCGGCCTTCTTCAGCCGGGCACTAGCAGGAGAGGAGCGTGTGAGCCCCGCTCCGCCCCTCTCCCGAACCCGACGCCTCAAAGCCGCCGCGCCAACGGCGTGCAGCCGTTCGGCGTGCCATCGAAGGCGCACGTCTAAGGCGCGTGCGCCTTAGCACGCGCCTTTGCAAAGCGACTGCAAACGACTCCTGTACCGGCGAGACCGATCCCCTCACCCGGATCCCAACAACACCCAGCCTACTAACAACTAGGCTGCCATCTCCTCTCTTCTTTTCACGTTGCTCTCTCTCGCTCTTACGGGAGGCCACGGTGATCTGAAAAATTCAAGCAAACCTGTTGGGCATCGCGCCGGAGAGAACGACGGGAACCAGCAGGTACTGCCAAAGCCACAGAGGAGACCCCCGGCCCGAGTCGTGAGGAACGTGAAAGCACTGCTCCGCCCCTCTCCCGACGCAGCTCGGTGGACCACATACCGCCAAGAATCGACCCTGCTCAGCCGGACACCCCTCCCTAACCAGCAGGAACCCAACCGCGAAGCACTTGCGGGAAGACACCAGCACAGGCAGCCTCCGATACCAGCCCACCGACCACAGAACCTGCCCAGACCACTACAGTCACAGCCCCAGCACTCCAACAAAGACTCAACCGTCTCAACCCAAAAAGGAACTCCTTCCCAGACAGATCCAACAGCATCGACTCCGGGTCTCGTGGATAGAACCCTGATACCCCCAATCTGGATACGTTTTACTGTTACAAAAAACTCTAATGTATAACCCTGCCAGACCTACACAGATCATAGCACCACTGTATTGAAACCACATTGTTTATCCTTGTTACATTGCTTAACCTTCAGGACAGCTTACAGGAATATACCAAACCGCCCTCTGACCCACCAATCTAGAAACCCCAACTTCCGTTTTTTCCCCCCTTGCACTAATCCTGTCCTCAATCGCAGGAAACACCCCAACGTCTCCAACCACAGCTGAGACGAGCCCCTCACAATGGCCAAGCCAAATACACAACAATGCGTAGCTCTACTTACACTCCTCTTGCTCTCTTCCAGGCTCTGCAACGCAGACAACTCCAATGCATCCCCCATTCCCATCCACATCACGCTGCACCGATCGGTAAAACCCAGAACCACTACATACACTCTCCACACCACACAAGACCACCCACACGCCCACTTGCCCAACAACCCCCCCCACCACTACAAACCGACCAAGTCCCACCCAAAAAAACTAAGAACCCTAAAAAAACTGGCGTACTCCCACTACTCCCCACCCAATCACACCAACCACCAGTCCCTGCAGGGCTTTTACCTGAATATCAGATCTATGAGGAATAAATCCACACTAATCAAAGACTGGCTAACTGAAAACAACCCTGACTTTGTCCTTCTCACAGAAACCTGGTTGCTTTCAGACAAAGACATCATTATTAAAGATTGTCTACCACCAAAATTCAAGATACTCTCCCTAGCCAGAACATGGGGAAGAGGAGGAGGACTAGCAATAATCTTCCGAGACCATCTCAATGCTTCCGTTCTTAACACAACCTCTTCACCTAATTCCGAAATGCTAACCATCGCCCTAGCATCAACATCTCTGCCCTCCTCACTAACCATCACTCTATTTTACATACCCCCCAAAAAATGGACCACGACCAAAGACGACTTTGCTGAATTACTTCTTACCAATTCTCTAACAAGCCCATACAACCTACTGTGTGGGGACATCAACATACACCTCGAGCAAACTGACCAACCTGAAACCGCGGACTTCTGGTCACTGCTCTCACAACTAGGCTTTGACAAACACCCCCCGATCAAAACCCACCAAAGAGGACATCAGTTAGACCTGGTAACTCTATCCTCCAAGGAACAGACCAATCCCACTTTTTATTGGAAACAAGGCAACTGGTCAGACTCCCTTTGGTCCGATCACCGCCTATGTAGCTTCACCATTGGATGCCAACTTAAACCCCCTAAAAACGAAAAAACAAGAACAGTCAAAACCCACAATACCAGAGGAAAGATTGACCCAATGGAATTCTGGTCCCACTTCGAAATCAACACCAATCCAATAGAAGATACGGAACAAATCATGACCTCCTGGATACAAGATAGTACCAATATACTAAACGAGATTGCCCCCAAAAAAACCCGCAGAATAAGAGCCCCCAACCAAGAAGGCTGGTTCGATTCTGAACTGCTGCAATGCAAGAAGGACCTCAGAAAAGCCGAAAGATCATGGCAAAAAACCGGAACGCTAGAACACAGACTGGCATGGAGACAAAAATTAAAACAGTACAAAACCCTCACTAGTGAAAAAAGAAAAAAATTCTACTCCAACAAAATCGGTAATCCTAAAACCAATAGCAATAACCTCTTCAGATTGGTCAATGATCTTTACAACATAGAAACCTACACAAACCTACACGAAGAAGCCACCTTAACCGCCAACACCCTGGCTGACTTCTTCAATACCAAGATCCAAAAAATAAGAACAACTCTACCAGCCAGCCCCAACCCCCTCGAGCTCTTCCCCATCCTCACAGACATGAATCCACCAAACCCAGACCCGGGAGCCAAAGTCGACCTTAGTTGGAAACAGTTCGCAGTAACCGATTGGCAAACCTTCAATACTTACTACAACAAGTATACTCACTCCTACTGCCATCTGGACACATGCCCACCAAAAATCATGAGAACGGCCCCCCCCCCATTTTAAAGCAAAAATGATGACATGGGTTAATTACCTATTATCCAAAGGTAACTTCCCATCGGAGCAGGGTCAAATAATGATCACCCCAATTTTAAAAAATGAGAAAGAACCACCAAACTCCCCTTCTAATTATAGGCCGATCGCCAGTATCCCCCTATTTACCAAAATAGCGGAAGGGCTGGTAAAAGCGGAACTTTCCGCATACCTTGAAAAATTCAACATTCTAAGTGACAACCAATCAGGATTTCGGGCGGACCACAGCACTGAAACCATCATAGCCTCCCTTCTCGACCACCTCCTCACACTCTTCAGTCAAGGCTCAAGTGCCCTGATCATACAACTCGACCTGAGCAGTGCTTTTGACCTGGTCGACCACACCATTCTCCTGGAATGCCTAGCGCACATAGGCATCTCAGACCAGGTCCTCAATTGGTTTCAGGGGTTCCTACAAAATAGATCATACAAGGTACTCAAGAATAACTCTTTCTCATACTGCTGGGACAACACCTGCGGGGTCCCACAGGGCTCCCCCCTATCCCCCATCCTATTCAACATTTACCTTGCCTCACTAGGTAAACTCCTACACAACCTAAATCTCAAATTCTTCATTTATGCAGACGATATCACAATAACCATTCCATTAACCAACTTTTCACAAGAACTACTCGACCACATCTCAAACACTCTCAACCAGATAGAACTCTGGATGCTTTCATTCAGACTGAAATTAAACCCAGACAAAACAAAATTTTTTCTAGCCTCCCCCAAAGATAAAATTAAGGAAACCACAATTCCACTAAAAGGAAAGACCTTCCCCCTTGATCCGACCATAAAAATTCTGGGAGTCACGCTGGACAAAAACTTATCTCTAGATAACCATACCGACCTCATAATTAGGAAAAGCTTCTCGGTACTTTGGAAACTTCGCACCATAAAAAAACACTTGTAATGTAATGTAATGTAATTTATTTCTTATATACCGCTACATCCGTTAGGTTCTAAGCGGTTTACAGAAAATATACATTAAGATTAGAAATAAGAAAGGTACTTGGAAAATTCCCTTACTGTCCCGAAGGCTCACAATCTAACTAAAGTACCTGGAGGGTAATAGTGAAGTGAAAAGTAGAGTTAGAGGAAAAATAAAAATAAAATAAACATTTTAAAAAGACAGCATTGATCTAAATACTTTGGAAGGTAGAAGAGAGGAGAGAAAGGAATAGAAGCAGAATGGGTCAGCGTCAGTGATGAAGTGGAGCAAGTAAGTTTAGGAGGAGCGATTGACGTATCCAGAAAGGGCTTCTTCTGGCCGACAGTCCCAGGATGCCTATGTCCCCTCCCCTGCGATGTTCTCCCATCCATGCATTCCCTCCCAGACACACTGCCCATGTCCCAGCCGCTCCAAGGAGGCTGCCCCAGATGAGGTCCACGGTGAATGCAGGATTCTCTCCTCTGCGGGAAAGCCGCCCGGAGCCGACAGTCGATCTTCTTAGCGGATTGCAGGGGGGGAAGAGTTCACACTCTTGGTAGGATCGGGTCTGAGTGCTCTCGGTGGTTGTGGCTGGTCTCATTGCTGCTTAGATGTAAAAGCAGTTGATCTCCACTGCTGCTGATATTTAAAAGCAGGCAGATTGATCTCTCCAATGGACTGCAGGGGGAGGAGTTCACGCTCCTGGCAGGATCGGGTCTGTGGGCTCTTGGTGGTTGTGGATGTACCCGCTGCTGCTTAGGTGTAAAAGCAGTTGTTTTCCCAATGCTGCTGATATTTAAAAGCAGGCAGATTGATCTCTCCAACAAATTGTATGGTGAAGAGCATACACGTCTGGCTGGATTGGGACAAAAGCTCTCAATAGTGGCGGCTGGTCTTGGTGCTGCTTAGGTGTAAAAGCAGTTGATCTCCTACTTCTGATAATATTTAAAAGCAAGCATATTGATTTTTCCAACGGAATGCTGGGGAAGAGCTTACTTGTCTGGCTGGATCAGGGCAAAAGGCCCTCGGTAGTGGTGGCTGGTCCTGTTGCTGCTTAGGTGTAAAAAACAGTTGATCTTCCTAGTGTACTGCAGGGGGAGGTGGAGCTCAAACTCTTGGCTGGATTGAATCTGTGGGCTCTTGGTAGTTGCAGATAGTTCCGCTGCTGCTGAGGTGTAAAAAAGCAGTTGATTTCCTACTGTTGCTGATATTTAAAAGCAGGTAGATTGATCTCTCCAATGGACTGCAGAGGGAGGAGCTCACATGCCTGGCTGGATCGGGGCAAAGGGCTCTTGGTAGTGGTGGCTGGTCCTGTTGCTGCTTAGGTGTAAAAGCAGTTGATTTCCTACTGTTGCTGATATTTAAAAGCAGGTAGATTGATCTCTCCAATGGACTGCAGAGGTTGGTGGGTTGGTCCCGTTGCTGCTTAGGTGTAAAAGCAATTGATCTCCCACTGCTGCTGATATTTAAAAGCAGGCAGATTGTCCAGGGAGAGGAGCTCTGCACTCAAACTGCCATCCTTCTATGACAATGCATTCCGCCTACTTGTACAATCCTCCATCCTCAGCATCCTCGACTACTGCAATATCATCTACCTTAACGCCACTAAGAAAACTACCAGGAGACTAAAAACAGTCCAAAATACCGCGGTGCGCCTCATCTTTGGCCTAAAGAAATGGGAACATGTCACCCCTTTCTATCACCAACTACACTGGCTACCATTTGAATCTAGAATTCTCTTTAAATTTGCATGCTTCTGCTACAAATCGGTTAACGGCTCCTCCCCAAGTTACATAAACACACACTTTAACCTCTACTGCAGCAACAGGACATCACGGAGAACTCAATTGTTCGCCTTCCCTTCGCCTAAACACTGCCCTCTCAAAAGATTCCTGGATAGAACTTTTGCCTTCCAAGCAGCCAAGTCGAACCCATGGCTAGCACAGATGATACTCGAGGCCCCCACTTACCTATCATTCAGAAAACTACTAAAAACGTACCTTTTCAGCAAACACGACCCTTAACAACCCATTCACCTCACAGGACACTTACCCCACCGCTGCCCCCTTCCTCCTTCACCAGTCCCTCCCTCCCCCACTCTCTACCTCCCCTACCTAGCTCGGTCAAACCTGCAATTTCTGTAATATTGATGTAAACCTGCCCTCTGTGCAGACAGTTAAGAATCGCTGTAACTTCACGGCTGACTGCGGCAAATCACTGTAATTTATCGTAATTCGGCCTGCAATTTTCTGTCAAAAATTCTTCTAATTATGCTGTAAATCTGCTTCTAATTTTGTAAACCTACTTCTAATTTTGTTGTAAATCTGCTATTCAATGCTGTAAATCTGCTTCTAATTTTGTAAACCTACCTCTAATTTTGTTGTAAATCTGCTATTCAATGCAGATCATTTGCTAATTGATGTAAACCGCCTAGAACTCACTGGGTATGGCGGTATATAAGAATAAAGAATAATAATAATAATAATAATAATAATAATATGTCTCTTTAGCTAGAAATGACAATATTATTATTAAGACAGCCAAAAGGGAAGATTTGTAAACTATAAAGAGTTTTACCTCATGCAAAATTGTCATTTCTTTAATAAGACATTAACTAATTTTTCTGCGTACCCATCCTAAATTTCTGCCTAAGGTGGTATCGGACTTCCACCTCAACCAGTCCATTGTATTGCCTGTCTTCTTCCCTAAGCCCCATTCCCATCCTGGGGAACAGGCGTTACACACGCTGGATTGTAAGCGTGCCCTTGCATACTATCTTGACCGTACCAGGGCTCACCGCTCGTCTCCTCAGCTCTTTCTGACCTTCTATCCTAACCGTCTAGGTCGTCCTGTCTCTAAACGGACGCTTTCCAACTGGCTTGCTGCCTGCATTGCGTTCTGTTATGCTCGGGCCGGTCTCTCACTGGAAGGTGCTGTCATGGCCCACAGGGTCAGAGCTATGGCTGCTTCTGTGATTTTCCTCTGCTCCACGCCCATCGAGGAAATCTGCAAGGCCGCCACTTGGTCCTCAGTTCACACGTTCACTACTCACTACTGTCTGGACGCCTTCTCCAGACGGGATGGACACTTCGGCCAATCTGTGTTACAAAATTTATTTTCCTAATGGCCAACCATCCCTCCTCCCTCTCTGTTAGCTTGGAGGTCACCCATACGTTAAGAATATGCTGCTTGCTTGTCCTGGGATAAAGCACAGTTACTTACCGTAACAGGTGTTATCCAGGGACAGCAGGCAGATATTCTTACGTCCCACCCTCCTCCCCGGGTTGGCTTCTTAGCTGGCTTATCTTAACTGGGGACCACGCACTCCTCCGTCGGGCGGGAAGGCACTCGCGCATGCGCGGTGCGGCCAACTAGAACTTTCTAGTTAAAAAGGTCCGTACCGGGGCTCCGTCGGTGACGTCACCCATACGTTAAGAATATCTGCCTGCTGTCCCTGGATAACACCTGTTACAGTAAGTAACTGTGCTTTAGGGTACACGTAGAGAAGTTCACTGCTTATCCTTGTGGGTAAGCAACATGAAATCCATGTACTTTTTGGCATCCTACTAGGTACTTATGGCTTGAATTGGTCACTGTTGCAAACAGGATTGCTGGTCCAACTCCTTTTATCTCTTCCCTGGCATTTCAAACCACTGAAAAGGACAGGCATGGTCCTCCTCCTTACCTATATTCAGCAAACTCTTCTCTGAGATGACCCTACTTACATCTATCCTTCTCATGATTTAAATTGTCCTGTGTGGGTAACCTTGGAAAACTGAAGCTTTTTCCCTAAAGTTTTTATTAAAATACAGTAAAATAAACCAAAAGCCACAAAAGATTAATGTAAATATGAAACATATCCCAGTGTTTCCCCCCCCCCCTTCCAATGATAGAGTTGGGTGGATGGTGGAATTGGCTGTTTGGTACATACACTCTGCCACTCACACCCACACAAAGCTCTTCTTTACTTTTTGTCCCATCTCCTTCTCTCTTTAATCCGGACTGCCCCTCCTTCCCCCAGTCCTATAATCCTACATGTAAGAACATAAGAATTGCCGCTGCTGAGTCAGACCGGTGGTCCATCGTGCCCGGCAGTCCGCTCACACGGCGGCCCTCTGGTTAGCACCCTAACTGAGACTACCCTACCTGCGTACGTTCTGGTTCAGCAGGAACTTGTCTAACATTGTCTTGAATCCCTGGAGGGTGTTTTCCCCTATAACAGCCTCCGGAAGAGCGTTCCAGTTTTCTACCACTCTCTGGGTTAAGAAGAACTTCCTTACGTTTGTACGGAATCTATCCCCTTTTAACTTTAATAATAATAATAATAATAACTTTATTCTTATATACCGCCAACAATCTTGCGACTTCTAGGCGGTTTACAATAAAGAGTAATTGTACAGACAGCTGCTTACAGAGTATGGCAGTGTTCATCTGATAGTAACAGCTTGATAACTTTAGAGAGTGCCCTCTCATTCTCCCTACCTTGGAGAGGGTGAACAACCTGTCCTTATCTACTAAGTCTATTCCCTTCAGTACCTTGAATGTTTTGATCATGTCACCTCTCAATCTCCTCTGCTTGAGGGAGAAGAGGCCCGGTTTCTCTAATCTCTCACTATACAGCAACTCCTCCAGCCCCTTAACCATCTTAGTCGCCCTTCTCTGGACCCTTTCGAGTAGTACAGTGTCCTTCTTTATGTACGACAACCAGTGCAGGACGCAGTACTCCAGGTGAGGGCGCACCATGGCCTGGTACAGCAGCATGATAACCTTCTCCGATCTGTTTGTGACCCCTTCTTAATCATTCCTAGCATTCTGTTCGCCCTTTTCACTGCCGCTGCACATTGCGTGGACGGCTTCATGGACTTGTCGATCAGAACTCCCAAGTCCCTTTCCTGGGAGGTCTCTCCAACTACTACCCTGGACATCCTGTACTCGTGCATGAGATTTTTGTTACCTACATGCATCACTTTACACTTATCCATGTTGAACCTCATCTGCCATGTTGATGCTCATTCCTCAAGCCTGCAATCCTCCTGTGTCTTCACTACTCTGAATAACTTTGTATTGTCCGCAAATTTAATCACCTCACTCGTCATACCTATGTCCAGATTGTTTATAAAGATGTTGAAGAGAACGGGTCCAAGCACATCAGTCCTGATGCAGGGTAACTAACATGCTTCCTTAGCCCTTGCCAGTTGTGAGCATATCTGAGCTGAGATCTTGGAGATCTGAGGTGGTTGGCTGGATTCACTTTTGATAGGTTCAGCAGTCCTGGGCCCTACCTCTCTCTCACTTTGTTCCTGGGGTCATTGCAGCTTTCTCGGCCAAGAGGCAGGAAGAGACCTCTAAAACCCAAGCTGGGCCGTTTGCACTATGCTGGCTGAAATCTTCAAGCTTCAGCAGGGAGGAAGGGGCAGAAGGAGGCAGAATATTATTCCTCAAGTGGCAGAATAACAAATTAATAAATCAGATCAAATCAGATGGAGTGCGTGGACAAAAAATTGCTCTGTGAGCCAGATCTGATTGGGAACGAGGGTCATAATTTGGAGACACCTGAGATTTATGATATAACCAATTTACAGGATTATGTTTAAAATGGTGTGATAGCCATGTTAGTCCTTTTTTAAACGTGATAAATAGAAATCAAACAGCATTTGGAACCTAAGACAATACCAGACTTTACGGTATATGGCCCAGTAATATCAAAGAAGAGACGAGTTAATCTAATCATGGATTTTTTTAATAGCTTATGGGCAGACTGGATGGACGGTTCAGGTCTTTATCTGTCATCATTTACTATGTTACTATGTTTAGAACAAAAAAAGAAAAGATGATGATCCCCTTTTTTGATTGGCTTTCAGATTAGAAATGAGCAAATAAGGTGCTGTCTTACGGCGCCTTCCAAAAAGAAATTAAGACAATACTGTTTGATAAATTTATCTCTTAATTTGAGGTTTTATTCTTAACTTAGGGCTCCTTTAACAAAGGTGCGCTCGTGTTTTTAGCACATGCACTGGATTGGCACGTGCTATATAGCGCGCACTAGCCAAAAAATTACCGCCTGCTTAAAAGGAGGCGGTAGCGGCTAGCGTGCGTGGCAATGTAGCCCATGCGTTAAGGCCCTATCGCACCTTTGTAAAAGGAGCCTTTAATAATTTTACTGTATTAATACAAATATTTTATTGTCTTTTTAGTTAATATGCTGTATTTTTACCATTAATATTTTGTATTTTGCTGATTGTCCAGTTTTTCTCTATTGTGTAAACCGCCTAGAATTCTTTTGATTGAGGCGGTGTAGAAAAATAAAGTTGTTATGTTAAATATCAGAATATATAAGAGAAGCATAAATGAATTCCAGTCTCGCAAGGAAAAGCAGGAATGGGGGATGATAAACAGGGAGAGATGGATGGGGAACGAAGCAGTCGTGTCTGGTGAGAGTCAAAATATTTCATCATTTTAAGACTATTTAGATGATTCTAGGCACTGTTCTTTAAGGGAGCACCTATGTGTTATAGCACATGGTTGACTCGTTGCTAGGACAGGGACGTGCCTTTTGCTCATGAATAGCAGAGAAAAATAGGAAATCAACTAACATAGAAATGATTTTAAATCCATTCAAAACCAAAATTAAATGGATCTATCACCAGTAAAACAAATTAAAAAATCAAAACAACACTTTTGGGACTGAGGACCACATTAATGGTTACCACCTCCAGCTGCATCCTGATTGAAGAACTGATTGGAATGCCAGTCTTTAAGCCGAGTTCTGTCTTTCCTACTTTTCTTCTTGACATGGATTGTTTTGGACTATACTAGGGTAGGGTAGGGAGGTGGTGCTGTGATGGGGCAGATGTAACCAATTCTGTATGGTTGGGTTGTATCACTGACTGAGCACTTTCTGTTTTTTTCATTTAGATATACAAATACAAGATGTCCAGGGCAGTACTTCCAGAGACCCCCCCCCCCCCCCAAGAAAGAGACTTGGGAGTACTGGTCGACAAGTCAATGAAGCCGTCCGTGCAATGCACGGCAGCGGCGAAAAGGGCAAATAGAATGCTAGGAATGACTAAGAAGGGGATCACGAGCTAGGAATGATTAAGAAGGGGATCACAAACAGATCGGAGAAGGTTATTGTGCCGCTGTACTGGGCCAAGGTACGCCCTCAATTAGAATACTGCGTCCAGCACTGGTCGCCGTACATGAAGAAGGACACGGTACTACTCGAAAGGGTACAGAGAAGAGTGACTAAAATGGTTAAGGGGTTAGAGGAATTGCTGTACAGTGAGAGATTAGAGAAACTGGGCCTCTTCTACCTTGAAAAGAGGAGACTGAGAGGGGACATGATCGAAACATTCAAGATAATGAAGGGAATAGACTTAGTAGATAAAGACAGGTTGTTCATGCTCTCCAAGGTAGAGAGAACGAGAGGGCATTCTCTAAAGTTAAAAGGGGATAGATTCCGTACAAACGTAAGGAAGTTCTTCTTCACCCAGAGAGTGGTAGAAAACTGGAACGCTCTTCCGAATCTGTTATAGGGAAAAAACACCCTCCAGGGATTCAAGACAAGGTTGAACATGTTCCTGCTGAACCAGAACGAACGCAGGGAGGACTAGTCTCGTTTAGGGCACAGGTCTTTGATCTGGGGGCCGCCGCATGAGCGGACTGCTGGGGCAATGGACCACTGGTCTGACCCAGCAGCGGTAAATTCTTATGTTCCCCCGCGAATTTGCAGTTCACGAATTGCGGACTTAGTCATTCACGGTATTTTCTGACTGCCTCTTCCGATCAGAAAATACAGGGAATGAGTCCACGAATCAGCCTTCTGCACAGCCGATTCCTCCTCCTCTCCCCCCCCCCCCCCCGGTCAGCCAATCAGCCTTCTGCACAACCGACTCCTCCTCCTCTCCCCCCCGGTCAGCCAATCAGCATTCTGCACAGCCGATTCTTCCTCCTCTCCCCCCACCCGGAGCATACCGGGTATGATTTACTGCACCTGCCAGCTGCCTTCTCCTGCATTTGCGGTTTTTTGAAATTTGCTGGTGTTCCTGGAACGGAACCCCTGTGAATTTCGGGAGAGTACTGTATATGTGTGTATGTATGTGTATATATTTATATATATATATATATATTTTTATTTTTATTTTTTAAATTTTTTAATTTGTTTTACTAGTTATAGATCCATCTAATTTTGGTTTTGCTTATGAATGCAATTTTACAAGTTGCACACACTGCATGACCCACTTATGTATGCCAGCTTGACTGCCATAGACCTTGTGTAAGTAGACACATCAATGCTGACTTCCACTAGAATAGGATATTAAGTGATCCTGAACGCTAGGGATTTGCATCTGAACCTGCAAGTTGCTTGCAGAATGCTGCCAATCATCTTTTGAACTCTGCCTCCTTCCCAAGGAGCTGTTCCAGCCCCCTCAGTTATTTTTTGTTGGTTTTTTTTTTGCAAGCAAGTTGCTCAGAAGTGTTTCTGAATTTGCTCTGTGGTTTTCTTATTGTTGGCTATTTATTCTTAGTGTTTGGTTTGAGGCTCGGTATCCAGAGGTTCCCACTTGTTGGGATTTCTGACTAGGAGAAGATGCAGACTAGTGCTGCAGAAGTCTGCTACTAGCAGGATCAGCCTTCGGGGATACCTAGCTAGCCAGCCTGCTTTTGTATTTTCTGAGCTCAGGAGCCATCCCTTGCGTACTTGCTTGCATCCCTGATTTATCAGGAGCATGAGCACAGAATGTTTGGCTCCTTCCTGGCTCAGCCGGAATTAATTTTGGGCCGGCTGCATGGTCCTCTCCCCCTTCATGGCACAAAGTTTTCCAGGGGTTGAGGCTCAATCTGACCTCGGTTTGACTGGCAGCCCGAAGATCAAGTTTGTCTGACAAACCTGTGCGGCGGAGGAGTTCTCCATTTATCCCAGCTTCATTCCAGAGCTGTAAACTTAAACAGGAATTGAATACAATTAAAGCAGCTTCCATCACTCCACAAAATCATACCAACTTACCACCTCTACCTCAAAGAATAAAACAGCCCAGGAATAAATGGGTCACAGTAGGCTCAGGAAGACTGCGACATGTAACACAGAAACATCCACCTTCACTAATATTACCTCTACAGAATTCCTTCGCTCCACTAGTGCACTGCGATACTCAGGAAAACAGAAGGGAGGTGGGACTGGAACCAATGAAAGAAACTCAAGAGAACAAGAGCACCCTAAGTACAAATAAAAAAGCCAAAAACAGAAAACTATTACTGTTGGGAGATTCCATCATCAGAGGCATTAACCTTGGAACACAGGGCGAGGAGTCCAAAATAGTGAAATGTCTTCCAGGATCCTCAGCTACCAGGAGTTCCAGGCAAATACTGACTATAATTAAGGAAGAAACTAAGGATTTTAACACTGATGTTGTTATCCATCTGGGAACAAATGACCTGGCCAACAACTCCACACTTGCAGCACAGAAAGCTTTTCGGGAGCTTGGTGAGGGCGTGAAACCTTTTGTAAAGACTTTAGCTTTTTCTGAAATACTGCCTGCATATGGAAAAGGAGAGCAAAGAATGAAAAACACAGAGGACTTTAATAGATGGCTCAGAGCCTGGTGTCATCAAGAAGGCTTCAGGTACATAGGAGGATGGGGAAATACATGGAAGGACAAGAAGCTATATTGCACTGATGGGCTACATATTACTACAGCAGGAAAAAGAAACCTTGCAGAGAAATTTAGACAATATTTTTCTAGGCATTTAAACTAGAAGGTGGGGGTGGTGTATGTAGAGACCACCCCCGGCAAAAGAAAAGATGTGATAGTAGTAAAGGCTGCAACAAAAGCAATATCAGCAACTCATTTCTTAGTATTGCAGCGGAAAGTGAAACGACACAAAAATCCATACGAAAAAGGAGATTATCGCTGAAAAATAGCTGGAAAGCGATGACCACAAATGCTCGCAGTCTAAGCAACAAAGTTCATGATCTGCAAGCCCTAATATTAGAGGCAGATCTAGATATTGTTGCTATTACAGAGACATGGTTCAGTGAATCACATGGATGGGATGCAAACATACCGGGATATAATCTTTTTAGGAAGGACAGAGATGGTCATAAAGGTGGAGGAGTAGCTCTCTATGTAAAGATCAATATCCAAGCGACCGAAATGCAAGGGACCTGGGGAGAGGAAGAAGTACCAATGAACCTCAATTTATCTCAAAAATGATTGTCCCACATAATTCTGCTCGTTCTTTAAGATCTTCTTCATCTAATTTGCTTTCAGTCCCATCACTAAGAATCATAGGTACTAGACGCAATGACATATTTTCAGTAAAAGCTCCCACACTATGGAATGCCCTCCCAAATTTTATTAAAAATGAAACCGACCATGTAGTATTTAAGAAAAACTTGAAAACATATTTATTCCAGGACGCTTTTGACCTATAAAACACTGTCCTTCTAGATTTTTGTATTTTTCTTTCTTTTTTCTCTTAACCCATTACTACCTAATTTGTTTTTATCCTTTGATGTCAAACTCTAACAAATAATAAGATTGTAATTTCTTCCCTCCCTTCCCACCCTTTCTTGTTTGTCAATCTTCGTTTGTCCTAAAAGTGAATTTAGTAAATTAAATGTATGTCTGTCTTTTAAGTGACCTTGTAACCTAAATTGTATTACCACACTCTGATGGTTTTTTAACTGTACATCGCTTAGATGTCTTGATAAGCGATTCATCAAATAAAGGTAAACTTGAAACTTGAAACTTGAAGCGATATGGATTGCTCTGAAAAGAGAAGATGGAACTTCTATCTACGTGGGTGTAGTCTACAGACCTCCGACTCAATCGCAGCAAATTGATAAGGATCTGATTGTGGATATCCAAAAGTTTGGAAGGAAAGAGGAGGTTCTGCTGTTGGGAGATTTCAACCTGCCGGATGCGGACTGGAATGTTCCGACTGCGGAATCGGAAAGAAGTAGGGAGATTGTGGATGCCTTTCAAGAGGCTCTGCTCAGACAAATGGTGACGGAACCCACAAGGGAAAAAGCGATATTGGATCTGGTCCTCACAAATGGAGAGAGTATATCTAATGTTCGAGTGGGTGCTCACCTGGGTAGTAGCGATCATCAAACGGTTTGGTTTGATATAACGGCTAAAGTGGAGAGCGGCCGCACGATACTTAAAGTCCTAGATTTCAAACGTACGGACTTTAATGCAATGGGAAAGTACCTGAAGAAAGAGCTGTTAGGATGGGAGGACATAAGAGAAGTGGAAAGACAGTGGTCTAAGCTGAAAGGAGCGATAAAAATGGCTACGGACCTTTATGTGAAGAAAATCAATAAAAACAAGAGAAAAAGGAAGCCGATATGGTTCTCCAACCTAGTGGCTGAGAAAATAAAGGCGAAAGAGTTGGCGTTCATGAAATATAAAAAAACCCAAGAAGAGGAGAGCAGAAAGGACTACAGGGTGAAACTGAAAGAAGCCAAGAGAGAGATACGTTTAGCGAAGGCACAGGCGGAAGAACAAATGGCTAAAAATGTAAAAAAGGGAGATAAAAATTTTTTCAGATATATTAGTGAAAGGAGGAAGATAAAAAATGGAATTGCTAGGCTAAAAGATGCTGGGAACAAATATGTGGAGAGTGATGAGGAGAAAGCAAATGTGCTAAACAAATACTTCTGTTCTGTGTTCACAGAAGAAAATCCTGGAGAAGGACCGAGATTGTCCGGCAAAGTTACACGAGAAAATGGAGTAGATTCTGCGCCATTCACGGAGGAGGGTGTTTATGAGCAACTTGAAAAACTGAAGGTGGACAAAGCGATGGGACCAGACGGGATCCATCCCAGGATACTAAGGGAACTCAGAGAGGTTCTGGCGAGTCCTATTAAAGACTTGTTCAACAAATCTCTGGAGACGGGAGTGATTCCTGGGGATTGGAGGAGAGCGGATGTGGTCCCTATTCATAAAAGTGGTCACAGGGATGAAGCAGGAAACTACAGGCCGGTGAGCCTCACTTCAGTTGTTGGAAAAATAATGGAAGTGTTGCTGAAAGAAAGGATAGTGTATTTCCTTGAATCTAATGGGTTACAGGATCCGAGGCAACATGGCTTTACAAAAGGTAAATCGTGCCAAACGAACCTGATTGAATTTTTTGATTGGGTGACCAGAGAGCTGGATCAAGGACATATGCTAGATGTAATTTACTTGGATTTCAGCAAAGCCTTTGATACAGTTCCTCATAGGAGGCTGTTGAACAAACTTGAAGGGCTGAAGTTAGGACCCAAAGTGGTGAACTGGGTCAGAAACTGGCTATCGGACAGACGCCAGAGGGTGGTGGTTAATGGAAGTCGCTCGAAGGAAGGAAAGGTGACTAGTGGAGTCCCTCAGGGTTCGGTGCTGGGGCCAATCCTGTTCAATATGTATGTAAGTGACATTGCTGAAGGGCTAGAAGGAAAAGTGTGCCTTTTTGCAGATGATACCAAGATTTGTAACAGAGTAGACACCGAAGAGGGAGTGGAAAATATGAAAAAGGATCTGCAAAAGTTAGAGGAATGGTCTAATGCCTGGCAACTAAAATTCAATGCAAAGAAATGCAGAGTAATGCATTTGGGGATTAATAATAGGAAGGAACCGTATATGCTGGGAGGAGAGAAGCTGATATGCACGGACGGAGAGAGGGACCTTGGGGTGATAGTGTCCGAAGATCTAAAGGTGAAAAAACAGTGTGATAAGGCAGTGGCTGCTGCCAGAAGGATTCTGGGCTGTATAAAGAGAGGCGTAGTCAGTAGAAGGAAGAAGGTGTTGATGCCCCTGTACAGGTCATTGGTGAGGCCCCACTTGGAGTATTGTGTTCAGTTTTGGAGACCGTATCTGGCGAAAGACGTAAGAAGACTTGAGGCGGTCCAGAGGAGGGCGACGAAAATGATAGGAGGCTTGCGCCAGAAGACGTATGAGGAGAGACTGGAAGACCTGAATATGTATACCCTAGAGGAAAGGAGAGACAGGGGAGATATGATTCAGACGTTCAAATACTTAAAGGGTATTAACGTAGAACAAAATCTTTTCCAGAGAAAGGAAAATGGTAAAACCAGAGGACATAATTTGAGGTTGAGGGGTGGTAGATTCAGGGGCAATGTTAGGAAATTCTACTTTACGGAGAGGGTGGTGGATGCCTGGAATGCGCTCCCGAGAGAGGTGGTGGAGAGTAAAACTGTGACTGAGTTCAAAGAAGCGTGGGATGAACACAGAGGATTTAGAATCAGAAAATAATATTAAATATTGAACTAGGCCAGTAACTGGGCAGACTTGCACGGTCTGTGTCTGTGTATGGCCGTTTGGTGGAGGATGGGCTGGGGAGGGCTTCAATGGCTGGGAGGGTGTAGATGGGCTGGAGTGGGTCTTGACGGAGATTTTGGCAGTTGGAACTCAGGCACAGTACCGGGTAGAGCTTTGGATTCTCGCCCAGAAATAGCTAAGAAGGAAAAAAAAAAAAAATTTAAATTGAATCAGGTTGGGCAGACTGGATGGACCATTCGGGTCTTTATCTGCCGTCATCTACTATGTTACTATGTTACTATGTTACTATGTTACATGGCACAGTGAGTAAGGCTATTATTGCCAAAGGGGAAAATCAGAGCTGGGGGGGGGCAGATTTGAAGGTTTCTGCAACTAGAGCCAAGGTCCCCCATATCTGAAACCTCTTTCCTTGCATTTTTTGTATTTGTACTTCAGGGAGTCCCCAAGGGCTGATATTGGCACAATTTTACTGGCAACAGCTACAGTATCTTGGATTTTAATGAACTTTTTTCAAAAGCATCCATCTGCCTCTGTTTTAAGAGATTATCCAACCCTTTTTTTAAACCCTGCTATGCATAATTGCTTTAACCACATTCAGCAATGAATTCCAGAGTGTACACACGTTGTGTGTGAATAAATATTTTCTCTGGTTTGTTTTAAATTTACTACTTAGTAGCTTTATCGCAAGCCCCCCTAATCCTAGTATTTTTGGAAAGAGTGAACAATAGATTCACATCTACCCTTTCCATTCCACTCAGTATTTTATACACCTCTACCATATCTCTCCTGAGCCTTCTCTTCTCCAAGCTGAAGAGCCCTAGCTGCTTTAGCCATTCCTCTTAGGGAAGTTGTCCCATCCCTTTTTGTCCTTCTTGGCATCTTTCTCATGCTGGTTTATGCATGTCTAAAACCTGAATAGTGCTTCTAAAAATAAGCAGCAGTTTCATAAACTTTGAATTTAATATCATTAATTCAAGCATTGTTTCTAGTCTTTGCAATGTCCCTGTAGCAAACAAATAATTTGTAAGTTTCTTTCATGTCATTATGTATCTTGGAAAATAAACCCAGTGTATCCTAAGGATGGTGACTCAGATGTGAACGAAATACAAACTTCATTATGCAGCACCAGGCCCTCTGGGCTGTGTTCTCTAAAATTTGTTTACAATTATCAATATGGCAGATATGCTACTAGGACAATCAAAAGCAGGGTTCCAAAAGCTTTCTCGTCCATCCAGGTACCTTCAAATGAGGGCTAAAGACAGACATTTGCAGAATCTGAGGCCAAGACCACAGTTGTAGCATCCCCTCTATCCCCAACTCTCTTCAATCTCTATACAGCCTCCCTCAGCTCTCACCTGGACAAACAAGGCATAACCTCCTACAGCTATGCCGATGACATTACCATTCTCATACCCTTCGATCAACCTGAACTCTCCATGACGAACACAATATACCAAACACTAAAATCAATAGCAACCTGGATGAAAGATCACAAACTGAAATTGAACTCAGATAAAACGAAATTCATCCTCATAGAAAACAACAAAATACCAACCATAACCAACATTGAAATCAACGCAATCAACTACCCCATACAAACCACCCTAAAACTGCTAGGAATAACTATCGACAGATGCTGCACCATGCAACTGCAAATCAATAAAACAATACAAAAGTCATTCTTAAGTTGCCTGGTGCCAAGATATTATACCATCTAAATCACAAGTGATTATCAAAATGGATTACGTTTTTCGCATGTCACAGTTGACTGCAATACGCCAACACACAGTGGAAGTGTTCATGCGTCGGTGGGAACCATATATCCACTGGATGACTAGACGGGATGGTTAAACAACTTTACTTACAACTGTCTTTCTTGGTTATTCTGTACCCCATGTTCTATTCAACTTTCTTAGGGCTTCGTCACACTGTTGATATTGTCTGATGCTTGGGAGTTGGGGGGGGGTGGTTTGGGAGGGTTAGAACAGGGGGTTCAGCTCCTGGTACTGTTTTGTATTTTTGCTCTTGATTGGCCTTGTTACGAAGGGTGCTGTTTCAACTGTTTGCTCTGTACCGGTGCTTTTGGTGTGTTTTCTATTTTGTATGCTTTTGTGCATTTTTCCAATAAAAAGTTTAAAACCAAAAAAAAAAAAAAAGTCATTCTTAAGTCATGAGAAACTTAAGACAAGTTCGGAAATTCTTTGAGAAAACTCAATTCCAGCTCATAGTTCAGTCCTTAATACTAGGCCTACTTGACTACTCTAATATCCTCTACCTCCCATGGCCTACAACCATAACAAAACAACTACAAACTATCCAAAACACAGCACTAAGACTCATCTACTCATTAAAGAAACATGATCACATTATAGAAGCATATCTCCAATCGCACTGGCTTCCAATCCCAGCAAGAATACAATTTAAATTCTACTGCCTACTATTTAAGACTTTATACGGAGACAGTCCAAACTACCTGAATAACCGCCTCATCCACAACACTGCACCAGACATAGGAAAACACACCCCATTCTCATACCCCCCAATTAAGGAGGTCAAACGAAAAAAACTATATGATGGCCTCCTGGCCACTCAAGCAGCCAAACTAGACAACCAAATCGCCAATCTACTGACGGCATCCCTCGACTACAAGACTTTTAGAAAAGAAATAAAGACCATACTCTTCAAGAAAACTCTGAAAAAAGAAATAATACCGCAAGTCTCAAACTCCACCTCTCACTAAAGCCAACTACCCCAAACAAATAACCTTACCCATTTCTTACTCTTTTTGAAAATGACCAATTTTTTTTTTTTTGTAAGTTCTTGTTGTAATACATCTTGGATAATTCTTTTGTAATCCGCCTTGAACTGCAAGGTAATGGCGGAATAGAAATCCCTAATGTAATGTAATATAATCTCAACCTCTTGCAGCCTCTGTGATGCATATTTCAGCTAGCAACAGCAACAATTTAGTCCAGGCAGAGCATAGGTAGGTTCCTTCAAAATATCTTGACACTACCAGCAGATCCCACTACACATAATCAAAACCTTAAGTAAAGTTCCTCTGGAGTGTCTTAAATCATAATAATTTTATCTTTTACTGAGCAAACTTCAATCCTATGATTCACCACACTTTTCATCAGTTTAAAATAACTTGCTTTTGACATATATCATTTTTATGACAGATTGTCACTGTCAAGTTTACTATTTCGAAATCTTTGATCTTAGCTTAAAAAGACCTGTTACTGATATGGACCAAATTTCACTGCAATAGCACTACTTCAGGGCCTGATCTTAAAATATTTGTCTTGCTCTCCCAATGTCTCAAAATGTTACCTTACAACTATGAGGCACTCAGCTTTCTCCTTAAATATGCGATTCATTTCATCCAATATGGCGCCCGCCCTTATAGGATGCCAAGCTTTAAAGACATATGATCCCATCCACCAAGCAAAACATGCCACCTCACTGCAATCTCTAGCAGAGAGGTACAGTCAGTTTCTATATTTAACGTTTAAAGTGTAGATCCACCTATGTTCCTTGTAGTTTAGAAGACGGTCCCTATCCTCTCCTTCCCATCCCATTTTAACATGGTCAGTGACTCCATTTGAAGTCTGTAAATACATGTGGTTTTTTCTCTTTCCATTGAGTTGCCAATTGCACAGTCAAACAATCTCCAAGAATACAAGATTTATGCTGTCCCAATCTTTTCCTAATAGGAAACAAAGGTCTTCGTATGTAAATCTTGTCATAGGGACTCTTTATCAAATAGTTTCAAGTTTATTAGAAATGTGATTAATCGCCTGTCATGGCTTCTAGGCAATGTACATTAAAATATGGGAGCATAAAAACCCAAAACATGTAAGACAAAATTACATGAGCAAGGGCAGACTAACTATAAACAGAAGAGATGGGGAATAGATGACATATTGAGATTCACAATCCGTATTCAATCTCCTCGTAAATCTTTGACGTTTTTACAGAATGGTATCAATCCTGCCCTTCAATGGTGGCTTCATACCAAGAACTATGTCCTTGCAGGGGTGTATTCATGTTGCAATAATCAAGTCATTTATAGGTGCGCCCTCACCTGGAGTACTGCGTACAGCACTGGTCACCGTACATGAAGAAGGACATGGTACTACTCGAAAGGGTCCAGAGAAGAGCGACTAAGATGTTTAAGGGGTTGGAAGAGCTGCCGTACAGCGAAAGATTAGAGAAACTGGGCCTCTTCTCCCTTGAACAGAGGAGATTGAGAGGAGACATGATCGAAACTGAAGGGGATAGACTTAGTAGATAAGGCCAGGTTGTTCACCCTCTCCAAACATAGAAACATAGAAATAGACGGCAGATAAGGGTCGTGGCCCATCTAGTCTACCCACCCCAAAGACCCTCCCCTACCTTTCCCTGTGAATAGATCCCACGTGTCTATCCCATTTGGCATTAAAATCAGGCATGCTGCTGGCCTCAATAACCTGAAGTGGAAGACTATTCCGGCGATCAAACACCCTTTCAGTGAAAAAGAATTTCCTGGTGTCCCCATGCAGTTTCCTGCCCCTGATTTTCCACGGATGCCCCCTTGTTGCCGCGGGACCCTTGAAAAAGAAGATATCCTCTTCCACCTCGATGCAGCCTGTGAGATACTTGAATGTCTCGATCATGTCACCCCTCTCTCTGCGTTCCTCGAGTGAGTATAGCTGTAATTTATCCAGCCGTTCCTCATATGGGAGATCCTTGAGTCCTGAGACCATCCGGGTGGCCATTCTCTGGACCGACTCAAGTCTCAGCACATCCTTACGGTAATGCGGCCTCCAGAATTGCACACAGTACTCCAGGTGGGGCCTCACCATTGATCTATACAATGGCATAATGACTTCAGGCTTACGGCTGACGAAACTCCTGCGTATGCAACCTATGATTTGCCTTGCCTTGCCTTGCTCCACTTGATTGGCAGTCTTCATGTTCTCACTGACGATCACCCCTAGATCTCGTTCTGTTTCAGTTCTTGTTAGGATCTCACCATTAAGGGTGTAAGTCTTGCATGGATTTTGGCTGCCCAGGTGCATGACTTTGCATTTTTTGGCATTGAAGCTGAGTTGCCAGGACCTAGACCAGCGCTCCAGTAGTAGTAGGTCGTGCATCATGTTGTCGGGCATTGAATTTATGTCCGTTGTGCTTTTGCCCACTACATTGCTTAGTTTGGTGTCATCAGCGAATAATGTTATTTTACCTCGCAGCCCTTCTGCCAAGTCTCTTATAAAGATGTTGAATAGGATCGGGCCCAGGACCGAGCCCTGCGGCACTCCACTGATCACCTCCGTCATTTCGGAGGGGGTGCCGTTCACCACTACCCTCTGAAGCCTACCTCCAAGCCAGTTCCCAACCCATTTCGTCAATGTGTCGCCCAATCCTGTAGAGCTCATCTTGCTCAGCAACCTGCGATATGGTACGCTATCGAATGCTTTGCTGAAGTCCAGGTATATGATGTCCAGGGACTCCCCAACATCCAGCTTCCTCGTCACCCAGTCAAAGAAGCTGATCAGGTTGGATTGGCAGGATCTCCCCTTAGTAAATCCATGTTGACGGGGATCCCGTAGATTCTCCTTGTTCAGGATCGTATCCAATTGGCGTTTGATTAGAGTTTCCATTAGTTTGCTCACTATTGATGTGAGACTCACCGGTCTGTAGTTTGCCGTCTCCATCTTGGAACCTTTCTTGTGGAGTGTAATGACGTTAGCCATCTTTCAGTCCAACGGGATGTTACCCGTACTAAGGGAGAGATTGAAGAGAACGAGAGGCCAGGGAGAACGAGAGGTAGGGAGAACGAGAGGCCACTCTCCAAAATTGAAAGGGGATAGATTCCATACAAACGTAAGGAAGTTCTTCTTCACCCAGAGAGTGGTAGAAAACTGGAACGCTCTTCCGGAGTCTGTCATAGGGGAAAACACCCTCCAGGAATTCAAGACAAAGTTAGACAAGTTCCTACTGAAGGACGTACACAGGTAAGGCTAGTCTCAGTTAGAGTGCTGGTCTTTGACCAGAGGGCTGCCATGTGAGCGGACTGCTGGGCATGATGGAACACTGTTCTGACCCAGCAGCGGCAATTTTTATGTTCTTATGAGTCCAGCCTCTGTGAAAGGCTATGAGTAGGTACGCCAAAAAAAAATGTATGCACTGTTAAGAGGTGCCAATATTTGAAAATTAAGGAAACAATATCTCCAGAAGAGTAGGATAACACTGCAATTATTCTTCAGTTGGTTTTTGAAGTTTTGTATTGCAAAATTAGGTCACTCTGGGTATGTCTTGCTGTCAGATGAGCCCTACGAATCACAGATACAGAATAACCCCTCTCCAAAAATCTTACCGATAACTCCTCCTTACTGACACATTTCATTGTCCCTTCTACTGAAAAAGGCCGACCTTGATCCCTCCATTCCATCAAATTACCGTTCTATAGCAAATATCCCTCTCCTAACCAAGCTATTAGAATCCATCATATCCACCCAACTCTCTTCCTACCTAGAAAGATTCTCTATCCTCCTACCCCACCAATTCGGCTTCAGACCCAACTTCAGCACTGAATCCCTCTTGGCCTCACTAATCTCTAAGGTGCAACAACTCCATTCGCGCAACAAATCTGCTGTTCTTCTTCAATTCGACCTCTCCGCAGCCTTCGATGTCATTCACCACGACATCCTAATCTTCCAACTCTCCGAAATAGGCATAAGCTCCACTGTCCTAGATTGGTTCTCGAAATTCCTACGCTTCCGCTCCTACACCGTTAACACAAACGGTACCTCATCCCCCCCCCTGGAAGCCGAAATGTGGAGTCCCGCAAGGCTCACCCCTCTCCCCTATCCTTTTCAACATCTACATGTCCTCTCTGAAACTCCTTCATCTATCCCCCCTAGAAACTCTCTACTCCTACGCTGACGACATCCTCATCCTCCTCGAGACCGACTCGAACCTCTCTAACCTCACTGAAAACATATCCTCATGTATTACGAACCTCCAATCCTGGGCCCAATCTGTACAAATGAAACTAAATGAGTCCAAAACAAAACTACTTTGGCTTGGCCCTATTTCAGACCATTTACTCTCCTCCATCCCACTACCTTCCGGCCCCACTCTCCAGCTTGAGTTTTCAAGCAAAGTCCTAGGCTTCATCTTAGACTCCTCTCTCTCCTTCAGTGATCACCTCAACTCCCTGGTAAAAAAATGCTTCTTTAGCCTCCATATGTTGAGGAAAGTAAGATCCTGCTTTCACCATTCTCATTTCGCCATCCTCGTTCAATCCACCATCCTCTCCAGACTAGACTACTGCAACTCCATCTATATAAGCCTAACTAAGAAAAACCTCCACAGACTTCAGCTAATTCAGAAACCCGCGGCCAAGCTTATTTTCGCAAAAGGCAAGTTTGATCACGTCTCCCCTCTCCTCTCCAAGCTTCACTGGCTCCCAGTATACTCCAGAGTCCTCTATAAATGTGCCTGCTTAGCCTTCAAGATTTTACATGGCATCCTTCCCCCTGTTATCCCACTCCTTTGGAATTCCTCTAACCCACTCTCCTCTAGATCCTCCCAAAAACTGAAACTATCTTTCCCATCTACAAAAGGTATATCCCGCGCAGGAAAACTTGGAACATCCCTCTCCTTTAGAGCCACAGAACTCTGGAACAACCTCTCATCCCCGCTCAGAAATGTTAGCTCCTTCCAATCCTTCCGTAAACACCTGAAAACTTGGCTCTTTTCAAAAATCTAATCAACCCCCTTCTCTAGTACCCTGTTCCCTCCCTATCTTCTCAGTCCCTCTCCTATATCCATCTTTGTAGTTCCTTTCCTCTCAACCTCTGTAAACCGTGCCGAGCTCTGCGCTTGCGGAGATGATGCGGTATACAAACCTAAGGTTTAGTTTAGTTTAGTTTAGTAACTCCTGGGCTTCAATCTCAATATCTTCTTTAATTGAGCAGATTCTTTTTGCTCTTAAAAACTGACTTGACTGGTAGACTTGCTCGCAATCTGTAGGAGTGGAAACTCTGGAAGTGCAAGTGTTCTTAGCTACTTCCTTACGATATAGGTTTGTAGTAATGTGGTCACCAGATTTTATAAAGTGTACATCCAAAAGTTCCATTTGATGTCAATTAAAGGTCATTGTAAACTGTAAGTTGGAATCTAAAGAATTCATCCAATTCACAGACGCCAGCAACTGTTCTTCCCACAAAAAGAATATATTCATTTATTTATTTAAAAATGTATATACTATATATTATCTATACAGTTTACATAGTCACAGTCCTAAATGTTGGACAAACATTTTAACTAATAATAAAATAGCTTTGTTGCTCTGTACCATGCTAGCTACCGGGATCGGTCGCTGCAGGCCCCCCTTTTTTTTTTTTCTTTCTTTTTCTTTTGGGGGGGGGGGACGGGACTTCCTACAGTAGTTCCATGGGCCACAAGAGCCTTTGGGATCTTCGTGACCTCTTGGTCATCTTTTGTGTGTTTATCTGGGGGGGAGGAGTGGAGTTGGGGTTTGGGGTATTTTGCTGGTAGGGTAGGGTTGGGGAGTTGGGGGGGGGGGAATTGCTGCTTCTGTTTTATTGTCTATTCAAATATGTTGTATTGTTGGATGCTGGTTCTTTTGATTTTGTGATGTTCCTTGATGTCTATTGCTTGGCATTCCCAATAAAAAAGATTTCAACATAACTAATAATAAAAACTGTACCATGAAATTTGATCATTAATCAGATAATATATTAGCAGGCATTTACATTCTGTAAAATCTCAACTTAGAAAGTCACTAACAAACAATTGAGTCTTCAACATCTTCTTAAAACCCATTCTGACAGTGCAAAATTGCAAAAAACACGTGGCAGAGCATTCCCACCAATCCCCCCCCCCCCAAGCATACCTTCATGTTATTTTCTGACCTCAAACTCCTCCTTGGCTGATAGATTTCAAAAACATCTTTTCAAAACAGCAGGAGATACATGGGACAAAATCTGATGTATTATGGACAGGAATTT
Source organism: Geotrypetes seraphini (assembly GCF_902459505.1). NCBI lineage: Eukaryota > Metazoa > Chordata > Amphibia > Gymnophiona > Dermophiidae > Geotrypetes > Geotrypetes seraphini. The sequence continues at coordinate 9,467,144 of NC_047086.1, read as the reverse complement.
GAAATGTACTCTTTGCTGCATTGCGTTATATGACATATTCTGGGGTTGCCTGTACATGGGCTTGACGTGCCACTCGAACTGTGTAGTCAGTCTGCAGAGCTCTCATTCAAAAATGTTTCCCAGAAGCTTATGGAGGCAAACCAACATGAACTGTACAAAACTATCCTCTTCCAGAGTTGCCACATATAAAGTGACAACTGATCGGGCCAAAGATGAGCAATTTTTGAAAATTATGCCAAATTAGGCGGATGATATTTTTATTTTGCTTGAACTCAACCTTAATCTGATTAATCTTACAGCCAACTTAAATTCTTGCTTATCCAAATTACAGTCGTGGTCATCTCTGGTTCAAATGAAATTAAACACAACAAAAACAATTACTTTGGTTTGGTCCAGAAATCACAAACCTTTCTAGTTAAATTACCCTTAATTCCGGTGAAGTTCTGCCAATTGAGTCTTCATCTAGACGAGTGTTGGGATTCTTTGAGGGAGTAAACAGGCAGATAGAAAAGGGCGACCCGGTCGACATTGTATATCTGGATTTTCAGAAGGTGTTTGACAAGGTTCCACATGGAACGACTACTTCGGAAAATTGCAAGCCATGAAATCGAGGGTGAAATACTCACGTGGATTAAAAACTGGCTGGAGCATAGGAAACAGAGAATGGGGGTAAATGGACAATACTCAGAGTGAAAGAGTGTCACAAGCGGGGTGCCTGGACCTGTGCCCTTCAACATTTTAATAAGCGATCTGGACATTGGTACGAGTGAGGTGATTAAATTTGCGGACGATACAAATTATTCAAAGTAGTGAAGATGCAGGGGGATTGCGAAGATCTGCAATGTGACATAATCAAGCTCGTGAAATGGGCATCGATATGGCATATGAAGTTCAACATGGATAAGTGTAAAGTGATGCATGTCGGTAACAAAAATCTCATGCACGAATACAGGATGTCTGGGGCGGTACTAGGAGAGATCTCCCAGGAAAGAGACTTGGGAATTCTGATTGACAAGTTGATGAAGCTGTCCGCGCAATGTGTAGTGGCAGCGAAAAGGGCAAACAGAATGCTAAGAATGATAAAGAAGGGGTTCACGAACAGATCGGAGAAGGTTATCATGCTGCTATACCAGGCCATGGTGTGCTCTCACCTGGAGTACTGCGTCCAGCACTGATCGCCGTACATGAAGAAGGACACGGTACTACTCGAAAGGGTCCAGAGAAGAACAACCAAAATGGTTAAGGGGCTGGAGGAGTTGCCGTACAGTGAGAGGTTAGAGAAACTGGGCCTCTTCTCCCTTGAAAAGAGAAGATTGAGAGGGGACATGATTGAAACGTTCAAGATAATGAAGGGAATAGACTTAGATAAAGACAGGTTGTTCACCCTCTCCAAGATAGAGAGAACGAGAGGGCACTCTCTAAAATACAAAACCTTTCTGGATAGAACTTATGTACCAAGCAAACACACAACAACACTGGTTAGACAACTACATTAATGGAGCTAGACTGACCTATGACGCTTTTAGAAAAGTCATAAAAACTGCCTTATTCAACAGATATATCACCTAAACAGTAACTACACCAAACATTAAATCAAATTCTATTATTTCTAACATGTCCACCCCTGCGTATAAGTCTGAAATTTATTTATTTATTTATTTTTAACAATCTGCATATTGTAACTCGCTGACAGTCCAGCTCTCTTGAATGTAAACCGCCTAGAAGTCTCACGATTATGGCGGTATAGAAGAATAAAGTTGTTATTATCATTATTAAAGTTAAAAGGGGATAGATTCCGTACAAACGTAAAGAAGTTCTTCTTCACCCAGAGAGTGGTAGAAAACTGGAAAACACCCTCCAGGGATTCAAGACAAGATTGGACAAGTTCCTGCTGAACTGGAACATACGCAGTCAGGGCTGGTCTTTGACCTAAGGGCCACCGCGGGAGCGGACTGCTGGGCACGACGGACCACTGGTCTGACCCAGCAGCGGCAATTCTTATGTTCTTATTAGATCCCTACTATGTGTTGAGTTAGGATAAAAACTTGTTCTGTAACTATGGCAAATTGTAACCTGTTAAATGCATATTGTGTATGTTGACCTGTAACCCGTTCTGAGCTCTTTGGGGAGGATGGGCGAGAAAATGAATTAATTAAATAAATAAAAAGAATAATTGTTGCAGGGTGGGGAGCGGAAGGATTTAAACTCCCTACCCAAGTATATAGTCTGTGGATACTTTGTGCCCATAGACCTTGTATAGACAGTCACTTTGCGAGTGTTTTGCAAGACGAGCAAAACTTTTGCTAAATTTGTGACTCGCAAAATGAGCAGTCAAATACCTACTGTACACTTCTTCCCGCTAGGAGTGCGTCCTTGTTGCGAGGTGACGGGATCAGAGGAAGGTACTGGTGAGCGAGCGCGCCTTCCTCCGGAGATGGGACGGTGCAACATGTTCGCTCAAGGCGGGGCTGTATCTGTGCAGCTCGCACGCCTGGTTAGAGCTCCTGTACTAGGCGCACTCTGAGCTCTGGGAAGTGGGGTCAGGCCAGTGCAGGTGGTGTTTACGTTCCTGCAGGCAATGGGGTGTGCACTGGAAAGTAGGGCAAACACCGCCTGCGGGTTCGCCGCTTCTGCTCCACACAGCAATGCCACGCCGACTTCTGCAGCAGTACCGAGCCCAGCTCCGGAAGCAGTGGCGGCTGCCAAGACAGGAGCCACCCAGGCTGCGGTTCTTCTCCTCTTCCTCTTCTCTGGCGGCTTGGCGGCTTTCTCCTTTTTATTTGATACAAGTACATTAGTTTTTGGGTTGTGGAATGAATCACCTGGGTTTCCATTATTTCCTAGCTTTGATATGTGAGTACTTTGGATTACAAGCATGCTTCTGGAACGAATTGTGCTCGTAAACCAAGGTACCACTGTCATTTTGCAGAGAAGAATACATGTACACCTTCCCTTTGACTTTGCTCTTACTTTTTATGTAGGTGACAGTTTTGTTAAAAAGCTCTGATACAATCTGAACACTGAATCTGTCTGTGCACCTGCCCTGGGCCCAGTTGCTTGCATGCTGCTCAGCTGCCTTTGAATCGTGACTTTTGCTTCTAGAACCTTTTAGTCCAAATTGACAAAACTTGAAAGACTAGAAAACTAGAAACATCCCATCCGTAAAAATGTTTCATTACACAGAAATTAAATTACCTCTGTGGAGGAGTAGGTAAAGAATGACAAAATGATGGAAACCGTACATCTTCTTTAGATATAAATCTTAAAAGGTTAATCTGAACAAAAGCAACCCTTTGGTAGTTGAACAATGAAAGTGAACCTTGAAGAGCTGAGCGCCACATCTGTCCTTGTAAGCTAGTTTAAGGAGCCCGTTTCCAACCTAGCTAATTTACGGAACATGGGTTTAAAAGCCTGAGAAATAGAGACATTTGTTAGGTATTGAACGGGTTTGATTTTGTGCACTGCTTTTGTCCAGCCACCTGTTTTCGGAGCACAGGCCCTCGTTTTTTTCAATTGACTGGACAAGCTGATAATTTGCTATTTTCTGGAAAGAAAAGTGGCTTTGGCCTCATTGATGGAAATGATGTGTCAGATCACTTTGCTATAATGCGCAGCCAGCCCAGCGGCTTTCAGCAGCTTGAATGGACCCAAGCAGCTTTTGAGGCCAGTGTTAGACCCTCTGATCTCTCTTAAGCTGTCACCTGAGTGAGGCTTCTTGGCATTAATCCTTTGGTAATGTGACATCTTTACTGATCAATTGACTTTTATCTTGACTGAGAAGGAAGGGAGGGACACAAAAGGCGCAGTAATGGGCCTCAGTGCTGTAGACCTCTAAAGCAGGGCACATTTCTTTTGTGCTGAAGTATTTTTTGTGCTTGTAGGTATCGGTAGTAATTAAGGAAGACAGGAGCACGATTACAAACTGTTCTAGTCTTGCATCAAAACAGCACGACTTTATTACAGAGGAAATCTAATTTTCAAACGCATGTCCTTGAGCAAACAGCACTATACATCGGAGTAGCTTTCTTCGTCTGCAAAAGCACTACAGTCTTTCCTGCCAAGAACAAATCTCATCTTAGTTTTTAGCTGGCCGTCAAAGAAATGCAGTACAAGTTTTAATAAATAGTAGGGAAGATGTGTGTGTTGGGTATATCTGAGCAAGATTCTAGAGGAGGTACGAAGTTTGGTATGTGTGTGCTTGTTTTGCTAGTTGAAATGTCTGAATGGTAATTTAATTCTTGCGGGCTCTTTGACCAAAAACGTACTTTGATTGGGTTCACTCGACAGTAATAGTCATAATTTTGCATTAGTCATCTGTTTGGGGAACTTTCCAAATCATTTATATGCAAAATGTTTCTACCTAAATAGTGTCGAAAATTAATTGATCCCAAACTAGTTATGACATTTAAAATACAGAATATAATTTCAATGGATTTTGCTAAGCGTTAAACATTCTGCGTTACATTCCAATGAACTGATTCTCTGTATACATATGAAATACTGGGTCCTCCGCATAACAAGATAAATTAGTTTAATTACACATGGCAGTTTCTTTTGCTTGTAACTTGGGGTTTTCTCCCCTCCTTCCCAAAAAGTCTGAGCCAATTAACAAGGCTTTTAAGCTCTTTGTCACAGGCCACCTTGGAGGTCTGCAGAGAGGGGCTTTAATCCAATAAACATTTGATTGAGATCATGAAAAGAAAGCATGAGGAGACGCTCCAACAGGAGAGAGTGTTGCCAGTGTTACTAACCACGAAGGGCTGTCAGGAATTTGCCAAATTAACCAGGAGGTCTTCATATCTCACACATGAACGTGTCTCAACCAAGAAAGGAATAGTTATTTAATTTTGTGTGAACCTCATATTGTACACATTTCTAAAAAGGCCCATCTCCTTTCTTCACGTTGGCTTGAATGGGGCAAGGGAAGGTTGTGAGAAACGCAGATAGCGAATAGCGCTGGCTGAAGTTGGTTAAAAAAAAAAAATATTTAAAGAGAGAGGAATAGATAATTAGACATAATTAGCTTGAGTGAATAGTTGTCTCCATGGCCTTAGCTTGAATAAATTTGGAAAAGAAAGCCCCAAGTGGTGACTGGGCTTTGATGTTAGAAGAGCGATTGTGACTTGGCTGTATAAAGGCAGTATTTGATAGCTCATGCACAACGGTGGTGACACAGAATGAGTGAATGAAGGATTCACCCCCCAGCCTGCTTCTACATTCTCTTGAAATGATCGGTATCTGAAGGTTGGTAATGAGGTAGTGGACCTCATCAGACCTAAGAGTTAGCCATCTTTAGCTTTTATTTAGGTCCTCATCTCTTTTGTTTTGTTTTGTTTTTAACGCTGGGAAATCTCCTTTCTCAGATCAACTGGTCCTTCTCGCTCTGCTAATGGCTCTGATGTGACCAAGAGCTGAAAGTGGGATCAGCTGCATCAATCATACTTTCAACAAAACAAACAAAAAAAAGCCCATCTGACAAAGAGGTCAGCCTTGTAGGGTGGCTGTACCTAATAGGAAAAGTTCCCTGGCTGAGGTTTTCCTGATAGTAAAGTAACATTTAGCTTTCAGCTTGAACTGTGGTTGTCGCGTTAGTCCACTTGGATAGAGATCAACAAACAACGTATAGGTGAGAAACTTCTACAGGACTAATTTAATAAATATGTGATTAGCTTTTGATGGCTGCTCTCCTTCTCTCAGGCGAGTGTAGGAGGGACACAGTTCTTGAAAGCAAGTTACTAATCGTATCACAAAAATGTCTTGTCTGCATCTTTTTAGTCGTTTTCGTTCAAGATTTCTCTTTTAAAATGTTTGTCACAGAGTGCTAATATAGATCAGGTCTCGCTCCAAAGAATCTGAGTTTCCAAGTTGTAGAGCTTTTGAAGAACATCATCTAGTTCTGAGCTTATATAGGTCCTGATCTGTGTCCGGGGGTCTGATTCACCAATCACCCTCTTGCAAAATGATCGGAATCACACCTCCAACCGCCTGCCCAAATCACTCTATAGTGATCCCAACGCATGCGCAGACCGGCAGAGCTAATTTTTCTTTTTTTTTTTTTGAGTGGTTTTAACTTTTATGTGAGCCCATGGTTTTAACCCACTTTTAAGCCCACGGGTTAAAACTACGGGTAGGTAGGAGATTGGAGCAGGCAGGAGATTGGGGCTGAGACAGAGCAGGAGATCGGGGCAGGCAGGAGATAGCAGGAAATTGGGGCAGGCAGGAGATCGGGGCTGAGACAGAGCAGAAGATCGGGGCAGGCAGGAGATAGCAGGAGATCATGGCAGAGAAGCAGGGCAGCAGAAGGCAGGGCAGTCAGAAAGGACCTCAACAAATGGTTCTCAGCAGTCGCTTATTTTGGATCGACCAGTCCAGTCAGTGTTGCTTTTTTATTTTAGTGAGTCGCTTCCTACCTTCATTTGAATGCCGTTCCCCCTCATTTGCATATGTGGATTGAAGGATGATCGGGACAGAGGTTAGTGAATCGGGTCGGAGGGAAATTGGATCGTACAGGGGTCGCTAAGTGGTCGGTAGTTGATCAGTGGGCTTAGTGAATCTAAGCTATAGTACTCACAAACTGGCAGAGCTGTACTAAATATTTATTAATTTAATTAATTAATTTATTTATTTTCTGTCCCATTCTCCCCAAGAGCTCAGTACAGGTTAAACAAACATAATATACAGTTAACAGGTAATGATTTGCCATAATTACAGTACAAGTTTTACGATACAAATTTTTATCCTAACGAAACATACTGGGGATCTAATACAGGTTAAATTTGCCATTGTTACAGGGCAAGATTTTTCAATCCAAGTTTTTATACTAATGTGACACATACCGGGATCGAGTAGCAATAGATATTTCTTTGTAATCCATCAGTCATGGGCAGAGGAGTTAGGTGTTTTTATTGCTTCCTGAAAGCTGATCAGTCTACTACTATTTGACCGAATGCAAAAAACGAGCATTGAGCTTTAACTTAAGAAATAATAAAAGCAGCAACGTGAAATCGGAAATCGAGTGTCTATTTCAATAGGATTTAGCACAGTAGAGTCCCATTTTTTCGAGGTTACTTTTAACTCCTAACTCTTACCATTCTCTCTGTGAGAAATTCCTTAACTCCTATTTCCAGTGGAATGTGTGTGTCATTCTGGACAAGCGAGTTATCTCCCCATGGCCACAAGTCTGTGCAGAAGGAATCCACGTTGGATTTTATCTTCACTGAGAGTTGTACTGCCATATACAGATTTCCCTTTTGCATGCAAGCCAGAAGAAGTGTCTCTGTTGTGCTATGCTCTTTATTTTATTCAAGTTCTTCGGATTTCTTTGTTTTTTTGTTTTGTTTTTTGGAGCTTGTGGATATAGCTCTGCCTGCGTGAAGAGGAAGCAGACAGTAGTCTGCTGCTGATAGGCCTAGTGGTACCTGTTGGCCAGCCTGCAGAAGCATTTTTGAAGCTCAGGGCTGTCCCTGGTTAGCATCGCTCACCTATTGCTTGGCATGGGTTTGCGTGCAGGCGATCAGGCCTCTGTAGGAGGCTCAGTGGTGTCTTGCAGGGTGCTGGCTGCACTTTTTGCCTCCCCCCTTCTAGTTGCGCATCTATTGGTCCACAGGGGTGGGAGCTCAGTCAGTTGACATATCTGACTGGCAGCCCAAAGATCAGCGTTGGAGGAGACATTCTGGATGAGGCAGTGATTTCTTCTCCCTTTCCAGCTACTGTTCAGAGCTGAGGCAGGCTGCAGCATATTGCCAGCACAGGTCACAGTGAGTAAATCTGTTACAACCTGTGAGGTAAATTGGAAGAGGGGGAGGTCAAAAAATGCAATTTTCACTGTTTTGTGCTTGTTTCCCTATGTTCCCCCTCCTAAAAATTCTTAAATATGCCAGGTTTTGTCTTTAATTGGGGGGGGGGGGGGTTAAGCAATTTTGGGTACCAAAATCCTGAAAGCAGCCATCTTGGATTTTAGCAATCTTTTTTTTTTTTTTTTTTTAATTTTCCTGCCGCTCCAAAACTTAATTTTTTGCCTCAAAACTGGTTGGGATGCAGTACTTGGGTTCTTTTACAACAAATCCATGCCAGGAATGCACAAATAGAGCGTCCTTTGGCCACATGCCATGCCACACATGAAGGAGAGGCAGGAGCATCCAACTTAGCCTCTCCCTTGGTCTCTTGGGCTGAAGAAAAGGCAGCTAGCTCGATGGTTCAGGCATTTTTCTTTTCTGGACCTCGGAATGGTGACTGTAATGCATTAAAGAGACACAAATTGGAGTCATCTTCAGGTGACTCTCCGCTATCTGGTATGGCTTTTCCCCCTGAATTCATTAATTTAATGTGGAAAGCCTTTCAGGAAAGTCGTCCTTCAAAGGTGATGGAGGGCTGCACTTCAGACTGCACGTGAGGGCTCGGCCCCTCTGGGTGCATTTGCCTCACAGTCTACCACCGATCAGGGCTTGGGTAATCACTTTGATGGGGATATAGATGATGACAAGTCTCTCATTTTGTTCCCTTATGGTCTCAAGATGTGCCTCCCATATTGGGGAAGGCAGGCCAGCAGTCTGGTGCTTTGGATCCAGTTCTGGCTTTAGATCCTTGCTTGAGCTGAACTTAGACTTTCAGTCAGTTCCTTCTACTTCCTCTTATGATTGTTCAGGCTTCTACTTTTCTCTGGCAACTGGACATTAATGTCTTGGTCACTGAGCAGTAGGATTCTCCTGAAGGGTCCCTCAAGGTTGTGAGAGCCATGTCTCGGTTGTATGCTATGGCACAGGAGTGCCAGCAACTTTTTACTCAGCCTAAATTGGATTCCTTGGTAGTACTAAGCATATCTCTCTTCCGAGCGAGGGTGGTGTAGAGCTCAAAGATATGCAGGATCGCCATTTGGATGTGGTCCTTTAGAGGCGTCGGCCTTGGAATTCAAAGCAGTCTCAGCAGCATCCTTTGTGATGTGTGCCTGTCTTTCCAGGCTATGTACTCTGGGTCACAAAGGAAAGGAGCCCATTCCTCACTCCTTTTATCTAAAGTGAATTATGTGGCGGATGCTCTCTTTGACACTGGTCTTAGGAACCGAGACACCGCTCCTCTATCCGTCTCCAGGCGGGTCCGCCCACATGCAGATACATCCACAAACATTTATTTGTAATTAGAAATAAATATTTCACAATATATAATTACATATTGTTTTTGTGATTAATCACTGTGCTTTAATTATGTTCAATTTGTAACAATGAAAATACATCCTTCATATCAGATATTTACATTACGATTCATAACAGTAGCAAAATTACAGTTATGAAGTAGCAATGAAAATAATTTTATGGTTGGGGTCATCACAACATGAGGAACTGTATTAAAAGGTTGCGGCATTAGGAAGGCTGAGAACCACTGTTAGATGATCTTATGTCTTGTGTGATGGACTGTCAGCCCAAAACTCTCCCTTACAGCCAGGCCCAGGGTGCTCTACTTTCGTGGCTCCAGGAGATCTCAGCGGTATTCCAGCTCCACTTACCAGAGATTCTTCCCAGACACAAGTAGTCTTCAACACCCCATGCCATCCCCCTCGCAATGATGCCAGGTCGGGGGCCAATTCTCAGACTTTCTACAGGCCTGGATTCAGATTTCATCTGACCGCTGGGTTCTGAATATCTGGATTTCACTCGGTCCCTAACAGATTGGTTTGTGGACTCTCCCGTGGAGCACCCAGAGAAAGCAGTCCAAGTGCAAGCCACTGTGAGACAGTTGCTTGACATTCAGGCCACAGAGTCGATGCCGCCCGAGGTCTTGGGCTTGGGCAGATACTCCATATACTTCATTGGGTCAAAGAAAGACTTCAAAACACTGCAATAAAAATCATCTACAAGGCAAGAAAATTGGTGGCCCTTCAAAAGCGTGCAGGAAATTGGCGTGCCGACATTTGCACACAAGACAAATATGTACTGCTGCTTCCGCCACTTTCAGGCCTTCCCCTTTGTGCTCTGAGGGTGTGTGTGGGGGGAACCCCCCATTACACTTAAAACTCCTCATGCTCCCGCTGGCGGGGGATGTGGGGGGAGCCCCCCCACACTACCTTGAAAACTCCCAAAGAGCAAAAATGGGAAGGAGAATGGGAGTTTTCATTGTACTGGAGGTGGTTCCCCCAATCCCCCCCCCAATGACAGTGCGAGCAATTGTAAATGTAGTGGGGGGTTCCCCCCACCTCCTCCCCTGAGAATGCAAACAGGAAGGCCTCAAACTGGTGGAAGGGGTGGCACGCCAATGTCCTGTGCGCTTTTGACGGTGTACCAGAAAATTCGACAATATCACACCCCTACCCTGTCGCACTCATTTGCTGCCCATTACATATCACATCACTTATAAAATTCTTCTTACTTTCAAAATTAGAATTACAAATAGCATTTTTTCAATCATTGTAAACCGCATAGAACTTCATGGTCCAGCGGTATATAAACTGTTATTATTGTTATTAAATAGTCCTGCCTGTATTGATAAAATCCTTATTAGTTGACGAGAATGCTAAGATCTAATACCCAGAATCCCCTGGTAGTCCCCTCTATACGCGAAATATTCGACGGGAAAAAAATTTTCAGTCATGGCTCTGTCACTGTGGAATGCTCTGCCCTTAGACCTCAGGCAGGAATCTTCATGAACAAAATTTTAATCTAAACTCAAAACCTTCTTATTTAAAGATTTTTTTTTCAACACCTGACATGGATCTGTTTAATCAAGGATGACAAATTAATCTAAACAAGCAAATCCCACCCCAATTATGCTCTTCTTCTCCCTTTCTTTTTATCTCGATGTAATTATGCATTCCTTCCCCCTTGGTATCATGTTCAGTCTGTCTGTGATGTCCCTATAATTTTATAGAGTTTTGTTTTAATATATTTATTGTGCTGTAAACCGTTTAGATAACTCCGATAGACAGTATATCAACTATCTCGTAAACTTGAAACTTTTTGCATGGAGATGGGTCAAAGTGGGGTTTGGAATGGTCTCCCTCTACCTCAGGCTTAAATCTTCATTCCACAAATTTAAGTCCCAACTTAAGGCCTCAGTTTTACAAATCCCTTCCAGGACCAAACATTTTCATGTCTTCTGCCCAAGCAGTCATGGAAGACGCAAAGAGCTTTGTACTGTATGCCTTACCTCGTGGCCTGTCCCTCCCTTCTCTCTTCACTTTAAATTGTAATCTTCCCTTTCCCCATTGATCACTCTAGTTTGTTGTCCATTTGTTTTGATTTGTCATGATATTATTTGCCCCCCACCATATAAATATGTATGTATTTGCATATATGTGTATTGTGTAAACTGCATAGGCTTTTATATAGGCATTAAATCAAGTGAACATAGCAGGCACTCTATGGAGGTACCCATAAAAGGGGTGGGAATCGGGGGCTGAACTTTCTGAATATAGGCACCTAATTTAGGTGACTAGTGAGGTTTTCAGCCCCTTTGAAGATCAAACTCATTGATCTTTCTGCCTCCCTTTTAATTTCATACAGTGGCGTCCGCAAGGAAAGCTTCATGTTTTCAGGTAATCCCTTTTTTGCTCTCCTACATTTCCAGAATGAAGTGGCCTTTTATGGCCTTAAGATGATTTAATTGCTGAAAGGCAAACAACTGAACAACTCGCAGCACCGAGTAATTACGGTCGATTGTGTGTTGCCAGGTACAGGTCACATGAATCCCATTCGTGGGGAAGTGCGCACAGAGCTAAGAAGGAATTTGGATTTTCTGTTGTCAGATTGTGTAAAAATTATTTACAGTTGATGCTTGCATAAAGGTTAGAAAGGTTGATGAAGCGATATTTAGTCTTCCTTTTGCTATTCACGGCGTGTCAGAATGCAATTATGACTGATTCATAAAACTGTCTTGAAAAAACACCATCTTTATTAAAATGCTGATCAAGATAAGAGCTGACAGTAAAAAAGAATAGAACGTTTTAGTCTTGTTGCTTTTGAATGATTGCTAATTACCCTAGAGGTCATGTATAAAGCGAGCGACGATTCACTGACATTATTTTATTTTATTTTTTTTAAAGTCTGCTGCTCCTACGATGTTTGAGCAGAAAGATACAAGCTAAGTGCATCAGGAACAATGGTTTGATCGAGTTGTTTTTGATGCTTTTAAATATTTGACATCTTATGCAATTTCATTCCTTTTGATGCGGTGGATTTCCTTGTATTGCACTGTGAATTATTTGATGTGGTTACTTTGAAGCAAATGGTTTCAGGGCTTCTCTTAAACTGCCTGTCTAAACCACTCCAGCAAATAAAACTAGAACCTAAAGCTGCCCCTAATGCCTCAGCAAACACAGAGTTAATTTATGGCTCAGTTGTCTGTTTCATCCATGACCTTCTAAGATTAAGACTCCTTGACGAGATCCTCAAGTGACTGCAGTTTCTATCTAGAGGGAAGGCATTTACTGCATGCGACAAGGAAAGACTTAGGCTGTTGTCTTAGCTGAATAACAGACCATCTCTGTTCCTCTGTCACTGACATTCCTTGTGAGTTTGGGCAAGTCACATGGAGGGGCATTTTCCAGATGATGTCCAGATCTGAGTTTAGCTTTATGGGAAAAAATGTCCAAATATCCTCTAAAGAAAATGGCCATTTTCAAACCTAAAAAACAACTATCTTTTGGTTTTCAAAAATAGCCATTTCCTAGATGTGTTTGTCCTCATTTCATCTCTCTTTTTGAACCATTTTCAGAAAAGAAGCATTCATGAAAAACGCACAAAACCAAGCCTTTGACAGTGTTTCACACAGACATCCGATGAATAAACTGAGTGCCCTTGGGATGGATCCCAAAGTGATGGACTGGGTCCGGTGCAGTACTTGGAGAGACCCCCCAGGAAAGAGACTTGAGAATACTGGTCAACAAGTCAATGAAGCCGTCTCTGCAATGTGTGGCGGCAGCAAAAAGGGCAAACAGAATGCTAGGAATGATTAGGAAGGGGATCACAAACAGATCGGAGAAGGTTATCGTGCCGCTGTACCGGGCCATGGTGCGCCCCCACCTGGAATACTGCGTCCAGCACTGGTCGCCGTACATGAAGAAAGACACGGTACTACTCGAAAGGGTCCAGAGAAGAGCGACTACAATGGTTAAGGGACTGGAGGAGTTACGGTACAGTGAGAGATTGAGAAACTGGGCCTCTTCTCCCTTGAAAAGAGGAGACTGAGAGGGGACATGATCGAAACATTCAAGATAATGAAGGGAATAGACTTAGTAGATAAAGACAGGTTGGTCACCCTCTCCAAGGTAGAGAGAATGAGAGGGCACTTGCTAAAGTTAAAAGGGAGTAGATTCCGTACAAACGTAAGGAAGTTCTTCTTTACCCAGAGAGTGGTGGAAAACTGGAACGCTCTCCCGGAGTCTGTCATAGGGGAAAACACCCTCCAGGGATTCAAGCCAAAGTTAGACAAGTTCCTGGTGAACAAGAGCGTACGCTGGTAGGGTTAGTGTTAGTTAGGGCGCTGGTCTTTGACCAGAGGGCTGCCGCGTGAGCGGACTGCTGGGCATGATGGACCACTGGTCTGACCTAGCAGCGGCAATTCTTATGTACTCACATTTCTTGCTAAGCTACTGGAATCAACTACCCCCACAGATCAGATCTTTCGAAGGACTCCTGAACTTTAAGAAAGCAATAAAAACTTACCTCTTCACCTGATCCCCCTGCCTATTGCCTATCGAAACAAGATTTTCAGTGCAGATTAGTTAGGATAAACATATTGTATCATAAATATGGCAAAATGTAAGATAATCACGTATTGTATTTGTGGCAAAATGTAGATGTTTGATTGTATCTTATGTAACTCATCCTGAGCTCTTTGGGGAGAATAGGATAGAAAACGAATTAAATAAATAAATACTGAGAAACGTCAAAGCTTAAAGTCAATCAAGAATGCCCTGGACACCTCTTGGCTCGTATAATTTCTTTCAGAAGACTCAATACTGCATCAGTAACTGGGAAGTTTGCATATTAGTGAACATAAGTATTGCCTCTGCTGAGTCAGATCATGGGTCCATCACGCCCAGCAGTCCGCTCCCGCGGCAGCCCCCCCAGGTCCTTGACCTGTAATTGATCTTCCATCTAAAAACATTTTATTCCCTAATCGTTTGTTATCATGTATAATAACCATCTAACTATACCCTTCAATCCCTTTTTTCTTCAGGAAATCATCTAGTCCCTTTTTGAAACCCAAAAGGCGTACTTTGCCCTACCACCTCCTCTGGAAGCGCATTCCAGGCATCCACCACCCTTTGAGTGAAGAAGAACTTCCTAGCATTTGTTCTGAATCTGTCATCTTTCAGTTTTTTTTGAATGCCCTCTTGTTTTTGGTACCCCCACTAGTCTGAAGAATCTGTCCCTCTCCACCTTCTCTATCCCCTTTAAGATTTTATAAGTTTCTATCATGTCCCCTCTAAGTCTCCGCTTTTCTAGGAAAAAGAGTCCCAGCTTCTCTAGCCTTTCAGCATATGGAAGGTTTTCCATGCCTTTTATCATCCTTATTGCTCTTCTCTGGACCCTCTCGAGTATTGCCATATCCTTCTTAAGATACGGCGACTAGTATTGAACGCTGTACTCCAGTTGCGGGCGCACCATCGCCCGATACAGTGGCAGGATAACTTCCTTTGTTCTGGTCGTGATGCCTTTTTTGATAATGCCCAGCATTCTGTTTGCCTTCTTTGAGGCCGCTGCGCATTGCACCGCCGGCTTCAATGTTTTTTATCTACCAAAACCCCCAAGTCCTTTTCTAGGTTGCCTTCTCCCAGTACCATCCCCCCCAATTGTGTAGTTATACATTGGGTTTCCTTTCCCTATGTGCAAAACTTTACATTTCTCTACATTGAAGCTCATTTGCCATCTTTTTGCCCACTCACTCAGCTTGTTCAGGTCTCTTTGCAGTTCTTTGCATTCCTCAACAGTTTTGACCCTACTGCAGAGTTTTGTGTCATCCGCGAATTTTATAACTTCGCACTTCGTCCCTACTTCCAGGTCATTAATAAATATATTGAACAGCAGCGGTCCCAGCATTGACCCCTGCGGGACGACACTCATGACTTCTTTCCAGTCAGAATAGTGACCCTTTACTCCTACCCTCTGTTTCCTGTCTGCCAGCCAATTTCTGATCCATCTGTGCACGTCCCCTTCCACCCCGTGGTTCCACAGTTTTCTCAGTAGACGCTCATGGGGTACCTTGTCGAAGGCTTTTTGGAAGTCCAGATATACGATGTCTATGGGGTCACCTTTGTCCAATTGTTCGCTTATCCCCTCAAAGAAGTGCAGTAGGTTTGTTTGACATGATCTTCCTTTACAGATCCCATGTTGGCTTGTTCTCATCAGATCATATTTTTCTAGGTGCTCAGTGATACTGTCTTTTGATCCATGATTCGGCCATCTTCCCCGAACTGAGGTTAAGCTGACCAGTCTGTAGCTCCACGGGTCGCCTCTCGATCCTTTTTTGAAGATAGGTGTAACATTCGCTAACCTCCAGTCTTCCAGGATTACCCCTGTTTTCAAGGATAGGTTGCAAATCTGCTGCAGTAACTCCGTTGTTTCGTCTCTGAGCTCTTTCAGTATTTTCGGATGGATTCCGTCAGGGCCCGGAGATTTGTCAGCTTTTAATCTATCTATCTGTTTGAGTACGTCATTGAGGCTTACCTCCGAGCATGATAATTTTCCCCCTTGACCCCCTTGAAAATTTTTTCCGGTTCTGGCACGTTGGATGTGTCCTCTTTTGTGAAGACCAATGCATACATCATTTGATATTGCCCTGAAGATTTTTGACACTATGAGATTAAAAATGAGATAAACAAGACGGAAAATTATGAAGATTTTGAGCTTGAAGGCGATAGAATAGAAGTTGTAAAGGATTTCAATCTCTTGGGCTCTTTTGTAAACAAAGAAGCAACTAGCAGTGAAGAATAACACTTGGCCACTCTTCAATGAAGGCTCTCAACAAAGTATTCAAAGGCAAGGTAATAATACTCCAAATGAAGATCAGACTTGTCCACACACTCATTTTCTCAATGATCAATTATGGTGAAAGCTGGACACTATGGAAACAAGACAGAAAGAAAATTGACTCATTTGAGCTTTGGTGTTAGATAACTTTGATAGGCGGTTCTCCAAGTGGTTTACAGTCAGGTACTCAAACATTTTCCCTAACTGTCCCGGTGGGCTCACAATCTATCTAACATACATATCAATTCTGGAAGAGATCAAACTGGTTGGTACTGTACACAAATGCCATTCCCAGTAAAACGAAACTGTGCTACCTACTGGCACTCAGATGCTACATTGTAAATTAGGTTAGATCTTGTCATGTCTACACTGTCATTATGCCATCTATGTAAATTAGGTTAGATCTTGTCAGGTCTATATTGTCATTATGTCATCTATGTCATGCCTTGGCCCTTATTGTGAATGTACTCTTGTAACCCGTTCTGGGCTCCCTTGGGAGGACGGGCTAAACAAATGAGCAAATAAATAAATGTCACTCGAAGCCCAAATGATGATGATATGACTCTCTTATTTTGGTCATACTGTCAGAAGAGAAAGATCATTGGAGAAGAACATCATGTTTGGGAAGATTGAAGGAACCAAGTGAAGAAGGCAACCTGCAATCAGATGGCTGAACATGTTGAAAACAACCATGGGGATGACCTTACTGGACTTGCACAAAACCAATTTCTTTTTAGATCTGTAATTCATCAAAGGGTCCTTTTACTAAGGTGTGATAGCTAAAATGGCTAGGACTTGAACACGAGTCGATGACACCTGACTAACTAACTAATTTGTGACCTGGATTGGCCACTGTGAAGACAGGTTGTTGAGCTAGATGGACCATTGGTCTGACCCAGAAAGGCTATTCTTGTTTTTATTAAAAAGAAATCGACTCTCAAATCTGTAAAATCTGGGCCAGTTTATATAATACTACTTGGCTGGAGATCTCCTGAGGGAGCTGTCTCCTATTAAAATAATGTTTATTTATACTATCAAGAGCTATGTCTTCAAATAGTTGATCTGTGTCCTGCCCAACTTATGTTGAGCTTTAGTAGGGAGTTGGGGAGGAGAGATATTGGTGGGGAGGGGGGGGTTAAGTTTCACTAGTATGTTTTATATTTCTTATATCTGTTTATTACACTGACCAACACTCATTTTGGTGCCTCAAACGTTAGACCTGTTTCTGGGTATATTTGACCTGCTGATTCCAAAAATGGCACCAGTTTTCTCCTTTCAGCTCTAGTTGTTGGGATGCAGAACATGTGCCATATATCGCTCTTCACTCTGCTCGCCCATTAAAAAAATCTGGATATTTTAATGTAGTGTTTAAATTAATATCTTTTAAGCATGAAGGAAACATATTAAAAATTATGAAAATCTGCTTATTTCATACCAAAAGCACACGTTTATAATACAAACTTTCCAGTCATTCGAACACAAGAAGCTCCTTTTGTAAGACTTCCGAGAGTGGGATCCAGGGCCGCCATCAGGGCAGTACTACCAGTCCTGCATTCAGGGGCCCGGAGCTGACAGGGGGCCTGGGCTCCCCCAGGGTCCTAGGCAGTGTTCTAAGGCAGGGGCGCCAGTAGCTCGCCAAGGCAAAGTGAGTCGATCACCCAGGACTCACTTTGTCTTGGCGATCTAATCTATCGGACCTATCAGTCTTCCTCTCCCCGACGTCAATTCTGCAGTCGGAGAGGAAGTTCGGGCCAGCCAATCGCTGCCTGGCTGGGCGGAACTTCCTCTCCGAAGGCAGAATTGACGTCGGGGAGAGGAAGACTGATCGGCCCGAAGCAGGGAGAGCATGCGTCGGCATCGGGGCCTGTTATCCATTGGTGGGTCCTGTTCCCCGATGGCAGTGTCAGTGGCTTGGGGAACGGCAGGGAGAAAGAAAGAAAGGGGGCAGGCAGGGAAACAGAAGGAAAGAAGAGAAACAGAAAAAAAGAAAGAAAGGCCAGAGAGAGAGGAAGAAATAGTTGGGGGAGGGAATGAGGTGTGGAGGAGAGAAAGCATACAGGCTGAAAGAAGGGAAGAAAGATTGGATGCACAGTCAGAAGAAGAAAGTGCAACCAGAGACTCATGAAATCACTAGACAAGGTAGGAAAAATGATTTTATTTTAAATTTAGCAAAGTGGAGGCAGTATTACCACAGTTTTCAAAGGAATTTGCCCAAATAACTTAATAGTTAACTGGGTAAATTCCCAGAGATGAAAACTTCCCTTCACTTACTATGCACAGTTCTGAATTTATATCTGCTGTCTATATTTTACAATATGGTCCCCTTTTACTAAACCGCAATAGTGGTTTTTAGCGCAGGGAGCCTATGAGCGTCAAGAGCAGCGCTGGGCATTCAGCGCAGCTCCCTGCACTAAAAACTGCTATTGTGGTTTAATATTGAAACTGTGTATTTCTATTTTATCCCCCCTTTTACAAAACTGTGGAGCGTTTTTTAGCGCCAGCCGTGGTGGTAGCAGCTCTGATGCTCAGAATTCTATGAGCATCAGGGCTGTTACCACTGTGGCTAAAATCCACACTACAGTTTTGTAAAAGAGTGAGGGGTTAGTTTGTGATGACATATTCCATACTAGGCGAAGGTGTTTTCTGTGTTCTGTGTGTTCAAAAGACATGGTTTTCTGTTAGGATTGACGGTGTAGGATTGATTGGTCTGGCTTGTTTAGTTTTACAATGGGTGTATTGATGTATTGCTCACTGCAATATGTAAGATGCTGCCTTTTCCTAGGTACTCATGTGTGACGTGTGGTTTGTTACTAAAAATCATGTTTTTCATACAGATGGGGGGGGGCAAAAAATGATGGGCCCCGGGTGTTACATATGCTACGTACGCCACTGTATGTAAAGATATCAGAAAGCTAGCGTAGCAAAAACTTTAAGTAAATTGTTATTCTTCTAAGTTTTGAGTATTTAACCCTCCCACAATCTCACGGGCACTCGTTTCAAGTTTCAAGTTTATTGAGATTTTGATTTAAACGCAATATCAAATATTTTCAATGCGTATAACAAAAATAAATTTAGGGAAATAAATAAAACCATTTGAACAATAAACATATAAACATATCCATAGATGATTAAAATTACATAAGGAGTACAAGGATAAACTACATTTGTTTAAAAATGCGTTCTCCGCGCCTGCTCATAAATTTATTGACTGGAAGGATCCAGCAATGTGGCCAGATGCCATTCAGGACAAAGACAGAGAAAGAATTGTGCAATTTGGATTAATGATGGAAGATGATTTAAAGCAAATGGCACAGTCTATGAGTAAAGATCTTGACGGACGTTCTTTTTATGAATATCTCCTCTATGCCAAATCACCCAATGGACGTGAGAAGATTTTACGGGACTAGCTTAGGTGGAACATTAGCAGAAAAGTATGTGTATTCGGCCCATGGAAGAAGGGGGGCGTCGGGGGGGGGAAGGGGGCCCAATAGGATTGCTCAGTAAGGGGCCCAGAAATTTCTGATGGCGGCCCTGGTGGGATCTGCCAGGACAATCCCGCATAAGCTTCCAATAGTCTGCCATCATGTGTGCATCTCATCTTCCTTGGTATTTGGCTTGCATTGTTTCTATGTCTTGATGAAATCTTTCACCTTGCTCTTCGCATAAGTCACTAAGATTCTCTGGAAAGTGATGTAAGTGACTGTGCAGATAATGAACTTACAGCCAAACCTGTTGAAATGAAAGAGCATATTCTCTGAAGAGATGTGCGCAGTTGTACACCTGTGCTGCTCAGAGGGAATATTGATGTGGAGCCATGAAATTTAAAAATTATTCCACACTTTTCTTGACACTTTTCGTTTCAATAATATGAAATGAAACAAAAAGTGTCAAGAAAAGTGTGGAATAACGTGTACGTTTCATGGCTCCACATCATTCTTCTCATGGTTGGGTTGAGAATTTTTCAGTGGTCCCTTGTATTGTGATGTCATAATGCTTCATTCCACCAATGACTAAGAGCCAACCTCATCGGTGATGTCATAATGGCTTCATTTCCCAATACTTGTGCCCATTTACTAGATGCATTTGCCTCAATGAAATGAAAAGTGTAGAATAACTTGTAAGTTTCATGGCTTTTATTTATTTATTTATTTAGATTTATATCCCGTTCTCCCAGTAGCTCAGAACGGTCTACGAGTAAACATACACAGTAGAAGTAATTAGGCAAATAAGATGTACAATAGGTTTAGGTGCTTGGACATACAAGATTGTGCAATATTTATCAGGCTACAGACAATTTATCAGAGTACAGACTAAGAGAGGACTATACTGAAATTTAGGAGAAGTTAAATAGGGGAGAGAAGAGAGAGGTGGGGTTTAAGGGGGGGTGTAGACTGAGGGAGACCTTTAGTTGAAGAGGAGGGTCTTTACCATTTTACGGAATGTCAATAAAGAGTTCTGTTGCCTGAGTTGGGGGGGGGAGTTTATTCCAGAGATGTGGGATGAAGTGGCTGTAGGATCGTTTGCGGGCAGTTTCTGAGGGGAGGGACCTTCCAGGGGGAATGCATAGGCGTATTTCCGATTTTGAGCGGAGGGTGCGAGTGGGGGTGTAGATGGGAAGCTTAGATTTTATGTAGGAGGGGGTGGTGGCATAAATTCTCTTGTGGGCTACTGCTAGGGCCTTGAAAGCACAGCGCTGGCTAATTGGGAGCCAGTGTTCAGCGCGGAGTGCTGGGGAGACGGGATCATGGTAGTTGAGGTTGTGTAGGAGGCGGATAGCTGCATTTTGGACACGTTGGAGGCGTTTGAGATTATTTTTGGTTAGTCCATTAAAGAGGGAGTTACAGTAATCCATTCTGGAGAGGACATATGGCTTCACATCATTCTCTTCTTGCTTGGGATGAGAACTTTTCAGCGGCCCCTCATACATTTCCCTTCTTTTGTTTTATTGATTTTATCCAAGTTTTATTTAAAATTTGATAAAAATGCTTATAAAGTTTCTAAGAGATTTACATTAAAAAGTTAAGGCAAAAAACACATGACCAGACTGATACATAATAATCACTTACTGGATAATTAAGGAAGGAGGGTAGAACTCCAATTGTGATAGGAAAGTAACAGAAAATGGGTAAAAATATTAGGGAAGGTTTAGTAGCTGCCTAAAGAAGGCTAATTTGTAACTCTGATTGTACTAAACTAAGGGTCTGTAATTTATCTCTGAATTTAAGTCTCGAAGGCATCATTATAAAGAAAACTTTTAAGGGAACTTTTGAATCTGTCTAATCATATTTCTTCTCTAACTAAGGATAGTAAGTGGTTCCATGTTTGCGGTGCGGTTACTGAAAAAATATCAGCTTGGCTCGTGTTAATAACTTTTAAGGAGGGGACAGTAGATTATGATCTGTTGATCTTAGCGTTCTTGAGGGGGCATAAGGAGTAGCTTGTCTAGAAAAACAGGTTGTTTTGACTGAAAGATTTTGAGTGTTAGAAGTGCTAGTTTGAAGGTTATTCTATGGGGAATCGGCAACCAGTGTGCATTTTTCAGAAGTGGTGAGGTATGATCAAATTTCTTTGAGTTCGTTATGATTTTTATTGCTATATTTTGAATAATTTGTAGACATCTTATTTCCTTTTGGGTAGGTTTTTTTAAAGGGAATTACAGTAGTCCAATTTTGTAATAACCAGAGAATGTATTAGTATGTTTAGGGCCGCTGGGTCTAGCACCTTTGCTAGGGATCTTATCATCCTTAATTTGAAAAAACAGATTGTTTTTTTTAACCAACTGTTTATTCAAATGGCAATAAACATGCAAAATAGCAGATACATCAATTTTCAATGTACAACACAACAGTTTTTAACGACAGTACTAATCTGGTCATGGTAAGTATGTTTCTGATCAAGCACTACGCCTAGGATTTTAACTGAGGAGACTGATTGAAGAACACAGTTGTTTATAAAAATAGGTGATTTTAAAGTGGGATTAACATTGTTTTTGTTTTGTTAATATTGAGTGCTAGTATATTGTCACTTATATATTGCCCATTAATTTTATTTATTGTAAACTGCTTTGATTTGACTTTTTGTTAAACATAGGAAGAACATAAGAATTACTGCTGCTGGGTTAGACCAGTGGTCTATCGTGCCCAGCAGTCCGCTCACGTGGCGGCCCTCTGGTCAAAGACTAGCGCCCTAACTGAGACCAGCTTTACCTGCATACGTTCCGGTTCAGCAGGAACTTGTCTGTCTTGAATCCCTGGAGGGTGTTTTCCCCTATAACAGACTCCAGAAGAACGTTCTAATTTTCGACCACTCTCTGGGTGAAGAAGAACTTCCTTACGTTTGTACGGAATCTATCCCCTTTCAACTTTAGAGAGTGTCCTCTCGTTCTCTCTACCTTGGAGAGGGTGAACAACCTGTCTTTATCTACTTTGTCTTGAATCCCTGGAGGGTGTTTCCCCCTGTAACAGACTCCAGAAGAACGTTCTAATTTTCTACCACTCTCTGAGTGAAGAAGAACTTCCTTACGTTTGTACGGAATCTATCCCCTTTCAACTTTAGAGAGTGTCCTCTCATTCTCTCTACCTTGGTGAGGGTGAACAACCTGTCTTTATCTACTTTGTCTTGAATCCCTGGAGGGTGTTTCCCCCTATAACAGACTCCAGAAGAACGTTCTAATTTTCTACCACTCTCTGAGTGAAGAAGAACTTCCTTACGTTTGTACGGAATCTATCCCCTTTCAACTTTAGAGAGTGTCCTCTCATTCTCTCTACCTTGGTGAGGGTGAACAACCTGTCTTTATCTACTTTGTCTTGAATCCCTGGAGGGTGTTTCCCCCTATAACAGACTCCAGAAGAACGTTCTAATTTTCTACCACTCTCTGAGTGAAGAAGAACTTCCTTACGTTTGTACGGAATCTATCCCCTTTCAACTTTAGAGAGTGTCCTCTCATTCTCTCTACCTTGGTGAGGGTGAACAACCTGTCTTTCTCTACTTTGTCTTGAATCCCTGGAGGGTGTTTCCCCCTATAACAGACTCCAGAAGAACGTTCTAATTTTCTACCACTCTCTGAGTGAAGAAGAACTTCCTTACGTTTGTACGGAATCTATCCCCTTTCAACTTTAGAGAGTGTCCTCTCATTCTCCCTACCTTGGTGAGGGTGAACAACCTGTCTTTATCTACTAAGTCTATTCCCTTCAGTACCTCGTTGTCTTCCTACCCCTCTTGTAATTTCTCCTCAATAACTCATTCATGTAACCAGCCCCTAAACTGCAACTTACCTAAATTCAATTCTCTTATTTCTATCTATCCTCAATTGCTCCTCAAAGCCTCTACTATATAACCTACCCTAAATTGTAACTTCCTGGAAATGTCCAGCCATCTTCTAATGTAATCCGCTTAGAACTTCAAGGTACAGGCGGAATAGAAGTCACTAATGTAATGAATGTTTCGATCCTGTCCCCTCTCAATCTCCTCTTTTCAAGGGAGAAGAGGCCCAGTTTCTCTACTCTAATGGCGGTATATCAAATAAAATAACTGTAGCGATAACTAGCTTAGAGAGGATCACACCAGCGCCTAACTTTGGGTGTCATTTATTGAATCTATTCTTTTAGAAAACAGACGAATAGTTAATGGACTACAGTGCTAAACTGTGCAAAGCAGCAAAACTAATGTGTGGAATTTAGGATAAGACTTCATGGCTACTGCTCTGCTGACCTCATTTACATATAAAAATATTATATAAAACTTCACTAATGAGCACAACAAAGGCACACTTTAGTATAGATCCTGTTAGGTTACAGTAGGTGCTATTGATTCGTTTTCGAGAACTAATGACTTGATGAAATTCATCAAGTTTTTGTGGCAGAATACAGAAGTAGATTATTGGGCCTTTAAATACGATCCTCCGCCTCCAACACTGACAACTCCGCTGAAACCTGTCCACCTTGGGAGACCCTGCTGGTAGGGAAATTACCAACGGCATAGCTTTCAGCTTCACAGATACGCGCAAGCCCCAGTGGCACGAAAAGCCCATGTACCATGACTGGAGAGTATAGATCCTACTTGGCCTTAATACCCTGGCATTGAAGTGTTCTTTTTATTTTTTGTAGTTTATGAAAGCTTGTGGCGCCAGCAGTTAGTTAGGGCAGGTTCCAAATGAACTGAAAACCCAGAGAGGCGAGAGGATGCTGCTGCCTATAAAAAATAGTGGTGAATTCATTTACAGGATACCATCTAGTGATAAATACACTTGGTGTCCAGGAAAACCAGGAACCTCAACATTGGTGAGTTGTCTAATAGTAAGTCAATGAGTAGAGGTGCGTTATTGTTTAATTTGTACATGTCCTCACTAGGGGAGAGCCTTCGTAAAATAGAAGTAGCATATCGTATTTATGCTGACGACATCCAATTTTTCTTTCTGATGTCTGATTGGAGAATTGAGTTGAATGAAAGATTAACTGGATATATGAAGAGTGTGACCAAGTGGATGGTGAAACATAAATTGGTTCTGAATCTTGCAAAATAGGAGAAAGGATGACTCACAATGACCTAAAGAGATCAAGGTTAATGATCAGGTTATTCTGATACAATCAAAGTTGAAAATTCTAGGAATCTGGTTGGATTCAACTCTCAGCATGAGAGATCAAATCTTGTCTGTAGTTAAATCTACTTTTTTCCAGTTGCAACTGTTGAGCCGCTTAAAATCGATGATGTCGACACATGATTTCCGGATCGTGGTACAAACAATAGTTTTATCGAAACTGGACTATTGTAATGCCCTTTATTTAGGGATCTCAACAGTACAGTGTAAAGCATTACAAATGATCCAAAATGCTGCCGCAAGGTTAATTTTTGGGCTCAGAAAATTTGAACACATAACACCTTGGCTGAAGAAACTGCATTGGTTACCCATGCGATCACGTATTATTTTCAAGACATTAACCTTGGTTTACCAAGTCATTTACTAGGGGATTCCTTGGTATCTATCGCAAATTATGGCTATTTACCAACCACTCAGAACTTTATGGTCTGAGGGTGCAATATGATTGTCATTAATGGACTTTTCAAAAATACATTATGAGAATACGAGAACTTCTGCTATTTCCATCATGGGAGTAATTCTGTGGAACAAATTAACTAGACCGCAAAGAGCCTCATCTGATATTCAGAAGTTCAAAAACATGCTTAAAACTGGAAGCATTTTAATAAAAGATGTCTTTGCTTAATGCTGGTTTTGTGAGGATCTGTGAACCCACTGTTTACATGAAACAACCTGTAATGTGAAATAGGAATAGGCGGTTGATAAAGTCTTATTTTTTTAATCGGAATTTTTTGTTACCATCTGTCTATTTACATACACAGTTTCTTTATAAAGTAAAAAAAAGATAAAAGAATATACAGTATAGGCCCAGAACATGTCAAGATAATTCACCAGGAGCAGTGCTGCATTTAAACTGACGTTTGTTTGTCATTTTTTTTGGTATCCAAAACTTTCTTCCCACACATTGCGCAGATGCCCTTTTTATAGGCACATCCCTGAACCAAACTTGTACAGATTCGACATATTGCAAACATATTTTTCCCCTAGGGATCAAACCTTGTTCTCTTTTCATTTAGCGTTCGTCCTCCACTTTCCGTAGTATTTCGTGCACCATCTTTCCATGTATCAGGTGTAATAACAGTACCCGGTTTCTTCTCACATTTATCGCATACCATACTGGGGCCGGAGCCTTCGTCCGAGTACTAGAGCCAGACGTTTCCTCTCATACGTCTCCTTCAGAAATGTAAACAAACAGAACCGGTTGATAAATTTTTTAAATAAATACAATTTTGCCAAATAACCCCAAAGTGTCCTACTACTGCAGAAACTTCTACTGAAATTCAAGACTTTTCCGAGTACTTTATTTTTCAGCAGGATGGAGCTCCAGCGCATCGAGCTCACACAACAGTTGATGAAAATCTGAAATTGATAGAGCCAATAGCTCAGTGGCATTGAAGACTTCATAAATGTATCAAGGTTGAAGGAGGACACAAATTATCCATGAACTAAGGGGAAAAAAACATCATACTTCAGCATTTTCAAAGGTCACACTGACAGCCTGTTTTACAAAGGCACGCTAGGGGCTGCCACGCGGCATCATCCCCAAAGCCCTTTAAATCTCTCTGGGCTTCGGGGCCATTACCGTGCAGCAGCCGGTAGTGCGGCTTTGTAAAACAGGCCCTAAATGTTTAAACAGTTGTGAACTATTTTGAAACTATATAAGGGGTTCCATTTTCTTCTGGACATCATGTATATCTGATGAATAAAAAGTCACTATGAAGGTATCTCTTTTTCTGTAGTACTAAGAATAGCTTAATATTACTGATCTTTAAATGCTATAAGTTGAGACACTTAACATGCTCTGTTTGTTTTTGTAGAAGTACTGTAATACCATCCCACTGGATTCTGGAATAGACTACAGGAGAAGGGTGATGTCTGCCGCAGGGAAACTTTACTACCTGTGAGTTGCCCTATGGTTACCTATTTGTTCTCACGCACACCCACAATGGTAGAGATTCACACTCTCTCCCACCGTCACCCCCCCCCAATAACTCCCCCTTTGACTCTTCCGCCCCTCCCTATCTTATTCAGGAAGTCTGACTGGCTGGTAGGCCCGCCTCTTACAAAATGGCGGGCCTTCCCCTTCCTGGTGCATCCTGGGATGCGCCAGGGAGGGGCCTAAGGCTTTGATTGACCCAAGTTCCTTAAGGCCCCTCCTGTGGCCCTCAGTGTTTATATGTCTCAATAAAGAATTTCTTTTAGTGGCTAATTCTGTAAAGTGGGCATTAAAATTTATGCCCTTTATAGAAGCACAGATTTTTTTTCTGGTGCCCACATTTGAGTGCCATTTCTAGAATCTGGACCATAGGCATGAGCAGAACTTGGCAGTAATTACACTTAGGCGTGTAACGTATAGAATGCTAGCTAAATGCATATTTCCAGCACCTAAATGTGAGTTCTTAAGTCAGCTCTATTCTCTGTCTTGAATGGATTGTAAGTTCTGTCAAGCAGGGACTGTCTCATAAAAATTAGTTGTTATACTAGTAAATTATAATCACTTATTTTACTTGTTATGCTAATATTTATTTAAAACATTTCTAGGCAGGTTACAATAAAACAAACACAAAATCAAAAGGACAAGAGAATACAAAACTCAATCACAAATATGCATATTACAAAGTACATACTTCAAGTTTCAAGTTTTATTTAAAATTTGATTCTTTTAAGATCTTGGCTTTTGCGGACAACTTGCTTGTCCATTTAACCTCGAGGAGTATGGGGATTTCTCGGGTTTTCAGCTCAACTATGATAAATCATTGGCATTGGCTGCTGCGGACTCTGTTCGTCAGGGGTGGCCGGAGATATTTCCATTACATTGGGTAGACGGCTCGTTCAAGTATTTGGGTGTACTGCTTCCACAACGTGTGGGTTCGCTCTATAGAGCTAATGTGGATGCTTTGTTGGCCTCTACGACAAGTAGTTTTGCGTAGTGGATGCATCTGCCTCTTTCCTTCTATGGAAGGGCTCAATTGTATAAGATGGTTGTTTTTCCACGATGGCTGTAAGTGCTCCAGCTTCTGCCTCTCTGTATTCAGTGCTCGGATCTTCAGCAGTTACATAGACAGTTGACTCATTTTCTTTGGCAGGGCAAGAAGTCTCAGATTTCGCTAACTTATTTTCTTGGCCCTTGGCAGACTAGCGGGCTGGGACTTCCGGATGTCGGCATGTATAACTTGGCTTGCCTGCTGCATTTCTTGAGGAACTGGTGTTTACTGAGTGATGATTATCTTTCTCGGGACTTCGAAGCTGCTCTCTTTCATCCTTGGCACATGTTTTCTTTATTCAGTTACCTGGCCATCTCTTGCCCTCTGCAGTCCGTTCTAGTGTTCTTCTTCGCTCTTGCTGGTGGGCCTTGGTCGGGTTGTTGGGGGTGACCCTCAAGTTTCAGATCAGTTGTCTATCTGAGGGAATCCGCAGTTCCCCCCTGGCAGCGATAACCTTATCTTTAAGCATTGGTCTGGTGAGGGCTTGATTCTTCTTGAACATTTAATGGACTCCTACGGCAATATAAAATCCTGGGCTGATCTTCCTGTGCTCCATCCCTTGGGGGTGGGCAGTTTATTTGCATACAAACAAATTCACCATTATGTGGAGTCCTTGGCTTGCCTCTTGACTACGGTTTCATTTGGGTCACCAGATTCGTCTTTTTTTCGCTCAGTTTCACCATAGTGAAACTGATGGTGTCTGCGTTGCCTGATGGTGTCTGCGTTGCATGGAGTTTTACGGAGTTTC
Organism: Geotrypetes seraphini; assembly: GCF_902459505.1. Classification (NCBI taxonomy): domain Eukaryota; kingdom Metazoa; phylum Chordata; class Amphibia; order Gymnophiona; family Dermophiidae; genus Geotrypetes; species Geotrypetes seraphini. Next base: position 9,438,854 of record NC_047086.1, on the reverse strand, counting down.
TCTCCCCGGAAATCTTAAGAGGCTTTGGGGCATTGCTGGGATCGAGATCTAGGTGTCCCTGTTGAGTCCTTGAACTTTCCCTCCCTTATTAATCGTATCTCCTCTATCTCTATTAGCGCCAAATTGAGGAAATGCCAATTTCAGGTGGTTTATCAAGCATACTTTTCCCAGGAGCAGGTGCACAAAGTAGGGGGTATTTCTTCCCCGACTTGTCCTAAATGTCAACAGGGGTGTAATTCCTTTTTCCATGCTTTTTTGGGGTTGCCCTCAAGTAAACGTTTTCTGGAGGGTTGTACTCCGCTTTATGGAACGACTCTTTGGCCAATCTCATCCGATGTCGCCAATAGGTTTACTTTTGGATCAAGTTTCAAGTTTCAAGTTTATTGATTCTTAATGAATCGCCTATTATAAATTACTAGGCGATGTACAAAACCATAAAACATGTAAAATAAACAATGGTGATAATATAAAAACTGATTTTTGTTATAGATTAAAACAAAACAAAACAAAAAAAAAAAAAATGACAAATAAAAATACTTATATATTAAAACAAATATTAGTTTCGGTATGATCGGTATGAATCTTTGAGGGTGTCTGCTCGGGGACATCGGATGTTGATTCGGAAGGCTGCTGTTTCAGGTAAGAAGATCATACTTAGTGTTTGGATGCAACCAACCGCACTTGCTTACTGGGCTTGGAGGAACCACTTTCATAATTTGATGCTCTTGGAGCAACGCCATGCCCACTTGTCTTTCAAGCGGAAAAAAGTTTGTTTGCAGATTTGGGACTCCTATAGTCAATCGCTTTCCGCTAGGGCCAGAAGTCTGGTCTTAAACTCGTTTTAAGCGATGATACCGCCTGTCCTTGGCTGCTTTCCCGGGGTGTTTGGTGTGTGGTTGAAGATATGGCTTTTCCTTTGGGTGCCTTGAGCTCCTGTAGTTTCTCCAGCCATTTCCTGTGAGCAATCTGCCCGGGGCAGGAGCATGGGAAGATCACTTCTGCCTGAAAACCCGCTAGACCACCAGGTAAGGCTTAAGGGGGGGCTTTCAGGGCTTAAAATAGCTGGGGGAAGCAGGGGTTAGGGGCAGAACCGGCCTGAATATTATTCGCGGTTTTTTAATATTCTCAGGCTGGCTCTGCCCCTAACCCCCGCGAATACGGAGGGGGAAGTGTAATAATAATCAGTTTCTATACCGCAAGGCCGTAACGTTTTATGCGGTTTACAGTAGTTTAAAAACAAACAATAAAAGAAATTGAATAGAACTAAAAAAGTTAAAAGCCAATAATTAGAAACACTAAAGGCTCCTTTTACAAAGCCGCGCTAGGGCCTTAACGCGCGGAATAGCGCACGCACTAGCCGCTACCGCCTCCTTTTGAGCAGGGGGTAGATTTTCGGCTAGCATGCACCATAGTGCGCACTAATCCAGTGCATGCACTAAATCCACTAGGGTGACTTTGTAAAAGGATCCCTAAAATGATCAAAAGAGTGCATAATCAAATTTATACGAATTAGCTGCCTAAATACTTCGAAAACAGAGATGTTTTTCGTTGTCTCCTAAATTCCCCATAAGCAATTGTTCTAACTTCTTACCCCATAACGCTGCTTGATATGAAAAAAGATTTTGATGATGTTTTTTAAGTTTACATCTTCTAACAGGTGGAAAAACAAAATTCAGATGTGAGTTTCTCTTATGTCTGTTGGTTGCAAAAGAGAAAAGCTCAATTATATATTTGGGAGCTAAAGCAAACAAAGCCTTAAAACTTCACCCGTGCCTCCGCTGGCAGCCAATGCAGTACTCGATAGAAGGGTGTTACGTAATCATATTTCTTCAACCTAAAAATCAGCCTGACCGTCACATTTTGTACTATTCGCAATCGTTGCATATTCTTCTGGGAAATTGCCAAATAGGCAATATTGTAGTAATCAAGCTAGCTTAGTATAAGAGACTGTACCAAAACTCTAAATGATGAAACATCAAAATACGCGTAACAGACCGAAGCTTCCAAAGAGTAAAGAAACCCTTTCTGACCAAAGATTCCACCTGGTTCTTCTTAGTCAAGCCCTGGTCCAGTATTATTCCCAAAACCTTAATGGTAGATTGAATAGGATAGCTGAATTTATTTATATGCAATGATGTTTTAGTATCAAACGGGCATGGTGAAGCTACAAAAAATTTCATTTTTTCTGAGTTAAGCTTCAGTCTAAATTCAGTCATCCATTGCTCCATTAGACCTAATACTTCTGTTGCTTTAGGAATAACTTCAGAAAGAGAAACAGCAAATGGAATAATGATCGTAAAATCATCTGCATAACTAAACAGCTTTATCCCCAGCTGGGACAATTGCGCACCTAATGATGACATATAAACGTTAAAGAGCAATGGGGACAATGGTGAACCTTGCAGAACACCAGATGAATTATTCCAAATACCTGAAAGATCATTATTGAAACGAACTTAATAGGTGCGAGACATGAGAAAGGCCCGTATTGATGACCTTCAAGGATGGGAAAGATAACAGATGTTGCTCGTTTGATCTCAGAGTCCTGGATGAACTCTAAGGTATGAATAACTTATCAAGAAATATAGGTAGTTTTGATTATTTAATTTTCAGTGCTTGAAAGATGGGTCTGACAGGATGATCATATGTGGCCAAACAGATAAAAAAAAGGGGGTGGTAAAAGCCAGAAAGTTGTTTGGATGCACAGGGAGAGGAATAGCCAGCAGAAAAAAAGGAGGTGCTAATGCCTCTGTGTAAGGCTCTGGCAAGACCTTATTTAGAGTACTGTTCTAGAGAATGGAGGGAGAGATATGACAAAAAAAAATTAAAGCTATTTTATACATAATTCTATGCGTGATTGGAAGCCAGTGTGTGTTTCGTAGAAGAGGTGTAACGTGATCAAACTTTTTTGATTTTGTAATGATTTTTATTGCCATATTCTGAATTATTTGTAGCCGTCTTAATTCTTTTTGTGAAATACCTTTGTATAGAGAGTTGCAATAATCTAATTTCGAAATCACAAGATAAGGATATTTAATGCTGCTGGTTAAAGGACCTCTGCTAAAGATCTTATCATGTGCAATTTTTAAAAGCAATTTTTAATGACTGCACTAATTTGATAATGATATGATAATTTCTGATCAAGGATTACTCCTAGAATTTTGATGGTATTGACCATTTGGAATGGGATGTCATAGGAAGGCCATCTTTGCAGGGAACGAGCATGTTTTTTGATTTAGAAATATTTAGAGCCAACATATTTTCACTGAGCCACTGACTAATTAGTTTGACCTTCTTGTTAATGTTTATTATGTCGTCTGTATTTTCAACATCTAAAGGATGTAAAAGTTGAATGTCGTCCGCGTAAGCATATACCGAGAATCTAATTGATTGACAAAAGGTCAGAAGATGTGCCAGAAATATATTGAAAAGAAGCGGGGACAAGATGGATCCTTGTGGGATTCCATAAGTGTAGGAATAAGTATTCACTGTAGAGTTATTTAATACCACTTTTGAGGAGCGGTCTGAAAAGTAGGAATGGAACCAGCACAAAACTTGATTGGAACTGCCAATAGAGATTAGCCTATTGAGGAGCAGATGATGGTCAATAGTATCAAAGGTGGCAGAAAGCCCTAAGGAGAACAGAAGGACGGACTAATGATGGTCTAGAAAATATAAGATGGTGGTGGTTAGCCCGATCAGAGAATGTTCCGTTGAGTGATTCATTCTAAAATCGGTTTGATTTGGGTGCAATACCTGAGTTTTATCTATGAAATCTGTGATTTGATTAAAGACTATCTTTTCTGTAAGCTTCGCAAGAAATGGAATGTTGGCAATTAGACGATAGTTTGATTCTTTATCTGGTGAATCATTGTAGTCTTTAATGATCGGGCGATGAATAAGGATCGGGAGAATAAGCTATTGATGATCAAGTTATGTGAGATCGGACCAAAGATAGGGAAAAGACGGTTTATTAGTGCAGGTGGTATCCTTTTAGTGTACCCTTTTACAGTAAGTGTAACATAGGTGCCTTCTAGGCACTTTGATATCCCTATGGACAGAGTCCTGGCTTTACAGTGGCTACTCATTTCTAGATCCATGAGGAGATGTCTTTTGCTCAACCTCTACTTTAGAAGCTCCTGTATCATAAGACCTCAATGTCATCCTTACATCTCTAATGAAACTGCCATTTGAGCCCATGGCATCTGCATTTCTTAAGCAGGAAATACTTTTTTACAGAAAGGGTGGTAGATGCGTGGAAGAGGTGGTGGAGACAGAGACTGTGAATTCAAGAAAGCCTGGGATAGGCACGTGAGATCTCTTAGAGAGAGGAAGAGATGATGGTTACTGTGGATGGGCAGACTGGATGGGCCATTTGGCTTTATCTGCCATCATGTCTCTATGTTTCTATATGGACCTGGCAGATACCCTTTCTAGTAGCAGTTAATTCAGTTAGAAGAATCAACGAACTGAAGTCCTAGCCACACATGAAATGCTCTTAGGGGTCCTTTTACGGAGCTGTGCTAAGAACTAAGACAGCTAAACATGAAGTTTCACAGGCTGCACGCTAATTTCAAAATGTGTGTGCACTAACCTCATACAAAAAAATCTTTTTTAGGGAGGTGCCATAGGTGGAAAGTGGATGTTCTTGTGCTACTGAGCAGACCTATGTTATCACATGTTAACTGGTTAGTGCACAGATATGCAGGAGCTCGTACTGCCTTTAAAATGGGTGTCAGGATGTTCTCATCTAGTAAAATGGGTGTGCGCGAATGGCAACATTGGCACATGGCCATTAATGTAAGTACTGCATCCAGCACTGGTCGCCGTACATGAAGAAGGACATGGTACTTCTCGAAAGGGTCCAGAGAAGAGCGACTAAGATGGTTTAGGGGTTGGAGGAGTTGCTGTACAGCGAAAGATTAGAGGAAGTGGGCCTCTTCTCCCTTGAACAGAGGAGATTGAGAGGGGACATACAAGAAAGACCTGTGTAAGAGTACACTACAACCCAGACAAGACAAAATTCATTCTCCTCGAAAATAATAAAACCCCAACTATAACAAATCTAGTTATAAACTCAATCACATACCCTATACAACCCACTCTAAAAGTTCTAGGAATGACAATAGACAGATGCTGTACCATGCAACCACAAATCAACAAAACAATACAAAAATCATTCACGGTCATGAGAAACTTAAGACAAGTTCGAAAATTCTTCGACAGAAAACAATACCAGCTCTTGGTCCAGTCCCTAGTCCTAGGTCTTCTAGACTACTGCAATATACTCTATCTCTCCTGCTCCACAATCATGATAAAACAACTACAAACAGTTCAAAACACAGCGCTAAGACTTATCTATTCCCTGAGGAAACATGACCACATCACGGCGGCATACCTCGACTCACACTGGCTCCCAATACAAGCAAGAGTACAATTCAAATTCTACTGCCTACTATTTAAAGCCATAAATGGAGATACCCAGCCTACCTAAACAACTGCCTAATCCAAACTACCTCAACCAGACACAGGAGAACACACAAACCGTTCACGTATCCCCCAATCAGAGATTTCAAATGAAAAAAACTGTACAATGGCCTTCTAGCCACTCAAGCAGCAAAACTAGACTACCAGCTCTCCAATCTACTGATAACGACTCCAGATTACAAATCGTTTAGAAAAGAAATAAAAACCATCCTATTCAAAAAATCCTTGAAGGCAAACTAACACCGCAAGACTCATCCCAATTCTCTGAAGCAACCCGCTCTACTCTTCAATTCCTCTGGAAATGGACAGATAACTTATTTTGTAATCCGCCTTGAACCGCAAGGTATTGGCGGAATAGAAATCACTAATGTAATATAATGTAATGTTGTTCACCCTCTCCAAGGTAGGGAGAACGAGAGGGCACTCTATAAAGTTAAAAGGGGATAGATTCCATACAAACGTAAGGAAGTTCTTCTTTACCCAGAGAGTGGTAGAAATCTGGAACGCTCTTCTGGAGGCTGTTATAGGGAAAACACCTTCCAGGGATTCAAGACCAAGTTTGACAAGTTCCTGCTGAACCAGAACGTGTGCTGGTAGGGCTAGTCTCAGTTAGGGCACTGGTCTTTGACCAGAGGGCCGCCACGTGAGCAGACCCACGTGAGCACGATGGACCACTGGTCTGACCCAGCAGTAGCAATTCTTATGTTCTTTAAAAAAAAAAACCCCAACAGAAAAAAGTTATGTTTATAGCTGTGGAAACAAATGGCCTTGGCATACAAGAAAGACCTGCTTTTACTCAGCTTAGTAAAAGAATCCCTTAGTTTTCTATGTCCTAAAACTATTCATACCTTTCTGTGTCTAGGCAACACTGTGCTGTTTCAAGTTGGACAAAATAATGGGTTTGGAGCCTGGCAGGAAAAAGAAGTGCAAATTTAACTTGCTTTTTGACCAAAACCGAGCAAATTGGTACAAAGGCTTTACGTTGCTGCTGGACATGAGACGAAGAATCTTTGAAGCAAAGTATTTTCTTACTTTGATAAATAAGGTTGTGGCCCGACCTGATGGATTGCTTAGAATTGAGAGCGCGGAAAATCACCACTTGAGATCTGGTAGAATCTTCTCGTTGAGCTCCCATGTGGTGGACCTGTTTGGTGCAGAAGTGAGAAAGTTGTTCTTTGAAATCCAGAATCGACTCAGGTAAGCCCACAAGGCGTAAATGATTTTGGCACGAGCGATTCTCCAAGTAATCCACTTTTTGTTCCAGCTCACATAGCCGTTTTTGTATGGAGTCCTGAGAATGTTCCAGCGGAGGCATGTGGTCTTCCAGATCTGAAGCGCAATGTAGTCCAGCATCCAATTCTAATCTTTCATGAGCTTCTTCTGTTCTATAAAATATTTGCTGTAACTTTTTATCCAGTCCACTTCAATCGCTGCAGTAACCTCGACCATTTCAGCAGTCCATGCTGAGCTAACTGAAGGGCTCGGTGGGGCTGACAGGACGGCCATTTTGTGGTCTGGTTGATGCTGAATCCGAACGCCGCTTTGGAATCTGAACACCCTATATGTTGTTCGTTTCCCCAGCGCTTGGGCCACCCACACATCATTCAGTTCATTTTCGGAAGCTGTAGTGAAAGCATCTTGTGTGATTTTTGCCTTTGTGTAGTGTGAGAAAAATACTGTACTGTGTTATTATTATTTGTTAATATTTTACCTTAAAATACAGGAACGGATTAATCCAGTTTCTATTATTTTCAATGGGAAAAATTGTCTTGGAACTCGAACAGGGTTCTGAAATGGATTGAGTTCGGATTCCAAGGTATCACTGTATATTCAAGGGGGCCAAAGTAAAAAATCAGGATGGGTGTCTTTTTCCAAGGTTAGGTAGGAAGGTTGCACAGAGCTCACTTCAACCACTGCTGCTCCGTGGCATGGCAACACGTGACACCCCCCTCCCCCCTCCACTTTCTGGATCTTTTCTGTTTTTGTCGTTTTTGGGTTTTTTTTAACATAAGGCAGGTCTGGTGTCGTTGAAATGTTAGGGGTTCTGAGGTGTCACGATGTCCTGGTGGCAGGCAGAGCAGCCCAAAAGCTGACCTGTCATATCGATGTGTGGATCCGGTTGAGGCTTGTTTGTGGGAAGGCAGGTCGATTCTCAGTCCGTCAGTTTGACTTTCCCTCCCCACCCCCAAACTTGATCTCTTTCAATAGCTGCGATATTTACTTTTATGGTGTGTAGCATCTTTCAAAGCTACTTCTCTGGCTTTTGACTGTTTCCAAGAGACCCAGAAGCCTCTTTCCCCTTCCTCATTATATGCACAGAGTATTAATGAACTTGGCTTGTCTCATTACTCGAAGCAGCTAAAAAGCACAGAAGTCTTTCAGTGTATGCAAATAAGGCGGAATTACCTACCTGAGAGTTAATATTCTCTGCTTTTAAGTGTATTTGAGATCTAATGTTTGTGTTTAGAGTATAACATCCTGTTCTTTTTATTATTATTATTATTATTTTGGGCAGAAAGCTAAGCAGACTCAGGCAGCTGTTTGATGCTGGCTTCAAGTGTTATTAATTTCATATTCTATTATTCTTTTCACTGTAGCACAAGTGAAGCTGATGGGGAGGCTGCGATGGATAAGTTGTTTGATGAGCTGGCTCAGAAACAAAATGATGGTACGTAAGTTAATTTCTCTTGAAAGAGGATACATTTAGATCACAATACCCAATCTCCACTGACCAATTAATAAGTTCCATTGCTGTCTATGGGCCGATGCCATGCTCAAGTGGCAGCCATTGTATCAGCATTTTCTCTCATTTATGCGTTGAATCATGTGCTATTATTCATCAAGCTCTGCCTTTCCTAGCTGGGAAAGAGATGAATTTTCTAGTCATTATCCAGACAAGACTGAGCCTTTGTTCCTGTTCCCATAGTAACTAGACCAAGGACTCTCCGAGTGCAGGGCAGGGAGCTGCGCCTGAGGAAAGCCTGTGGCAGTGTTGCCGACTGCACCTTTGAAGAACTGTGCGACAGAGTGAGTATCTGCTCCTTCGCCACAAGCCCCCCTCTTGTCATTTCCAAAGGCGGGTTTTCTTAGCTGCTGCTGCTCGATTCGCACAAAGGATTCTAAATCGCAGGCACTTTGTCGCATATGAAATACTAACGTTTCAAAAAGGGAAGTTGAACGTTGGAAAAAAAAAAGGGGGGGGGAAAATGTTGTCATTTGGGTGTTCCAGAAATTTGCATCAGTGTTGGCCTACACACAATGCTGCATCCAGATAGGATGATATCGCTTAGGTATATATAATTGTTGCACTTGGTTATAGGCAGTAGCTTACAGAATGGATGAACTATTTCAGGATATCACACAGAGCAGCAATGGGCACGCGTTCTAAGACCGATATTGCATACCAAGATCCATTTCACATGGAACATGGAAGTCAGAAGTGAGACATCCAGATCAAGAGGTGCTCAGTTCTGATAGTAGTTTAGAGAAGGCTCTGACAACGTATGTGTCCTTTTCTAAAATGCCTGTAGGAGTGTACATGTTTGTGCCAGGACGAGCAGTGGGAGCAACCACATTGGAAAAAAAGTTAATGGCGTGGACCTAACAGCAAGAGACCCCAAGAAGATTACCATAGAAAGGGATGGAACGCCTCTCGTATGAGAAAAGACTAAAGAGGTCAGGGCTCTTCAGCTTGGAAAAGAGAAGGGCTGAGGGGGAAGATATGATTGAAGTCTACAAAATCTTGAGTGGAGTAGAATGGGTACAAGTGGATCGATTTTTCACTCCATTAAAAATTACAAAGACTAGGGGGACACTCAATGAAGTTACAGGGAAATACTTTTAAAACCAATAGGAGGATATTTTTTTTCACTGAGAGAATAGTTAAGCTCTGGAACACGTTGCCAGAGGATGTGGTAAGAGTGGATAGTGTAGCTGGTTTTAAGAAAGGTTTGGACAAGTTCCTGGAGGAAAAGTCCATAGTCTGTTATTGAGAAAGACGTGGAGGAAGCCACTGCTTGCCCTGGATCAGTAGCATGGAATGTTGCTACTCTGGGGATTCCGCGTGGAATGTTGCTACTCTTTGGGATTCTAGAATCTTGTTACTCTCTGGGATTCCGGAATCTTGCTATTCTTTAAGATTCTGTATGGAATGTTGCTACTCCTTGACCTGGATTGGCCACCGTGAAGATAGGTTATTGGTCTGACCCAGTAAGCTTATTCTTATGTTCTTATGCATTACAATATAGCAAAACTGCATATAAATCCCTCTAAAATGGTGGTTTTCAACCCAGTTCTCAGAATGCACCCAGTCAATCACATTTTCAAGATATCCAAAATCAATACGCATGAGTAATACTTGCATGTACTGCCTCCATGGTATGCAACTATATCTTGTCCCCTGTTCTTTGTAGATATCCTGAAAACTTCTGTCTGGTTAGACTGAGTTGAGAACCATTGATCTAGAAGCACCTAATTTCTACTTTCAGACTCACTGGTAATCTTACTATTTCATCAAAAATTGTTAAACAAATTAACACCTTTTGTACATACGTTTTTCAAACTTTTTTTTTTGCATTTAAAACATCATTGTCTGGCAGAGATCTACATTTTCAAATCTGCTTTAGTGATGTAACTTATCAAAATGAGTGCTTTTCTTATATGGATGCCATGGTTGAGATGTTTGAGACAGTTCACAAACATAAGATAATTTTGCGCATAAATGCCTGGCCGTGTTGAGAGAAAGTGACCGCTTGGAAAGAGCCTTTTTTTCAGAGTCACTGCTTTTTAGACTAGGGCTCCTTTTACGAAGGCACGGAATAACGCACGCTAGCCGCTACCGCCTCCTCTTGAGCAGGTGGTAGTTTTTCGGCTAGCACGCACTAATCCGATACATAAGCTAAAAACGCTAGCGCACCTTCGTAAAAGGAGCACTATATATTTTGGACTCTCTTATGCCATAATAAATTTTGTTTGGACATTTTAGTGTTCATTCTGTTTGTTTACTTACGTGAAAAGAATACAAACCTGATTAACCTGATTAAGGCTGGACAACCAGATTGCCAACCTTCTGACGACCACCCCAGACTACAAGACATTCAGAAAAGAAATAAAAACTATACTTTTCAAGAAATTCCTGAAGCAGCCATAACATCACGTACTCTTAATAACTCTAAAACTGACAATTGATCTACCCTTTACTTCACTAGTAATAACAACAGAGCTTCCATTGTGACCCCCTTCTTAATTCTTTTGCAAACCGCCCCACCCTTAACAACTCGTGAAATGTTAAAAGATCTACTACTTACCTCTCTAGCTAATCAATAGTTCTCCCGTTTTTATTAATCTTTTGTAATCCGCCTTGAACCGCAAGGTAATGGCAGAATAGAAATCCCTAATGTAATGTAATGTAATTAATTTTAAGCAAGAAATAGTGATATTGACAGTATAAAGCTTTTTTTTTTTAAACACTGGCAATCACCAACACATTTATTTATTTATTCATTTTACTTGATAACTTATTTAAAAAATAAAATATACGCAGCATTGTACATTACATTAACCATGAAGAGACAATCCCTGCTCGACAGAGCTTACATTCTAACCAGATAGACAAATGGGACAATTGGGGTTTGGAACTCCCCGCACCACATCATTTAGGACACTACTAGTCACAGCACCTACAGCCTGGAACTCCCTGCCTTCACATCTTCGGGAAGAGATTCCGTTAGATAAATTTAAATCCAGCTTAAAAACTTTCCTTGTTAAGAACATAAGCAATGCCTCCGCTGGGTCAGACCTGAGGTCCATCGTGCCCAGCAGTCTGCTCACGTGGCGGCCCAACAGGTCCAGGACCTGTGCAGTAATCCTCTATCTATACCCCTCTATCCCCTTTTCCAGCAGGAAATTGTCCAATCCTTTCTTAAACCCCAGTACCGTACTCTGCCCTATTACATCCTCTAGAAGCGCATTCCAGGTGTTCTTTTATTCTTTGAAAGTTTGAAGAATCTGTCCCTCTCTACTCTCTCTATGTCCTTCATGATCTTAAAAATCTCTATCATATCCCCTCTAAGTCTCCTTTTCTCCAGGGAAAAGAGACCCAGTTTCTCCAATCTCTCAGCGTATGAAAGGTTTTCCGTACCTTTTATCAGACGTGTCGCTCTCCTCTGAACCCTCTTGAGTAACACCATGTCCTTCTTAAGGTATGGCGACCAATATTGGACGAAGTACTCCAGATGCGGATGCACCATCGCCCGATACAACGGCAGGATAACGTCTTTCGTTCTGGTAGTAATACCCTTCTTGGTTATACCTAGCATTCTATTCGCTCTCTTAGCGCATTGTGCTGTCAGCTTCATTGTCATGTTCACCAACAATAATTAAGAACATAAGAAGTTGCCTCCACTGGGTCAGACCAGAGGTCCATTGCGCAGTGGTCTGCTCCCGCGGCGGCCCATCAGGTCCATAACCTGTGAAGTGGTTCCTGACCATTTCTATAACCTACCTCTACCTGTACCCCTCAATCCCCTTATCCTTTAGGAACCTATCCAAACCTTCCTTGAACCCCTGTAATGTGCTCTGGCTTATCACAACCTCTGGAAGCGCATTCCATGTGTCCACCACCCTCTGGGTAAAAAAGAACTTCCTAGCATTTGTTCTAAACCTGTCCCCTTTCAGTTTCTCCAAGTGACCCCTAGTACTTGTGGTTCCCCACAGTGTGAAGAATCTGTCCCTGTCTTCAGGATTTTGAAGGTTTTATCATGTCTCCTCTAAGTTTCCGCTTTTCCAGGGAGAACAACCCCAGCATGTTCAACCTGTCAGCATATGAAAAGTTTTCCATACCTTTTATCAGTTTAGTCGCTCTTCTCTGGACCCCCTCAAGTACTGCCATGTCCTTCTTGAGGTGCGGCGACCAGTACTGGACACAGTATTCCAGATGTGGGCGCACCATTGCACGATACAGCGGCATGATGACTTCCTTCGTCCTGGTTGTGATACCCTTTTTAATGATACCCAACATTCTGTTCGCTTTCTTTGAGGCTGTCGCACACTGTGCCGATGCTTTCAATGTTGAGTCCACCATTACCCCCAGGTCTCTTTCAAGGTTGCTCACCCCTAGCAATGATCCCCCCATTTTGTAGCTGAACATCGGGTTCTTTTTCCCTATATGCATGACCTTGCATTTCTCTATGTTAAAACTCATTTGCCACTTTTTTGCCCATTCTTCCAGTCTCGTTAGGTCCCTTTGCAGGTCTTCACAGTCTTCCGTGCTTCTAACCCTGCTGCAGAGTTTGGTGTCATCATCAAATTTAATAACCTCACATTTCGTCCCCGTCTCCAGGTCATTAATAAATATATTGAACAGGAGCGGTCCCAGCACCGACCCCTTTGGAACTCCACTCGTGACCCATCGCCAGTCTGAGTAATGGCCCTTTACTCCAACCCTCTGTTTCCTGCCTGCCAGCCAGTGTTTGATCCATCGGTGGATATCCCCTTGCACCCCGTGGCTTCACAGCTTCTTAAGTAGCCGTTCGTGAGGTACCTTGTCGAAGGCTTTTTGGAAGTCAAGGTAAACGATGTCTATGGATTCCCCCTTATCCATCTGGCTGTTTATTCCCTCAAAAAAGTACAGTAAGTTCGTGAGGCATGACCTTCCCTTGCAAAAGCCATGCTGGCTCGCCTTCAGTTGTCCCTTGTTTTCTATGTGTTCGCAGATTGTGTCCTTGACCAGCGCTTCCATCATCTTTCCCGGGACCGAGGTCAAGCTCACCAGCCTGTAGTTTCCCAGGTCACCCCTTGATCCCTTCTTAAAGATGGGCGTGACATTTGCTATTTTCCAGTCCTCTGGGATCTCCCCAGTTTTTAAGGATAGGTTACATATTTGGCGAAGTGTTTCAGCTCTTTTAGTACCCTCGGGTGGATGCCGTCCGTACCTGGTGATTTGTCGCTCTTCAGTCTGTTTATCTGTCGGAGGACATCATCTCGGCTTACCTCTAGTTGGACCAGCTTTTCATCAAGGACTCCGTTTATGATCTCCTTGGGTTCTGGGATATTGGATGTGTCTTCTCTCGTGAAGACTGACAAGAAGAACTCGTTTAACCTGTCAGCTATCTCTTTTTCCTCCTTTACCACTCCCTTCCTGTCTCCGTCATCCAACGGTCCCACTTCCTCCCTGGCTGGTTGTTTCCCCTTCACATACCTGAAGAATGGTTTAAAGTTTCTTGCTTCCTCAGCCAGTCTCTCCTCATATTCTCTTTTCGCTTTCCTAACCACTCGGTGACAGTCTTTTTTGTGCCTTTTGTGCTCCTTCTGGTTTTCTTTTGTTTGGTCCATTTTCCATTTTCTGAAAGATGCTTTCTTGTCACTTATCACCTTTTTCACTGCATTTGTTATCCACACCGTGTTTTTTTGTGCAATTTTTTTTGCACCCTTTTCTAAACCTGGGGACGTACAGGTTTTGTGCTTCGTGCACCGTGCCCTTGAGTAGGGCCCAGGCTTCCTCTACGGTCTCCATTTTCCCTGAGCTGTTGCTGAGCTTCTTTCCCACCGTTTTCCTCATGTCCTCGTAGTTTCCTTTTCTGAAATTGAGTGCTGTCGTTGTGGTTCTTTTCACCCTTGATGTTCCCATTTTTAGCTTGTACTGGATCATGTTGTGATCGCTGTTTCCTAGTGGCGCTAATACTACCACCTCCTTTGCAGGCAAGTCAATGGCAAGTCAAAGGAAGAACATTCCCCTACCTCATGTGCAGATCCTTTTATGGTCTCCGTTCTTTTACGTGTAAACAATTTTTATTGATGATAAATCCAACAGGCATCAATACATACCACTAGCACAGAATGCATCACGACAGAAAACCAGCAAACAAAGATAATAGCAAAACCCATCCTTCCCCCGCTCACTATTCACCTCCTTATTCCCCCCCCCAACTCCCAACCCAACCCTGCTAATGTGTCCCAGGTGTAGGAAACCTCCATGTACAACCGAGGTAATATGGGTAATACAGTCCCCAAGTTTGTTAAGAAAGTAACTGCTGATACGTGGGGACAGACGATGAATGTAGGGACCCCAGACTGAGTAAAAGTGTTTAGAGCAGCGGTCTCAAACACGTGGCCTACGGGCCGCATGCGGCCCCCCAGGGACTATTTTGCGGCCCACGATCTGTCCTCGCCTAAAGCAGGGGTTCCCACCCAATCTGCTTCCCTTCCCACTGCCCTCCCCCAAGCCACCGCAATCGGGAACAGGCCAGCGCCCGAGGTCTTAGCTCTCCCTGCATATCTTCCCCAGCTCGGAGCCGACCAATTCTCGCCACCCGATGTCAATTCTAATGTCGGGGAGGCAGTTCCGAGCCAGCCAATCACTGCCTGGCTGGCCCCGGAAGTTCCTCCCCGACGTTAGAATTGACGTCGAGTGGCGTGAATTGGTTATCCCCGCGCTGGGGAAGATAAGCAGGGAGAGTTAAGACCTCGGCGCTGGTCTGTTCCCCGATTGTGGTGGCAGCCTGTTCCCCGATTGCGGCAGTGGCAGCCTGTTATCTGTTTGCGGTGGTGGCGGCCTGTTCCCAATGGTGGTGGCTTGGGGGAGGACAGGGAGAAGTAAAGGAAGGAAGGGGGTCAAGGAGACAGAAAGAAAGAAGGGAAATGGGACAAAGACAGAAAGAAAGGGCGGGCATGGAGAAAGAAAAAAGAAAGAAAGGAGGCACGGAGAGAGAGAGAAAGACAGACATATAGAAAGAATGGGGGCATGGATAGAGAGTGAAAGAAAGAAGGGGGCAGGGTGAAAGAAATAAAAAGTTGGGGGAGGGAAGGAGACAGATGCCAGACCAGGGGAAAGGAAGGAAGGAGGGAGGGAGAGAAAGGAAAGAAAGAGATGTCAGACCATGGAAATAGGGACAGAAGAAGAGAGAGATAGAAGGGAAGGGAAGACATGGAAACGTAGATTTTGAAAAGAAAGCATAAAAATTGAATATTAAGTTAATGCCAAAGATGGATGCAAGGCAGAAAGTGAAGACGGAGAGAAACTAGTCAAAGGACAAGAAGACCCTGGAAACATAGTTAAATGCACAGAAAAATAAAGTCACCAGCCAACAAAGGTAGGGAAAATGATTTTATTTTCAATATAGTGATTGAAATGTGTCAGTTTTGAGAAAGGAAAGATATTAAACTTTAAATGTGAGGGCTGCGGAAAAAATAGGGTACTTGGAGGGTCGCAGAAAAAAATAGTTAATGACAATTTTGCATAAAGTAAAACTCTTTATAATTTATAAATCTTTCCTTTAACTGTTAAAGGAAAGATTTATAAACTATAAAGAGTTTTACCTCATGCAAAGTTGTCATTTATTTAATAAGACATTAACTATTTTTTCTGTGGCCCTCCAAGTACCTACAAATCCAAAATGTGGCCCCACTAAGGGTTTGAGTTTGAGACCATTGCTTTAGAGCGTTTAAAAGTGAAAGTCAAAGCATGAAATGCCAACAGCAGGTTATGTAAACGGTTCTTCCAATGCCAAAATGAGGGAGCCTCTGCCTGCGTCCAAAATTGAAGAATACATTTCTTACCCAAAAGGCAAGCCTTCAGGACCCAGCTCCGGGCTCCCCTACCCCAAATCTGCAAAGCCGTCTCCTGTCCTAACAATATCCTGCCTGCATGAAGTGTAAGAGATTGCCACAAGACATCCCCCAAATAGAGAAGAATCTCCTTCCAAAAATCTACTATAACAGAGCAAGTCCACAGCGAATGAATAAAAGTGTTGGAAGCCCCCTTACAGCATTCACAATCCCCCCCCCCATTAAATAAAGTTGATGTTGGGAGACATAGGCTCAATACATTATGCGGAATTGGTCTCCTTTCTTTTAATAATTTGTATTTCACCCTTAATCTTTTCATTCTATATTTTCCCCTTGATTTTAATAATTATAATAGACAATTTTTTAAGCGGTATATCAAATTTTAAATAAAACTTGAAATTAAGAACATAAGCCGTGCCTCTGCTGGGTCAAACCTGAGGTCCATCATGCCCAGCAGTCCGCTCATGCGGCGGCCCATCAGGTCCAGGATCTGTATATTAGCCCTCTATCTAAACCCTTCTATCCCCTTTTCCTTCAGAAAATTATCCAATCCCTTCTTGAGAGGGAATGACTAAATAGAGATGGGTACTTTACAAGTGGATTGGAGTTAGGAGTTAAAAGCGGCATCAAACAAGCGGGTTTTTAGCCTGGCAGTCTGTTCCAAGCATACGAGGCAGCAAACAATAAAAAAACAATGCGGTAAATATGTAGAGCCCAATATTCAGCCGATGATGATAAGCAGATTGTAAGCTGCTCGCTGCCTTGGGCCGTAGTAACTCTGGATATTCAATGCAGCAACCGAGAAGTTAATTGCACACCAGCCAATATTCCGATTGGTGCCCTTTTTGTTGTCATTTTGGGCTAGACCTCTTTTGGAAGTGTCTCAGTGCCAAAAAGATACCCAAACTGATGATCACTGGAGGGATTAAGTAATGATCCCTCTCCTCCCAATACTCTCCCAGTAGTAACCGGCTCCTTTCCATCCCCCAAATATCTGAATGAAAGAGTATATACCTGTCTAGAACCGTAGCACCTAGTAGATGCATGGAACAGTCTCCCAGAAGAGGTGGAGGAGACAGAGACTGTGTCTGAATTCAAAAGGGCCTGGGATAGGCACATGGGATCTCTCGGAGAGAGAAAGAGATAATGGTTACTGAGGATGGACCAGTCTGGTCTCTAAAATAAGCTCTATTATTGTCTACTGTAACCTATTTGTTGTCAAGACTAGTCTGTTTTCAAACGATTGTGAATGTCTACTTGTAACCCGTTCTGAGCTTCTGAGGAACGGGATAGTAATTGAAATAAATAAATAAATGCCGACATGTTTCTATTATGGGAAACCCTAATAGAGAATCACACAGGTGTCTTAAGTATCCAGGTGGGCTAATGAACCATAGAGAGGAGGAACCAGACCCATAAGACACTCTAACCACAACATGTATGGTGTTAAGTAGGAGCCCACCAAAACCCTACTATACTGCCATATAGATGCTATCTGACCTGCAACCATAAAGGCTATTGGGGTGCTAGACATGTGGGCATAGTAGGTTTTGGGAAAGTTTTGGAGGGCTCACCATAAATTAGAAGGGGTATATGGTGAGATGTATATCAGGGCATATTACCGACTTACCTTAGAGATGCATTTAGGCAGAAAAAATAAAGATCACAAGTATAGTATGTCAGGTGTAACTCAGGGAAAGACCGAACAGGAAAAGGACCTGGATGTACTGATACATAATATCGCTCTACAGAGCCATGGACAGACCGCACCTGGAATACTGCTTCCAGCATTGGTCTCCATACCTAAAGAAGGATATAAAACTGCTGGAGAGGGTGCAGAGACGAGCAATGAAGCTAGTGAAAGGTATGGAGAACCTGGACTACGAGGAACGACTTAGGAGACTGGGGTTGTTCTCCCTTGAGAAGAGGAGACTGTGAGGAGACCTGATTGAGACTTTCAAAATACTGAAAGGATTTGACAAAATGGAGCAGGGAAAGCAGTTATTTACAATGTCTAATGTGACACGGACAAGAGGACATAGACTGAAGCTGAGGGGGGACAGGTCCAGGATGAATATCAGGAAGTTCTGTTTCACGCAGCGAGTGGTGGACACCTAAAATGCTCTCCCAGAGGAAGTAACTGCAGAATCCACCGTTCTAGAATTTAAGGGTAAACTAGATGCACATCTCCTTAAGAGTGGCATAGAGTGATACGGGGAAGGGTAAATTAGATGCACATCTCCCTTGGGAAGCATACAGTGATATGGGGACTAAAACTAGGCCAGGGTAGACCTGGCGGGGCCTCTGCGTTTGCGGATCACCGGACTTGATGGATCCAGGGTCTGATCCAGAGATGGCAATTCTTATGTTCAACTCTTTCTATACAGATAAGTTGGACATTTCTTGTGCTGAATTTTTACCATATTTATAGTTCTATATTGTGCTGGTATACTTTCATCAGATTATTATTGAACTTTTGAGGACTTATTGTTGAAAGAGGGAGATGAATGAATTATGAACTGTTACACACATTTTTTTCACTGATTTTGATTCGATTAAGTTTTTGATTTGCACTTTACACAATAGAGACATGGGGGTCCTTTTATCAAGCCACGCTAGTGAGGTTAGCACATCATACATTTCATCACGCGCTAACCCCCGCGGCCGGCTAAAAAACTAACGCCTGCTCAATGCAGGTGTTAGCGGCTAGCGCGGCAGGCGGTATTACATGCATTAAACCCCCTACCGCAGCTTGATAAAAGGACCCCATGGTGACATATCGGGCAAACTCACTTGGGCTCCAATAGTCCTCACAAGAGTTGTCAGCCCAGGGTTACTAACTAAAAGCATTCAATTGGATCACAGTTCCCCAATACTGAAGTCTCTTACACTTATGGGTTCATTTAGTATAAATTATAAACACGTTTTTTCATTCATTCCCCCTTTTTCTTGAACATATGGGAAGAGGTATCCTCCTCTCCCCATATTATTTGCCAATTTTTTTTTTAATTTTCATTTTTAGATTGCGGCATTTTGGGGGGGGGGGTTGCTTTTGCCTTCGAGATGTATATCTGGCACCCTTTGTGTGAAGTTCACAGCAGTGCCCTCTAAGGTTCCTCACTGCTCTTTTGGCATGTCTATATGGCCAGTCCATTAGAATGGTGGCTTCTCCCATGTTTAAATGGTGCTGATTTGGATGTTTCTAACTTGGGTTTGTGGTCAAAAATGGAGAATAAAGTTGGACATCCTGGAGGTCTAGACATTTTGGTACCCAAGACGTCCAAGTAGGTGATTTTCAAAAAACATATTTGGGTGTCCTATTTAAAAACGGATAAGAACATAAGAATTGCCATCTCCGGATCAGACCCTGGGTCCATCAAGTCCGATGATGTTTCTATGCTTCCAAATTTAGACATTTAGCGGAAAACATCTAAGTTGGACTTAGACGTCATTTTCAAAAATGGTCATCCACATTTCCAAGGACAAGGAAACTCAGGCCAGTACTTAGTAAGTCCCCAGTCAACAGCAAAATAATGTATACCCATCTGGACTTGAGGTCAGGAAAATAATGACTATAACATGAATACAATGAAGCTTTGGTTCAAGAATTAGATGCTCATCTCCCTTGAGAAGCATACAATGATATGGGGACTAAAACTATGCCAGGGTACACCTGGCGGGGCCTCCGCATGTGCGGATCACCGGACTTGATGGACCCAGGGTCTGATCCGGAGATGGCAATTCTTATGTTCTTATGATTCCACAGCAAATTTACTGTCTATGAGGGACTTGTACCGCCTGAGGCAAGGAAGCCAGAAGAGCAAACTCATGTGGATTGGATCGTCTGGCATTTCTCTTCAGTCTGTAATTGTTGCTGACACTAATACTGATTCAGCTCTCCCTTGGAGTTTCCCTTAGAGTTTCCCCTGAGACGTTAAGATCATAGCAAGTTCATTGAACGCTATTACATTACATTAGGGATTTCTATTCCGCCTGTGCCTTGCGGTTCTAGGCGGATTACAATAAAGATGATATCTGGGCATTTCCAGTAGAATTACATTACAGGAGAAGAGTAGATTACAAGTAACAGTGAAGAGTTACAATACATTCAATATCGCAGCGGATGTAACATAGCCACGGATTACAATAAAGAAGATATCTGGGCGTTTCCAGAAGAATTACATTATAGGAAGAGATAATTACAGTTTATATTGAAGAATTATAGTACATTCAATATCGTAGGAGATGTTACATAGCAACTGAGTCAATTTACTACTGGTGGAGAATAAGGAATTACAATATGTTCTAGATTACAGAAGATGTTACATGAGCTGAGTCAAGTTTCTTTGGATGGAGAGTAGCATCATATGCCTATAAGCGGAGGTGTATTTATTGTTTTGATGATTGCATGATGTTGGTTAATTAATGTTGATGATGTGGACAGTAGTGGTGATTAGTTTGGGTTGGATAAAGAGATTCTTTTCCCAAGGAATTGATTGAGAACTCATTAGATGGCGGTTTAGATTGATGGGAGATATTTTTTGAACAGTAGTGTTTTTATTTCTTTTCGGAACTCTTTTATGTCTGTAATTTCGATCAGTAATTTTGAGATGTCGGAGTCAATATTAGCTGCCTGTGTCCCTAGTAGGCTGTCATAAAGTTTCTTACGTCGAGTACCATTGAGAGGAGGGTAGGTGAAAATGTTCTGTGTTCTCCTTCTTCTGGATAAGAGATAGTAGTGAAAACGGTTGTTTAGGTAGCTGGGTGCCGCGCCGTGGGTTACTTTGAATAGGAGACAGTAGAATTTGAATTGTGTTCTTGCTTTTATTGGTAGCCAGTGAGATTCTAAGTATGCTTTGGTAATATGGTCGTATTTGCTGAGTGAGTATATGAGTCTGAGGGCTGTGTTCTGGACGGTCTGTAGTTTTTTTATTGTGTTGATTGGGCAAGGTAGATAAAGGCTGTTGCAGTAGTCTACCATACTTAGCACGAGGGATTGGACAATGATCCTGAATTGGTCTTTATTAAAGAATTTTCTTATTTTTCTCAGATTACGCATTGTGAAGAATGCTTTTTGGATGATTTTGTGGATTTGTGTTTGCATAGTGCAGCATCTGTCTAGTTGTATTCCCAGGATTTTGAGGGAACTCTGTATTGGGTACTTGATTGAGTTTACTTCCAGTTCTGTTAGGGATGGTTTTTTGTCCTTCTCTAGTAGTAGGAATTTAGTTTTGTCCGTGTTCAGCTTCAACTTATGATTTGTCATCCATTTTTCTACTGTTTCCATTATAGTTTTCAGACGTCCTGTGGAGATGGGGTCGTGGATGTCGAATGGAAGGAGGATGGTTATGTCATCCGCATAGCTGAATGAAGTTATGTTTAGGGCATCTAGGGTGCTGCCTAGGGAAGCAATGAATAGGTTGAAAAGTGTGGGAGAGAGGGGAGAGCCTTGTGGCACTCCGCAGGGGTTAGACCAAGGTTCTGATAGAATTTCTTTTCTTGTAAGCTCTTGTAAGCAGTGGCATACCTAGTATATTTGATACCCGGGGCCGATCATATTTTAACACCCCCTTCCTCTATTAAAAAAAATTATTTTTAGTAAGTTAGTAATAATCCACGAATCACACAACAGGGGTGCACCTAGAAAAAGGCAGCATTTTAAACACTACAGTGAGCACTAGGACATCAATGCACCCATTGTAAAACTAAACAAGCCAGATTATTGATTTAAAGCTCTGCTGAGCAGGGACCATCTCTTATGCCTATCAGCACCATGGAAATGTTAAATAATAGTAGATTAGTACAGATCAATCCTGCAGTCAGTGCTAACAGAAACCATTTCTTTTTCATACACACAGAATACATATACACCCTCATCCAGTGGAATGGTCTTCCACTTCAGGTGATTGAGGCCAGCAGCGTGACCGATTTTAAGACAAAATGGGATCGTCACGTGGGTTCTCTTCACAGAGAAAGGTAGGGGTGGGTCATTAAGGTGGGCAGACTGGATGGGCCGTGGCCCTTATCTGCCGTCTATTTCTATGTTTCTATGAATAAGTAATCACAGACTAAAAATAGAAATATGTAGACAAAAATTAAACTGAACCGCCAAGAATCCAGACTCTGCATGCAATGCTACACCACAGAAACAGAATTAGTGGCACATGGATCTCCCGTACGAGGAACGGCTGGATAAGTTGCAGCTGTACTCACTAGAGGAACACAGAGAGAAGGGTGACATGATCGAGACATTCAAGTATCTCACGGGCCGCATCGAGGTGGAAGAAGATATCTTCTTTTTCAAGGGTCCCGCGGCAACAAGGGGGCATCCGTGGAAAATCAGGGGCGGGAAACTGCACGGGGACACCAGGAAATTCTTTTTCACTGAAAGGGTGGTTGATCACTGGAATAGTCTTCCACTTCAGGTTATTGAGGCCAGCAGCGTGCCTGATTTTAAGGCCAAATGGGATAGACACGTGGGATCTATTCACAGAGAAAGGTAGGGGAGGGTCATTGGGGTGGGCAGACTAGATGGGCCGTGGCCCTTATCTGCCGTCTATTTCTATGTTTCTATGTTTCATGTTCCCGAATACTGTGTGCAAAATACTGTATAAAGAAAGCAGATGTAAATTTGAAAATCTGACAAATAACAATCATCACTTTACAAATTAACAAAAAGAAAAAAAAAAAAAAAAATGGAAAATAAGAATATACCATTTTATTGGACTAATACATTTTTCAATTAGCTTTCAGAGGCCAAAACATAAGAACATAGAGTAAGTATAGACATACTGGGTCAGACCAATAGTCTATCTAGCCAATCCAGGTCACAAGTACCTGGCAGAAACCCAAATAGTAGCAACATTCCATGCTTCCGATCCCAGGACAAGTTGTGTCTTCCCCCATGTCTATCTCAATAGCAGACTATGGATTTTTCCTCAAGGAACTTGTCCAATCCTGCTGTTATGGTATCCTGTTTTGACCTGAGGAAGGGAATTTTGGTTTCCAAAAGTTAATTAAAAAAAAAAAAAAAAAGATTACCTTATTTCTATTAATAAATGTTTATCAGTTCAACTACTTCCTGCTTCTGTGAAGGCAGAAACCAGCAGAGAGGAAGGCCTGATGCTAGCCACAGCAGCGAGTTGTGAAGGCTGCCGCTCACTAAGATTCACGATCTTCTCTGTTACAGCACCTCAAACTTGGAACTCGCTTCCAATTTATATTAGGGAAGAAAACTCACTTAGTAAGTTCAAAGGTCTCTTAAAAAGCTGGCTCTTTAAGGACGCTTTCGACTGAGCTGCAAAACTCAAACACTATAGTGGACTAAAATCCTCTAAATGAAAATTAAGAGGTTAACTATTCCCATCCTACTGTCTTAACCTCTATGTTCATTTTATTTTTTTATGAATTGTAATTAAACCTGTCTTCCTCTTGTGTCCTGTAGCGTCATAGCTTTAACAATTCTGTGGTTTTTTTACCCTGATTTTATTATTATTTGTAAATCACATTGAAATATGATATTGCAATCAAATCAAATTTTTAAATCAAGTTTCAAGTTTATTCATATATTTGATTAAACGCTTATCCTAGATACTAAGCGTTGTACAATGATAATAAAAACTTTTATAGACAAACAAATAAGTCAGACAGTTTTCTTACTTAACTATTAAGAGCTTAGTGGACAGTGGGAGGGGAGAACTACAATATTTATCGAGAAAAGATACATAAAAGGAAAGTACATTAGGGTAGGGAAAAGTTAACAAATTTGCTGGACTAAATCAAATAGTCAATTATAGGCATCTTTAAAAAGAAAGCATTTTAGATTGCTTTTGAACTTCTGTATATTTTGTTCGGATCTTATATATATAGGAAGAGAATTCCAAATCATAGGCGCAGTTACTGAGAAGATTGTGGTACGGCGAGTACCTATTATCCTTAGAGATGGGACACTAAGAGTATGTTGAGAAGTGGATCTAAGAGCTTTAGGTGGGTCATCTGGGATTAGAAGTCTGTCAATGAATACTGGGGGGGTGTTTGTAATGTTTTGAAAGTTAAAAGGGCGATTTTATATGTTATCCTATGTATGACTGGTAACCAATGTAGTGGAATAACATGATCATATTTTTTAGAACCAGATATGAGTTTAATAGCGGTGTTTTGGATTAGTTGTAAACGTTTTATTTCTTTTAAATTTATGCCTTTGAGTAGAGAGTTACAATAATCAATTTTGGATATTACAAGGGAATGTATTAAAACTGTAAGGGATTTAGCATCAAGAAGAGGACGGATTGATCTGATCATCCTTAATTTATAGAAGCAGTTTTTAACTAGAGTACTGATTTGAGGATGAAATGTAAGTTTGTGATCAATTAGTACCCCTAATATTTTAATAATAGTAGTTAATTTGAGTGGAATATTATCAATTAAAATTGGAGCAGTTAAATGTAAGCCTTCTTTCCATGCAAATAACATGGTATTAGTTTTAGAAATATTTAATGAAAGCATATTATTATTTAACCAATCATGAATGGTGGAAAGTTTTTGGTTAATAAGAGCAATATCATCTTGATTTGCAGGGTCTATATTATGCATAAGTTGAAGATCATCAGCATAAGCATAAGCTGTAAATCCTATTGATTGACAAAGAGTCAGGAGAGGGGGGGGGGGCCAGGTAGATATTAAATAGTAAAGGAGATAATATAGAACCTTGTGGAATACCAAAGTTAGTCTGATATGGTTTTGAAGTACCGTATTTGCCGGCGTATAAGACAACTTTTCAGTACCTTAAAATCCTCCCCAAAGTCGGGGGTCGTCTTATACGCCGGGTACTGTTTACATGCAGTGGCGTACCAAGGGGGGGGCGGAGGGGACGGTGCGCCCCGGGTGCCAGCCCTAAGGGGGTGCTCCCAGCCTTGCCGTTCAATCCCCCCCCCATCCCCGAAGGACCGCTCGCCCCACTGACCTTCCTGCACCACCTGTGAAGCAGTCCGCAGCAGGATCGCGAAGTCAGCGTCAGCGATCCCGCCCCTCCTCTGACGTCAGAGGAGGGGTGGGACCGTGGCGCAGGAAGCAGCGTAGGGATCGCTGACGCTGACTTCGCGATCCTGCTGCGGCTGCTTCATAGGTGGTGCGGGGAGGCCAGGGGGGCGAGCGGTCCTTCGGGGTGGGTCGGGGCATCAGGCCTTCAGGGTGGGGCAGGCGGGCAGGCAGGCAGGCTTTCATAAGAACATAAGAACATAAGAACATAAGAACATAAGAACTGCCTTCTCCGGATCAGACCTTCGGTCCATCAAGTCCGGCGATCCGCACACGCGGAGGCCCTGCCAGGTGTACACCTGGCGTAATTTATATTCCACCATATCCTTATATGCCTCTCTTAAGGAGATATGCATCTAGTTTGCTCTTGAAGCCTAGGACGGTAGATTCCGCAATAATCTCCTCTGGGAGAGCATTCCAGGTGTCAACCACTCTCTGAGTGAAGCAGAACTTCCTGACATTAGTCCTGAACCTGTCCCCCCTTAGCTTCATTACATGTCCTCTAGTCCGTGTCAAATTGGACAATGTAAATAATCTTCTCTGCTCTATTTTGTCGATTCCTTTCAGTATTTTGAAGGTCTCGATCATATCCCCACGCAGTCTCCTTTTCTCAAGGGAGAACAATCCTAGTGTTATAAGTCTGTCCTCGTATTCCAGTTTCTCCATACCCTTCACCAGTTTTGTTGCTCGTCTCTGCACCCTCTCCAGCAGTTTTATATCCTTCTTTAGGTAGGGAGACCAATGTTGGACGCAGTATTCCAAGTGTGGTCTGACCATTGCCCTATAAAGCGGCATTATAACTTTCTCCGATCTACTCGAGATTCCTTTCTTTATCATGCCCAACATTCTATTTGCCTTCTTTGCCGCTGCCGCGCATTGTGCCGACGGCTTCAGGGTTCTGTCTATCAGCACACCCAGGTCCTTTTCTTGTTCACTCTTCCCCAGAGTTGCACCTGACATTGTATACTCGTATTCCTTATTTTTATTGCCTAAATGCATTACCTTGCATTTCTCCACATTGAATTTCATCTGCCATTTCTCCGCCCATGTTTCTAACTGACACAAGTCGCTCTGGAGTTTCTCTCTATCATCCTGCGATCTGATTGCCCGGCATAGTTTTGTATCGTCTGCAAACTTGATGATCTCACTGGATGTTCCTTCCTCTAGGTCATTGATATAAATATTAAAAAGGATCGGCCCAAGTACCGAGCCCTGGGGCACACCACTAGTCACTTTCTCCCAGTCGGAGAACTTCCCATTTATGCCCACTCTCTGCTTTCGGTTTTCCAGCCATTTGCCTATCCATCTTTGTATATCCCCCTCTATGCCATGGCTATGTAGTTTCCTGAGAAGTCTTTCGTGTGGAACTTTGTCAAACGCTTTCTGGAAGTCCAAATATATTATGTCCACCGGCTTCCCACTATCGATTTGCTCGTTCACGGTCTCAAAAAATTGGAGTAAATTAGTCAAACATGATTTCCCTTTCCTGAATCCATGTTGACTGGGTTTCATTAAGTCATATGCGTCCAAGTGCCGGACTATGCTATCCTTGATCAGTGCTTCAACCATCTTGCCAGGGACAGACGTAAGACTCACAGGTCTATAGTTGCCCGGTTCCCCTCTCGATCCTTTTTTGAAAATTGGGGTGACGTTCGCTATCCTCCAGTCGTCCGGTATCTGTCCAGTTCTGATTGTCAGGTTTGCAAGTTTTTGCAATAACTCTCCGATTTCAACCTTCAATTCCTTTAAGACTCTCGGATGAATCCCATCCGGTCCAGGGGATTTGTCGCTTTTAAGTTTGTCGATCTGATAGTATATCTGGTCTAAGTCCACTTCAACTGTGGTGAGGCTGTCTTCTATTTCTCCTGCAAACACTTTCTCCGCTTCAGGTATTGTTGAGGTGTCCTCCTTCGTAAAGACGGACGCAAAGAAGGAATTTAGTTTGTCTGCGATTTGTTTATCTTCCTTGACGTACCCTTTTCTTCCCTGGTCGTCCAGGGGTCCCACTGCCTCTTTTGCAGGTTTTTTCCCTTTCACGTATCTAAAGAAGGGCTTGAAGTTTTTGGCCTCCTGGGCTATTTTTTCCTCATATTCCTGTTTTGCATTCCTCACCGCCTTGTGACATTTCTTCTGATCATCTTTATGTTTGTTCCAGGCTTCGGTTGTCTTTATGCATTTCCATTTTTTGAAAGAGTCCTTCTTTTCTTTTATGGCTTCCTTCACCTGTATGGTAAGCCATGCCGGTTCTCTTTTGCTCTTTGTTCTCCGATCTTTGGAAATCTTCGGAATGTAGAGATCTTGTGCTTCTGTGATAGTATTTTTCAGTAGTGTCCATGCCTGATCAACCGTTTCAAGTTTGTCCATCATCTTCTCGAGTCATTTTTCTACCATGGCTCTCATGCTATCGTATTTACCCTTTTTAAAGTTCAAGGTGGTGGTTAAGGTTTTGGCATGTTTCCCTTTCCTGATGTGTAGTTTAAAGTTGATTACATTATGATCACTCGTTCCCAGTGGAACTATGACTTCCACTTCTGTTATCGGTCCCGTGAGGCCATTTAGGACCAAGTCCAAGGTGGCGTTGCCTCTTGTCGGCTCTTTTACCATTTGTTCCAGGAAGCAATCCCCTAGCACCTCCAGGAACTTGGCTTCCTTGCCGCAGTTGGAGGTTGCTAGTTTCCAGTCTATCCCTGGGAAATTGAAGTCTCCCAATATAATTACATTGCCTGTCTTGCATTCTTGTTTGATTTCCTCCATCATTTCTGCGTCAGTTTCCTCCGCCTGTCCTGGTGGACGATAGTAAAGGCCAATTTTCGTATCTGCGCCATATTGACCAGGAATTTTGATCCAGAGTGACTCAAGCTTCTCTTTCCTTTCTGTTTTAACCATTTCAACAGAATCTATCCCCTCCTTAACATATAGAGCAATACCTCCACCTTTCTGCCCTATTCGATCTCTTCTATACAGTTTGTATCCCTGTAGTACTGTGTCCCATTTGTTTTCTTCATTCCACCATGTTTCTGTTATGCCAATGATATCCAATATGTCACGTCTTGCTATTGTCTCTAGTTCCCCCATTTTGTTACCCAGACTTCTAGCATTTGTATACATACATCTAAGTTCTCTTCGTGTTACCTTTTTGGACCTTCTACTCTTGGCCGTCCCTGTAGCTTCAATTTTGGTATCCTTTACTGCTCCTGTGTTATCACCCTTTTTTGCTGTGTGGTCGTCCCCTCCTATGTCTGAGTTGTCCCTTCCTGCTTTTTCTCCCTTATTGGCTGTGAGGTCGTCTTCTCTTGTGTAGGTGTAGTTGTCCTTGGCTTCTTCGTCGGGGCATCCTGCTATCCGTACCATCGACCGGTGGTCGACTGTCGGCTTTCCCCTATCTTTCAGTTTAAAGCCTTCTCGATTGCCTTCTTCATGTTGCCTGCCAAAACTCTTGCTCCTTCCTTGTTGAGGTGTAGTCCGTCCTTTCTGTAGTACTTGCTTTTTCCCCAGAACGCCGTCCAGTTGCGCACGAAGTCGAAGCCTTCTTCTTCGCACCATCGTCTCATCCAGGCGTTGATTACTTGCAATTCCCCTTGTCTCTTTCCATCCGCTCTTGGTACTGGGAGGATCTCGGAGAAGGCCACCTTCACCTCCCTGATCTTCAGTTGTCTTCCGAGAAAGCGGAGCTGGCCCTTCAGCTCTTCCCTGTCATACTTCCGCCCGCTCACATCATTTGTCCCCACGTGGATAAGTACAGCGGTGTCCTCTCCCCCTGCTCCATCTATGATCCTGGAGATCCTGTTGGTCACATCCTTCACTCTTGCTCCAGGCAGACAGGTGACAACTCTGTCCTCTCTTCCTCCTGCGGTGTAGCTGTCCACATGTCGTATGATGGAGTCGCCTACGATGATCCCCATCTTCTTTATTCGGGAGTTCCTTGGGGGGCGGGGGTGACAGGCAGGCAGGCAGGCCTTCAAGGGGGGACAGGCCTTCGGGGGGGGGGTGCAGGCCTTCAAGGGGGAGACAGGCCTTCAAGGGGGGGAAAGGCAGGCAGGCAGGACTTCAAGGGGGGACAGGCCTACAAGGGGGGGGACAGGCCTTCGGGGGGGTGCAGGCCTTCGGGGGGTGCAGACCTTCAAGGGGGGGACAGGCAGGCAGAAGGTTGTGCAGAAGGTGTGCGGAAGAAGGGGTAGTCTTATACGGCGAGTATATAACAAACTCTATATTTTAACTGTAAAAGTTGGGGGGTCGTCTTATACGCCCAGTCGTCTTATACGCCGGCAAATACGGTAGTCTTATTAAAATGAACTGTAGAAGATCTGTCAGAAAAATAGGATCTGAACCATTCTAGTGCTTGATCTGTTATTCCAATGGAAGCGAGTCTTTGAAGTAGTAAAGAGTGATCAATTGTGTGAAACTTGAAGAGACCACAGGAGTCCAGGCCAGTGGCCATGGGAGCATCACCTTAACAGAGAGAGGAAAAGTATTTTTTGTTTGTTTATTTTGTTTACACCACAGCATCAGTGTGGTTAGGAGAAGGCAAAGGGGGTGAAGAGGCTACAAAATAAACCCACCAGGATGTTTGAAAAAAACACCCAATTGGGCAGGAAAATCGAATCGAATAACCAAATCAATAGGCTGAAACGAACCCCCCCTCTCCCGGCCTTCCCTTTGGTAAGCCACTGCTTGTTAGTGCTGCCCGATTCAGGGAAAAAAAAATTTGATTCGATTCAGCCTATTGAATTGGTTATTCGATTCGATTTTCCTGCCCAATTGGGTGTTTTTTTCAAACATCCTGGTGGGTTTATTTTATAGCCTCTTCACCCCCTTTGCCTTCTCCTAACCACACTGGCGCTGTGGTTTAAACAAAATAAACAAACAAAAAATACTTTTCCTCTCTCTGTTAAATCCTAGCTCACGTTTGCGGTCTAACACCAGTTCTGGCAGGATACACATTTCAAATCTGACATTGTAATCACAAAACAGAAAATAAAATTAGTTTTTCTACCTTTTGTTGTCTGGTCATTACTCAAATCTTGTTGGTCCCAGGCTCTGGTTGTCTTCTGATAACTTGCTTGCTATGGTCTCCTTCTTTCTTCTTTCTGCTAACCATCCATCTGCCATCTCTATCCTCCCCTTCCGTTTCCCTTCCTTCCCCCGGAGGTCTGGCATCTTTCTTTTTTTTTCGTCTCCATCCACAGATCCACCTTTTCTTAACTACCCTTTCATCCAGCATCTCTCCCTCCTTCCCCACCACCCCAGGGTCCACCATCTCTCCCTTTCTTTTCCCAACTACCCTCCTATCCAGTATCTCTATCATTTCTATCATCCTATCCAGTATCTCACACCATCCCTTGCGTGCAACTTCTCCCTTTCTGTTCCTTTCCTCCCTAAATCCCATTGTCCATCATCTCTCTCCCTCTCCTCTATTTTTAGATCCATTATTTCTTCCCCCCCCCAAAGTCTTGCGTATGCACGTCTCTTTGAACCCCCCCCTTCTTCCCTCCCTCCCTCCGTGTACTTCTACACCATGGCCTCCCTCCCCTGAAGCTCTGCCCCCCCCTGAAGGCCTACACCTCCCTCTAAAGGCCTGCATCCCACCCCAAAAGGCCTGCCAGTCCCCCCTGAAGGCCTGTCCCCCCTTGAAGGCCAGCATCCCCCTCTGAAGGCCTGCCTGCCTGCCTGCCTGTCCCCCCTTGAAGGCCTGTCTCCCCCCCTTAAAGGCCTGCCTGTCCCCCCTGAAGATATATAAAACCTTTTCATCAAGTCTCAGAGAGTGATCAGCGATATGAGATTGCAATGACTGGAAGGTGAACTCCTTTTGCAGGCTTCTTAGCTTTCCCTTCGGAGTTTCATATCTCTGAGCGCTCTATATACACAACTGATCACTCTCCATAGACAGTTTTTCATTGAAGTCAGTTCTTTTTTTGTATTTTATACTTCTTTCTGACTTCCACCTTGATATTTATAATCCCTGCCTTTTCTAAGGAAACAAATTTGTGCTCTGTATTGGTAGCATGGAATATTGCTACACCTAGGGTTTTGGCCAGGTACTAGTGACCTGGATTGACCACTGTGAGAACAGGATACTGGGCTTGATGGACCATTGGTCTGACCCAGTGAGGCTATTCTTATGTTCTTTTTTTAATTGAAATTTGTTAATGTATTCAAACAAGTATACGGGATATGGGAATTTACACAAAAAATATAGAAATATTATTTCTTAATACAACTTAAATCAGTCATAGAAAATCAGAAATCCCATCAAGCCCACATCATTGAAGAGAAAGAATTATATTACATAATAATATTCTTATGTTCTTATATTCAAGGGAGCTCATACGGTAACTGCATTCACTGTGATACAGTTCCTAAGAGATATGTTGGCCGTACAAGCAGACAAGTCAAGATCGCCTCGTAGAGCATAAGAGCAGAATAAACACTTGCACTTTGACGGCCCCCATGGTCAGCCGCTGTCTTGAACACAAACACAGTTTTCTGATCTGAGATGGCTGGTCATTGAACAGATCCCCAGTAAATTTCAAGGGGACAGAGGGGCCTGTATTCAACTGCGGGAGCAGTACTGGATCTTTGAACTACAGGCTGTTCAGCCAACAGCCTTAAACTATACCATCGAGTGGAACGCAATCATTTGAACTGTGCTATGCGTTGTCTTCTCTGGCTCTGTTTTGGTTTTCACTTTTGAATATTAATACTTTTATTGTTTTTCATTATCACTTTTCTTTTTTATTCTCTTGTTACTATTGGTTGCCTCCTGTTCTATCATCTGTTAACAAAAGTTAACAAGCTGACGACAGCTTTGGCGTGAGAATTAAAGAGAGGCTCGGCCTTGGTCCGGCTCCTCCCCCTTTTGCCTAGCCAACTCGTAGATTGTTTTGACCGGTGCTGGCTCTCTAGCTGCAGTCCGGTTCCTGAAGAAGGAGTCTTCGACCCTGACACCAAACCCGGTAGGACCAGTTTGGACCCAGGATTGATCTCCAAGAACTGTATCACGGTGAATCCAGCTCCTGTATGAGCTCCATTGAATATCATCCTTATGCATCAAGCTAAGTACTCGGAGCTCAATTTACATTGATTCTATGACTTGTTTAAGCTCCGAGTGTGCGGGTTTTGGTGTTACAGGGGTACCACAGGCCTTGTGGAATTATTGACCTTTTTTGCACTTGATTATTAACACTTTATGGCACTTTTGTTGCACTAATTGCACACGTGAGCGCTCCCATGATGGTGTGTGGCTGGCGTAATGAAAGTTGACGGCTCATTTGGAAACATTAGCTCTGCTCTTGTAGCGGTGCGTGGAGCTCACAACCTCACACTGAGGGCGCTCACCCTCATTGATTAAATTTTAATTAAAATTATTTAAATTTCTTCAATGAAAATTGAGTTGTTCACCTTTCACAAGGCTTGTGGTACCTCAGGCAAGCCCTACCTTTTGACTATTGTAGCTTTTAAGAACCTTCTTCCTTTTTTGGGGATTCAAGTATAAAATATATAGTCAGCATTTAAGTCTGTTTCCTTCCTTCTCCTAGCCTGGCCCCTTTTTAATATATGAATAGCTGATCTGCCCAATGTTATCCATGTAATTTCTGAAACGATCTGTATTAGCAAATTATGCTTTCACCAGCTGCCAACAATATTACAGGAATCACTTCTTCATACTGTTTGTTTCAATAACAATGACTCTCTTGTTTCAGCCGTTAGGTGCCAGCGACTACTTGGAAATGTGTATGGCCTTTGATACCGTTTTTATTCGACATATCCCATTACTCACAGTGTCACAGAGGACCCAAGCTCGACGCTTCATTACCCTCATTGATGCCTTTTATGATTATAAGGTAAGGACAAGCAGATGGGGTCGCTACAAAGGTATAACAGAGGATAGTTTCTCGAGGGTGGGAGGGATCCTGATTGGGCAGACTTGTTGGGCCGTTGGGCCTTTTCTGCCGTCTTGTTCTATGTTTCTATCTGTCGTTAATATCTTTTGATGCAGAGGTACATGAAAAAGAAGGCCCCTGTAGAGGTTGGATGGGCCATTGGTCTGTTCCAGTACGGCTATTCTTATGTTCTTATGTCGACTCGATCAACTAATTCTGGTACACACAGACAATCAAGTTGCTATGTATTATGTGAACAAGCAAGTGGGCACAGGTTCTTGCCTCCTTTGCCAAGAAGCAACTCAAATCTGAAATTGGGCCATTCTGTGAAACATCTTCCTCAAGGCGGTATATCTGGCAAACAAGCAGACAAACTAAGCAGATAGCTTCAACCTCACGAATGGCCCTTGAACATGAACATGGTTCAATGAATCTTTACATGGGAAATACCTCAAATAGATCTGTTTGCGTCTCCCAAGATTTACCAACTTCCACGGTTTTGTTCCAGACTACACTTGCCGCATCATCTACTCGCCACACCAGCTACAATGATTCTCATCACTCCAAGATGGCCAAGACAGCCCTGGTTCCCTCTTCTACTTCAGCTCAGTACCAGGGAGCCCATTTCTCTGAAGATTTACCCAACTCTTATCACTCAGAATGAAGGATCCCTTACTCTACCCCAATCTACATTTGTTGGCTCTAACAGCCTGGTACCTCTTTCCCAATGACAAATTGTCTCTCCACTCCAGTTTCAGCTATCATTCATGCTGCTAGGAAACCTTCCATACAACGCTGCTATTGTTTTATGTGGACTCACTTCTCTTCCTGGTGTACTCAGTTAAAGAGCACCTCGGTGCTATAAGTGCCTTTCACATTCCTCTTCATGATAAGCCTCTGGCTACACACCCCTTAGTTTCCAAATTTATGAAAGGACATATGCACACGAAGCCCCCAATCAAAGCTCCTTCAGTTTCTTGGGACCTCAGTGTTGCACTTTCCACTCATGAAGTCACCGTTTGAGCCATTAGTTTCTTCATCACTCAGATATCTCACCTGGAAAGTGGTCGTCTTAATTTGCATCACTTCAGTTTGATGCGTCCGTGAACTTCAAGCACTGGTTTCAGATCTGCCTTATACAATATTCTACCATAACAGAGTTGTCTTTCATTCTCATTCAAAATTCCTACTGAAAGTCATCTCGAAATTTCAGCTCAACCTGTCTATAGTTCTGCCTGTCTTCTTTCCAAGACCACATTCTCATCCAGGAGAAACTGCACTTCATATATTGGACTGTAAACTTGCTTTAGCTTATTATCTGGATAATAGAGCCTCTACTCAGCTCTTCCTCTCCTTTGACCCTAACAGACTGGGAACTCCAGTTACCAAGAGAACAATTTCTACATAGTTGGCAGACTACATCTCCTTCTGCTATGCTCAGGCTGTGCTACCATTGGAAGGTTGTGTCATAGCACACAAAGTTAGAGCAATGGCAGCTTTAGTAGCTTTTCTCTGTTCCACTCCTATTGAGAACATTTGTAAATCAGCCACCTGGTCCCCAATACATACTTTCACACCCTATTATTGTCTGGAGACTCATTCCAGACAGGACGGTCAGTTCGGCCAAGCGGTTCTACAAAATTTATTTTCTACATAAGTCCTAACTTTCCTCCATCCCTTTCACAGTAGCTAGGGAGTCCCATCTGTGAGAATATGCTGCCTGCTTGTCTTGGGATAAAGCACAGTTACTTACTTGTAACAGGTATTATCCAGGGACAGCAGGCAGATATTCTCACAACCCTCCATCCTCCCCTAGTTGGATTCTTAGCTTTTTACTGAACTGGTGGTCCTGAGAGCCGATATCGGATGGGAAGGCACTCGCACATGTGTGGTATGGGTGGTCGTGAGACTTCTAAAGAAATTAAAGTGACAGTACATTTTTGCACTGTCTGTACCAAGCTCCATGGATGACGTCACCCATCTGTGAGACTATCTGCCCTGGATAACACCTGTTACAGGTAAGTAATTGTGGGGAGGCTGTTCTAGTTTTTTATTGCAATGTAGGTGAAGAATGAGTTGAATATTCGTTTGTATCTGATACCTTTTGGTTAGGGAAGGATCATCTTGGAGGAGTTGAAGATTCTAGCAGATGTGAATTGGAGTTCAGAGAAGAGATGAGTTATCGCTTCTGCTGAGTTTGAGTGACATATATGGTGCAATAAACAGGATGCTTAGAAGTAAATTCTGGATGCTATGGCTTGCCAATGTAGCTTGTGAAGGTAACATAGTAACATAACATAGTAGATGACGGCAGATAAAGACCTGAATGGTCCATCCAGTCTGCCCAACCTGATTCAATTAAAATTTTTTTTTTATTTTTTCTTCTTAGCTATTTCTGGGCAAGAATCCAAAGCTTTACCCGGTACTGTGCTTGGGTTCCAACTGCCGAAATCTCTGTTAACACTTACTCCAGCCCATCTACACCCTCCTAGCCATAGAAGCCCTCCCCTGCCCATCCTCCACCAAACGGCCAGACACAGACAGTGCAAGTCCGCCCATTAACTGGCCTAGTTCAATATTTAATATTATTTTCTGATTCTAAATCTTCTGTGTTCATCCCATGCTTCTTTGAACTCAGTCACAGTTTTACTCTCCACCACCTCTCTCGGGAGCGCATTCCAGGCATCCACTACCCTCTCCGTAAAGTAGAATTTCCTAACATTGCCCCTGAATCTACCACCCCTCAACCTCAAATTATGTCCTCTGGTTTTACCATTTTCTTTTCTCTGGAAAAGATTTTGTTCTACGTTAATACCCTTCAAGTATTTGAATGTCTGAATCATATCTCCCCTGTCTCTCCTTTCCTCTAGGGTATACATATTCAGGGCTTCCAGTCTCTCCTCATACGTCTTCTGGCGCAAGCCTCCTATCATTTTCGTCGCCCTCCTCTGGACCGCCTCAAGTCTTCTTACGTCTTTCGCCAGATACGGTCTCCAAAACTGAACACAATACTCCAAGTGGGGCCTCACCAATGACCACTGATGATGGCCCTCTCTGATGAACTGGCACCGGAACCCCCTCACGCCTCCTGCCATGTCAACTCCACCTCACCCACACGAGAAAAAAAGGCAATGGAGGTCCCACCAAACTGCCCTCTCACCCTCCAAGCTTCCCTCCCCATACCTTTTTAGAGAAGTTGGAGCGGGAGGGAAGCTCAGTCCGTCCCACTAGTAGGCCAGTCATTTCAAAATGGCAGGCCTTTCCCTCCCTGGTGCATCAGGCATGTGAGCCAATCAGGGCCTTAGGCCCCTCCCCGTGCATCACATGATAACTTAAACAATGCTCAGTAAATGTGGGAAAAAGGACTCGACCACATTTTGTAAATATGTTTTTAAAAAACTTTTTTTTGCATTTGAAACTTCATTGTCTGACAGAGATCTACATTTTCAAATCTGCTTTAGTGATAAGTATTAATTTAAAGCATGTGGCCGACAGTTAAATTAAAACAGTGGCCTCTGGCCTCTACCCCTAATAACTACCCAGTATTTCTGAGCCCAACACCATGCACTCCAGTACAATGAAAACAAAAACCTGTTTGCATTAACTCTTTCATTTTTCTCCCCTTCAGGTGCGAGTTGTTTGTTCCGCAGATGTACCTCTACAGAGCCTCTTTGTGCACAAAACCCAGGACAGCGAGAATGAGGAAAGCCGAATATTGATGGATGACTTGGGGCTGAGCCAGGTAGAAGGCATGAGCCTCAGCTCTTCTCATTGTGAATCAGAAATAATAGTTAATAAAGTGCTTAATTGTCTGATCTTCAGGTATTAAAGAAGATGGAAGGAAGGCCAAATGACAGCATGGCTATCAGGAGAGGTGAAAGGCTATTCTAGCCAAAAGAACATCTTTCAAAATATAGAAAAAGGAGCCAAGTGAAGAAATTGTAGTATAAGCACTGCCAAGTTAGATGCAAAGCACTGATAAAGAAAAGTCCGCCATAGAGGCAAAATCTCATCATAGAAACATGAAAGCAGATAAAGACTAAATGGCCCATCCAGTCTGCCCATCCACAGCATCCACTATCTCATCCTCTCCCTATTTGCTAAGGTTCTTAACACCTGCATTGTAAGAACATAAGAAGTTGCCTCCGCTGAGGCAGACCAGAGGTCCATCTCGCCCAGCGGTCCGCTCCCGCGGCGGCCCATCAGGGCCATTGCCTGAGCAATGGTCCCAGACTATCCCTATAACCTACCTCTACTCCTATCTATACCCCTCAATCCCTTTGTCCTCTAGGAACCTGTCCAAACCTTCTTTGAAGCCCTGTAACGTTCTCCTGCTTACCACAGCTTCCGGAAGCGCGTTCCATGTATCCACCACCCTCTGGTGAGGTCATAGAGCTTTATGGTTATAGAAACATGATGTCAGATAAAGGCCAAATGGCCCATCTAGTGTGCCCATCTGCAGTAACCATTATCTCTTCCTCTCTAAGAGATCCCATGTTACTATCTCAGGCTTTCTTGAATTCAGACAGTCTCTGTCTCCACCACCTTTTCCAGGAGACTGTTCCATGCAACTACCACCGTTTCTGTAAAAAAGTATTTCCTTAGATTACTCCTAAGCCTATCACCTCTTAACTTCATCCTATGTCCTCTTATTCCAGAGCTTCCTTTCAAATGAGACTTGACTCATGTGCATTTTACATCACGTAGGCAAGTTGGATGCACACCTTCTTGCACATCATATTGAGGGCTACGGTATATCTGGGTCTCCAATCAGGAGTACCTAAATGGGCCGCCGCGTGTGCGGATCACCGGACTGGATGGACCTCGGTCTGATCCGGTGAAGACTTTTCTTATGTTCTTATGTTCTAAGGCCCTGATTCTCCAAAAGTGTGTCCCGATTTTAGGCAGCTGTAGACGTCCTACAGCTGTCTAATCAGCCAATCGGGATGCACGTTTTTTTTAAAAAAATGCTCCCCAGGCAGGCCTGAAGGCGCCTCCGGGAGCCTAGGGAGACCCGCAAGATGCCTAAGCTCGCCTACAGGCCTTAGGCGAACTTAGGCGGCCCTACGCATCTCCCTAGTAGAGGAAGAGACGCTTAAAATGTAGGCCAGCAAAATGCTGGTCTACATTGTAAGTAGACGCGGCCGCTATACTGATCGCGGCAAGGGATCTCCCTGCTGCAATAAAGTATAGCGGCCGCGGCCACCTGTCCCATCACCGACAGAAGGATGCCTAACTCCTCCTGTCGGAACCCCGAACCCCGGAACCCCCTCCCCCCCAAACTCGTAATCGCCGACAGGAGGATGCCCAACTCCTCCTGTCGGAACCCCGGAACCCCCCCCCCCCCCCAAACTCGTAATCGCCGACAGGAGGATGCCCAACTCCTCCTGCCGGAAAGCCCAACGACCCCCCGCCCCAACTAATCTCCCTCCCCCAACTAACCTTTCAATGTTGGTCAGCTGGACGGGTCTTGCTGCCGTCCAGCCGACGGGTCTGCCTCGTGGAAATGAGACGGCACGCCCCTTCCCGGCCCATCCCTGCTAAATCTAAGGCCTGATTGGCCCAGGCTGTAGAAGCCTGGACCAATCAGGCCTTAGGCATAGCGGGTCCGCCCATCCCCACTAATCCTAAGGCCTGATTGGCCCAGGTGCCTAGCCTGGGCCAATCAGGCCTTAGATTTAGCAGGGATGGGCCGGGAAGGGGCATGCCGTCTCATTTCCATGAGGCAGACCCGTCGGCTGGACGGCAGCAAGACCCGTCCAGCTGACCAACATTGAAAGGTTAGTTGGGGAGGGAGATTAGTTGGGGCGGGGGGTCGTTGGGCTTTCCGGCAGGAGGAGTTGGGCATCCTCCTGTCGGTGATTACGAGTTTGGGGGGGAGGGGGCTCGGGGTTCCGACAGGAGGAGTTAGGCATTCTCCTGTCGGTGATGGGACAGGCGGCCGCAACAACCGCGGCCGCTATACATATTGCAGCAGGGAGATCCCTTGCTGCCATAAGTATAGCGGCCGCGTCTAATTTAACCCGATTCTCTAAAGACGCCGGTTACAGAATCGGCGTTTAGTATAGGCCGATTCTGAATAGGACGCCTCTCCCGAGCGGCCTGCCTGGGGAGCATTTTTTTTTTTAAAACGTGCATCCCGATTGGCTGATTAGACAGCTGTAGGACGTCTACAGCTGCCTAAAATCGGGACGCACTTTTGGAGAATCAGGGCCTAAATGTCTCTATCATTTCTCCCCTCTCCCACCTTTCCTCCAAAGTATACAGATTGAGATCTTTAAGTCCCCATATGCCTTATGACCCTTTCAAGTGCTTAAAAGCAGGAAGCCTGTGAGGGAGTTAGTAGGACCATTAAATTATCATGGAGTAAAAGAGGGAGGACAAAGATACTGGAGAAAATAACAAAATTCTTTGCTGAGGATGATGTAAGGGAGCTACTCATCCAAAAAATGCAATCTGTGCTGTAAGAGTTGTTGTAGCTTTCATTCATACATATAAAACTGAAATCAAAAGAAATTATAGAGAGAAACATGGAGAAAAACAGACCTCATTAAACAGCTCCTGAACTTCTATAGCGTTCACTAGAGCTCATGTTATAGGTCTGTAAAAAAACAAAAACTCCACTACATCAAAATCAAAAACCATTTCATCCAAAATCTCAAATATCTTCTTTGTGAATGTCCACAAACTTATAAAAATGTAATGGCAACAGTAATGAGTCCAAATGTAAGTGTTTGAAAAGCAACGAAATCTCACGAAGCAGATCCCAGCACGAAGGGCTCCTTTTACAAAGATGCGCTAGCGTTTTTAGCGCGCACACTGGATTAGTGTGCGCTACCCAAAAAACTACCACCTGCTCAAGATTTATCGCGCGCTATTCCGCACGGTAAGGCCCTAACGCACCTTTGTAAAAGGAGCACTAAGTTACTTATCTCCATTGCTGCTTTCAAAAAAGACTCCCAACAGGAGATCAGCTGTTTCGCCCCTCAATCATGCTACGTCAGGAGAATATCATAAATTTCTTCTTCACACGACATCAGCTAACAGCAGAGTTGGAGCAATCCACTGCTTTTTCCTAAGTCCGGCGGTTTCCGTCTCTGTCCATTTGCTGTCGCAGATTTTTTTTTTCTACGGCGTCCACCAAGGTGGTTTTTTCTAGCAGATCTTCAGGATCCCACTGCCAACGGGTCCCTGGTGCTTGGGGTTGTCCCGGTTGTACGCAGTCTCTTTTGGACTGTCCGATGGCCTGTCCTCCTTTCTGAGTCCTCAGGTGCTTTACCAGGGTGTTGAACCTCCAGCTGTTGGCAGGCTGTTTCTTCATGAGTGCTCAACATAGGCTGCCCGCTTTTTTTCCGGACATTCCGGATTTGGATAGCAGTGGCTTCAGAGTCCCTGGAGGGTCCCCTTAAATGTGCTAGGGCCATGGCGTGGTTGTCTCCCATGGACCCGGAGTTCACCAAGCAACTGAAGGTGAATTCGGCTGTGACTAAGGTCACTAAGCGTACCTCTTTAACCTCGGATGGAGGGGTTGTCCTGATAGATGTTCGGGACAGGAGAGTGGATTTTGTTCTCAAGCGTCTTTTTGATTCTCCTGTGGCGAGAATGTGAGCTGCGGCGGCCA
Organism: Geotrypetes seraphini; assembly: GCF_902459505.1. Classification (NCBI taxonomy): domain Eukaryota; kingdom Metazoa; phylum Chordata; class Amphibia; order Gymnophiona; family Dermophiidae; genus Geotrypetes; species Geotrypetes seraphini. The sequence goes on along the minus strand of NC_047086.1, from coordinate 9,398,267 downwards.
CTTTCTTCGTGGCCAGGGCATATCACGTCAAGCTTTCCCAGGATCTCGAGGAGATTTCCTGGTATCCGGAGTGAATTATTTGGCAGACGCACTCTATGACATATGTGATGTTTTTATCGGGCATTGTTGGGGCAGGTCGCGTCGGTGAGGATTGCCGAGTTGGAGCTGAAGTATGCGGGCAAGGAGATGCCTCCGGCGCAATTGCTCACCCAGCCCCTCCATCCCATCATTGCCGTCACCCCTGTCGCCGAGAAGCCGGCAGCCAACCCGGCGCTCGCCCGCCGCTAGAGGCATCCGGCCCTGAAGCCAGCCTGGTTCTGCTGAGCAGCGTCGACTCAGAGAAGGCGCTGCAGCCGCTAGCTTTGGCCATGATGAGGAGCGACACCCACGACCACCACCGCCACCACGAGGGGGAGGCCATGGTTGGCGCCCCAAACGGTCAGAGAGACGCGAGCGTTGCCTGTCCTGAAAGGAGACAGATTCAGCGAATAGAAACATAGAAAGATGATGGTAGATAAGGGCTACAGCCCATCAAGTCTACCCATACCATTGACCCCCTTTTAAGTCTACTGGCCCCCTTAACTCTACTGACCTGCTCTATTAAGTCTATATCCTAGCGACCCTATTCATTGGTATGACTCTCGCAGTGATCCTACATAGGTATCCCATTATTCTTGAAGTCTGGGATACTGCGGGCCTCGATCACCTATACTGGAAGCTTGTTCCAATGCTCTATCACTCGTTCCGTGAAGAAGTACTTCCTGACGTCTCCACGAAACTTCCCTCCCCTGAGTTTGAGCGGATGTCCTCTTGTGTTCGAGGGTCATTTGAGAAGAAAGATATCATCTTCCACTTCGACCCGTCCCGTGATGTACTTAAATGTCTCAATCATGTCTCCCCTCTCCCTACGCTCCTCGAGAGTATAGAGCTGTAATTTGTTCAGTCTCTCTTCGTACGAGAGACCCTTTAGCCCCGAGACCATCCTGGTGGCCATCCGCTGAACCGACTCAATTCTGAGCACATCTTTACGGTAATGTGGCCTCCAAAATTGCACACAGTATTCTAGATGAGGTCTCACCATGGCTCTGTATAATGGCATCATGACCTCAGGCTTCCTGTTGACGAAACTTCTCTTGATACAACCCATCATCTGCCGTGCCTTAGATGAAGCCTTCTCCACTTGAGTAGCAATCTTCATGTCTGCACTGATGATCACTCCCAAGTCTCGTTCTGCTGTAGTCTTGGTCAAAGTTTCTCCATTCAAGGTGTAAGTTTTGCATGGATTTCCATTTCCGAGATGCATGACCTTACATTTCTTGGTGTTGAAGCCCAGCTGCCAGACAGATGACCAACTTTCTAAAGTACGGAGGTCCTGTTCCATAGTATTCTGCAGATTGTAGCCATTTATGATATTGCATAGTTTGGCATCATCAGCGAATAAGGTTACCTTACCTTGAAGCCCTTGAGTCAAATCCCTAATGAATATGTTGAAGAGGAGTGGACCCAGGACTGAGCCCTGCGGCACTCCACTGGTCACTTCCGATGTTTTGGAGAGGGTACCGTTAACCATCACCCTCTGAAGTCTGCCACTTAGCCAATCTTTAACCCATGCAGTTAGTGTTACTCCTAACCCCATCGATTCCATCTTGTTCAGCAGTCTGCGGTGTGGGACGCTGTCAAAAGCCTTGCTGAAGTCAAGGTATACGACGTCTAAGGACTCTCCCGAGTCCAGCCTTCTTGTTACCCAGTCAAAGAAGCTGATAAAGATTGGACTGGCAGGACCTACCCTTGGTGAATCCATGTTGACTGGGGTCCCGGAGATTCCCCTCATTCAAGACCTTATCTAATTTATGCTTAATTAGTGTTTCCATGAGTTTACACGCTATTGAAGTGAGACTCACCGGTCTATAGTTCACAGCCTCAGCCTTGCAACCCTTTTTATGCAGAGGAATGATGTTGGCTCTTTTCCAGTCCAACGGAACTTTCCCCGTGCTTAGTGAGAGATTGAAGAGCATGGCCAACGGTTCCGCCAGAACATCTCTCAATTCTCTAAGCACTCTTGGGTATAAATTGTCCGGTCCCATGGCCTTGTTCTCCTTGAGCCTTGTCAGCTAGCTGTAGACGTCTTCAGGTGTGAACTCAAAATTCTGAAACGGGTCTTCCGCAATTTGTTTTGCCTTCAACTGTGGTCCGTATCCCTGTGCCTCACAGATGAAGACTGAGCAGAAATATTCATTTAGTATTTCGGCTTTTTCAGAATTCGCCACTGCGTAGTTTCCGTCCGGTCTTCTAAGGCGTACTATGCCGCCTGTGTTCCTTTTCCTATCACTAATATACCTGAAGAAAGATTTGTCCACTTTTTTAATGTTTTTTGCCAAAGTTTCTTCCACTTGAAGTTTGGCCTCCCTAACTGCTGTTTTGACCGCTGCAGACCTGGTCTTATATTCTATTTTAGTTTCCCTTCTCTGCGTACGTTTGTAGGAAAGAAATGCTGTTTTCTTCTCCTTAATGAGGTGCGAGATCTCCTCAGTGAACCATTGGAGTTTATTGTTTCTTTGCCATTTGTCTACTGATTTTATGTAGCGATTAGTAGCTTTGTGTATGGATGATTTCAGGTACGACCACATAGCTTCCACATTACCGGTCTCTGCTTGGTCCTGCAGCGTCTGATGGACGAAATCTCCCATGCGTGTGAAGTCGGTACCCCGGAAGTTTTTGTTTTTGTGATTGATTTAGGGAATCCTTTCCTAAGGTTGAACCATACCATGTTATGGTCGCTGGAGGCTAGCGTATCTCCTACCAAGACCTCTGAGATGCTTTCCCCGTTGGTGAGTACCAGGTCAAGGATCACCTGGGCCCTAGTGGGCTCCGTTACCATCTGTTTTAGTTGTGCACCATTTATGGAGGCCAAAAGCCTCTTGCTGCTACTGTTGGTTGCTGAAAATGTGTTCTAGTTTGCACCAGGCATGTTGAAGTCCCCAAGCAGTACAGTGTCGCCCCGTAGAGTGATATTCTCTATGTCCTCAATTAATTCCGTGTCCATGTCTTTCATTTGTCTTGGGGGTCTGTATACCACACCAAGATACAAGCATTTATTGCCACCTCTTGCCAGGTTAACCCAGAGGGACTCCCCGGTGTATTTGACATCTGTGATCCTGGTGGTTTTGATGTCTTCTTTAATGTATAGTGCTACCCCACCACCTAACCTGCCCTCTCTGTCACGACGAAGTAGATTGTACCCCAGTATAGTCATATCCCACCCATGTGAGTCCATAAACCATGTTTCGGTTATTGCCACCACGTCTAGGTTGGCATCCCTTATTTCAGTTTCCAGCTCTAGAATTTTATTGCCTAAACTGTGAGCATTAATATACATGGCCCTCCACACATTGTGTTTGCTAGGTCGCTGTAAGGCTTTTTCCACCTGAGTCTGTGTGGCTCCTAGAGAACTGTTTGCTATGTGTGCCCTTACCTTGGAAGCAGAGTGTCGACTCATCCCATCAGGGATTAACTTGCAGGAGGAGAGAGTGAATATCTTAGACGAGTTGATGACCGGAGACTCTGGATTTGGGGCTTCCGGTTTGCTGACAAGGATCGGATGACATCTGGAGAAGTTTCGCAGCCAAAGCAGTGAAGTCATTTCAAGCTGGACTTCAGTCTTGACTGTTTGTTTTTATTTTTTCACTTTCTTTTTAGTTTATGATATTTTATTTTTAAATCTCATTCATTGTTTTGCCACTTGGTTTTTGTTTCCTATTTTATTATTTAAATTTCATTTAAATTTCCCAAGTATTCTATAGTTTCAATGGTTCTCCCTTATGCTTCTATTTCCTATCTCCCCTCTTTTTTCAACCTTTCAAAGTCCTTTAGATCATTGTAGTCTTATTAGAATGTTTATTTTCTTATTTTTTCTCTTCTATCTCTATTTTATTTTTTCATTACTCTACTAATTGTCATTTTTCTAGGTACTTTAGTTAGAATGTGAGCCTTCGGGACAGTAAGGGAATATCTAAGTACCTATTTTACTTATAATTTTAATGTACCCTATTGTCTATTTTTCTGTAAACCGCTTAGAATCCTAATGGAGTTTAGCGGTATATAAGAAATAAATTACATTACATTTTGAAAGTTTTTGCTAAGCTGGGAGCTTATTCTGTATCCGTCCTGCGAATGCTCTGGATTTGCCAGTGGCCGTGTGATTCCTCATCTCAGGCTATTCTGAGCAGGTTACCTTTTAAAGGTTTGCTCTTGTTTGGCCAGAGTCTGGATGACCTTAGGGCTAGTGTTCAGGATCGTAAGCCTAAAGTGCTCTCTGGCTCTAAGCCTTGCCCAACCATGGGTATAGAACGGACAACTTTTCATCCCTACTGGCGCACTTCACAGTTCGCCGGGCCCCCAGCGACATGGCAGTATTACAAAGTTACCTAAGACCTCGCTTTGGAGGTGCAGTGCGCCAACAGTCTTCCAACTCCTGTTTGTCTGCCCCTCCGAGAGTAAATTATGATGCCAGGTCTCTAGCGGTCACCCCCCGGATTGGGGGGCAGCTTTCGGCCTTCCTTCCAGTAGGGCGGAAGATACCTTTGGTCCTTGAGGTACTCAGGGGGGGGCCTTCGACTGCAGTTTTTCAGTCTTCCGCCGGACTTCTACCTGTCTTCATCAGTGGGATACCCGGACAGGACCAGCAAGGTGCGAGCCACGGTGCGCAAGTTGCTGGATCTGGCGGCCATGGAGCCCGTTCCAAGTGGTGACTTGAGCTCCAGGAAATACTCGATATACTTCGTCATGGATTCTGAAGATTGCAGGCCTATTCTGGACCTGAAGGCAGTGAATGCCTTCCTGCGGGTTCCATGTTTCCAGATGGAAACAGTGCATTCCGTTGTGGTAGCGGTGGTGCCAGAGGAGTTTTTGGCTTCCTTGGATCTCACGGAAGCGTACTTCCACATCCAGATTTTTCCGGACCACAGGAGTTTCCTGAGATTTCACACTCTCGGGAGGAATTCCAGTTTGCAGTGCTGCCATTCAGGCTGGTGTCGGCACCAAGATCCTTTACCGAAGTCATAGTGGTGGTTGCTGCCCATTTGCACTAACCCTAGGGGCGCTAGTTCATCCGTACCTAGACGATTGGCTAATCAGAGCTCCCTCACTAGGGGAATGCTGCAAGGCGGTTCTCCAGGTGGTGCAATTTCTGAAAAGTCTCGGCAGTGGCGTACCTAGCTTTTTTCGGACTTATGAGACGCTTCGGCGTTCCTTCTGAAAGAAGCCTGATTGGTCGGGTCACACCCTGATGTAGCCTATTGGTGAAACGCTGGCCTTCGTTTTTATATATCAGTGAAGCACAGTTTCATGCACAATATTCATTGAAGATTTTGCCTGTGAGGTTACCGCTCAACCACCTTTTATATCCACCATTGTGGAGGTGGGAGGGCCTGTTCTGAGGCTTTTTCCTTTTTTTGAGCCAACACTGATCCATCACTGCTCTTACACTGTTTTTGAACATCATATTAGTCTCCATTTGAAAGTGTTTCTTACTACTATTGTACCTAGCATATGTGACACCCGGGGCCCATCATTTTTTGGCACCCCCATCGGTACGAAAAACATGATTTTTAATAACAAGCCACACGTCACACATGAGTACCTAGGAAAAGGCAGCATCTTACATATGCAGTGAGCAGTACAACATCAATACACCCATTGTAAAACTAAACAAGCCAGACTAGTACAGATCAATCCTACACCGTCAATCCTAACAGAAAACCATGTCTTTCGAACACACAGAACACAGAAAATACCTTTGCCTAGTATGGACTATGTCATCACAAACTAACCCCTCCCTCTTTTACAAAACTGTAGTGTGGATTTTAGCCATGGAAGTAACAGCTCTGACGCTCATAGAATTCTGAGCATCAGAGCTGCTACCACCATGACTGGTGCTAAAAAACGCTCCACAGTTTTGTAAAAGGGGAGATAAAATAGAAATACATAGACAAAGGTTAAATTGAACCAGCAAGAAGCTGGACTCTGCATAAAATGCAACACCACTGAAACAGTGACATAAATAAATAGAAAATTTTTGTTCTACCTCTCTTCTCTGGTTTCTGCTTTCCTCATCTTCTTGTTACTGTCTTCCTTCCATCTACTGTCTGCCATCTCTCTGCCCCTATATGGCATCTTCTCTCCTTCTATGCCCCTTCCAGAAACTGTATGCCTCCCCCTTCCATCTCTCCTTTCACCCCCATTGGTCTGGCATCTATCTCCTCTCCTTCCCTCTCATCTCTCCTTTCACCCCCATTGGTCTGGCATCTCTCTCCTCTCCTTCCCTCTCCCACACCTTTCTTCTGCAATCCCTTTCTTCCCTCATTTTCCTTTTCAATTTATTTTCTGCATCCATCTAGATTACCTTCTTACTACCCTCTCATCAATTTCCTTTTTTACTGTCTACCTACAGCTCGCCACCTTTTTCCCTCACCCCCTCTAGTATTTCCCTAACTCAATCCTTTTCCCCATCATGTGCCCTCCTTTTATTTATCCCCTCCTTCCATCCTCTGCCCTCTTCTCTCTCTCCCTTCTCTCCACTTCCATCATCTGCCCCTTCTCTTTTTCCCCCACTTCCATCATCTGCCCCTTCTCCCCACTTCCATCATCTGCTCCTTCTCTCTCTTCCCCCCTTCCATCATCTGCCCTCTTCTCTCTCCCCACTTCCATCATCTGCCCCTTCTCTCTCTTTCCCCCACTTCCATCATCTGCCCTCTTCTTTCTCCCCCTTCTCTCCACTTCCATCATCTGCCCCTTCTCTCTCTTTCCCCCACTTCCATCATCTGCCCTTTCTCTCTCTTTCCCCCACTTCCATTATCTGTCCCCCTTCTCTCAATCTCTCCATCCACCACAGGCCCATCTTTCTCCCTCACCTTTCCGATTTTGGCAACAAGATCGGCAAAGCCCCCTCCCCCCCGCGAAGGCCCTGAGCGGCATTGGTGCCCCCCCTCCGCGATGGCACTCAGCGGCATCGGCGCCCCCCCTGCCCCGCAACAGCACTCAAGTTCGGCCTCCTCCTGGCATCAGCAGAACTTCAGATCAGCAACAGGTGCTCAGTCAAAAGCTTCCCCTGACTAAACTGCCTGGGCAGAAACAGGAAGCTGAGTCAGGGGAAGCTTTTGACTGAGCACCTGTTGCCGATCTGAAGTTCTGCTGATGCCAGGAGGAGGCCGAACTTGAGTGCTGTCGTGGGGCAGGGGGGGCACCGATGCCGCTGAGTGCCGTCACGGAGATGCCAATGCCACTGAGTGCCATCGCAGCCCAGGAATTTTCCAGACCTGTCCGGCTGTGCACCCCCCCCTAAGGCTGCACCCGGGGCGGACCACGCCTCCCGCCCCCCCCCTTGGTATGCCACTGAGTCTCGGCAGGGTGATCAATCTCAAGAAGAGTCATCTCGAGGCGACGCCGGACTTGGAATACCTGAGAGTCCAGTTCCATACAGGAAGGAACCGGGTGTTCCTGCCGGAACCCAGGAAGCTCAAGCTTCAGAGTGCCATCCGGGACATGTTAGCAGTTTCAGCTCCGACGGCCTGTCAGTATCTGCAGGTCTTGGGTCTCATGGTGGCAACCATAGATGTGATTCCGTGGGCACGAGTTCACCACCGTCCTCTCCAATTGTCCCTTCTGACTCGATGGAATCCTCAGCGGGATGCATTGGGAGTGAAGTTGCCTTGGTTGGCGGTGGCGCACAGCAATGTGCTGTGGTTGAACCCGGTTACTCTGTTCAGAGGCCTCCCTCTGAGAGTCTTGGATTGGGTGACCTTGACAACAGATACGAGTCTCTGTTTGGGGAGCGGTTTGCGGGTCTATGCCTGTCCAGAGCCGGTGGACTGTGCTGGAGAGCAGGTGGTCAATCAATTGACTAGAGCTGCGCATGTTCCTTCTGGGGCTGCTGAGATTTCAAGGGTGTCTACACCGAAAAGCCTTCTATGTGTTCTCAGACAATGCGATGGCCGTTGTCTATGTTGATTGTCAGGGAGACACGCAGGGTCCCCTGCTTAGCCTGGAAGCTCGGATGCCTTTTGCCTGGGCAGAGAGGCATCTGATGGCCTTGTTCGTGGCTCATGTGGCAGGAGTGGACAATATGCAGGCAGACTTCCTAAATCATCAGTTTCTGGACCCAGGAGAATGGTCCCTATCCAGGCTAGTGTTCAAAGCCATAGTTCGCCAGTGGGGTCTTCCCACCTTCGCTCTGATGGCATCCTTGGGGAACCGGACGGTGGTCAGCGAAGGGTTCGACGCTTCAGTTCAACCGTGGCCTGAAGGGGAACTTCTGTATGTATTTCCCCAGTGGCCTATGATAAGGCGCGTTCTGCGCCGGGTGGCATCTCATGCCGGTCCGGTAATCAGGGGCGGGAAATTTCATGGCGACACCAGGAAGTATTTCTTCACCGAAAGAGTGTTCGATCATTGGAATAAACTTACAATGCAGGTGGTTAAGGCCAGCAGCGTGCCAGATTTTAAGAGTAAATGGGATGTGCATGTGGGAACTCTAAGAGGATAAAGTTGGGGGGAGGGTCATCAGAGTGGACAGTCTTGATGGGCTATGGGATATCTAAGAGGGTAAAGTTAGGGGGGTGGGTCTTTAGTGTGGGCAGACTTGATGGGTTATGGCCCTTTTCTGATGTCATTTTTCTATGTTCCTAGTGGCCCCAGACTGGCACAGGTGACCTTGGTGTGCATACCTGGTACGGTTGAGTTTAGAGAGGGGTCTGCATCTTCCTTGCCATCAGAGATTGCTCATGCAGGGCCCATTAGCCCTTCAAGATCTGGACCGCTTTGGTCTTACAGCCTAGCACTTGAATGCACGGCCTTGAGGGCTAGGGGCTACTCTTCGGTGGTCATCACCATGCTTCTTCAAAGCAAGAGGAAGTCAATGGTATCGGCCTATATGAAAGCCTGGATGTGCTTTCAGGCTTGGTGTACCAGAGTTCAAGTGAACCCTTTGGCCCCATTGGTGGCACATGTTCTGGACTTCCTGCAGGCTGGCCTCAGGAAGTCCAGATTGTGGGATTGTCCAGAATGCGTGTCCAGATTGCAGGACTGTCGTGTTTGGGTCCCTCTTTTGTCAGGGGTTCTCACCCAGACGTACGCTTCTTACTTGGGGCGGGGAGGCTGCAGCCTCCTTTGCGACTGCCTTGTCCTACATGGAATCTGAATCTGGTTCTCCACTCACTGGCTCATCTGCCCTAAAACCCCTGGATGGAATTTCTCTGAAAGATCTTACCATCAGGACCGTTTTCCTTGTGGCGGTCACTTCTGCACAGAGAGTGTCGGAGCTTCAGGCTCTATTGTGCAGAGATCCTTTTCTCTGCATCACGGAGTCTGCGGTTATTCTAAGAACAGTACCTTCTTTTCTTCTGAAAGTGGTTTCTGCATTCCATGTCAACCAGGAAGTTCGGCTACCCGCCTTTGTTTGGTCGGGTTCCAAGTCTATGGACCATGTTTTGCAGTCTTTGGATGTGCGGTGTCTCCTTTTGAGATACCTAGAGACCACGACTGACTTTCATCTTTCGGACCATCTGTTTGGTCAGCCTGCTTCCAAGGCTACCATCTCTCGGATCCGTACTGCCATTTCTGCTGCTTATGTGTCAGTGGGGAAGAAGCCTCCCCTTGGGGTAAAGGCTCACTCTACTAGAGGAATGGCTTCCTCATGGGCTGAATCCCATGTGGTCTCGCCTGATGAGATTTGTAGGGTAGCCACTTGGCCTCTCTTCCTACCTATACCAAGCAAGATGCTGATTTTAGGGATTTGGTCCTGGCAACGGGCACATCGGGGCCCCCCTGATGGGACTGCTTCGATATGTCCCAAAGGTGAAGGTTCCAGAAGTTATTGTCCAAGAAAGAAAGATTAGGTTACTCACCTCTGTTAATCTTTTTTCTTGTAAATAGCCTCTGGAAGCTTCACACTCGCCCGTCTATTCTATCTGATTCGCAGGTCACCTGCCAGTAACTGGTAAGTTGATTTCTGTCTTTGACCAGCCGCTCTAAAAATCCCATGAGTGTTCTTTTATACAAAGTTAAGGGATTAGAGGGGTCCTGGGGTGGTGTCCCTTCTGGTTTTCAAACTGTGTCTCCTTTAGAGAACTATTACTCAGTTTTACAGTTTCTAAATGTTCAAATTTCTTGTTATGCTAAATTTGGCCTTTTTGGGCATTTGTTAGTTGTGTTTGGTTATCATGAGCAGAATTAACTTGTAGCGGGGAGTCCCCACACCCCCCCCCTCTTCTTTTCTTGTATTTCCTGTTTGTACTAGACCCATCTGGCTTTGCTACCTACTGAGCTTAGAGGGGAGTGTCCAGAGAGAGAACCTCGGCGAGGGGGCTGGTTTTATTTGTAAGTTCTGCAGCCAAGGCTGGAATAGATGCAAAACCCGAGGGTGAAGCTTCCAGAGGCTATTTACAAGAAAAAAGATTAACAGAGGTGAGTAACCTAATCTTTCTTTAGTGAAGCTTGGTTTCAAAAGAGACTTGGACAAATTCCTGTTATTAAGGTAGACCTGGGGACAGACACTTTATCTCTGGGTGTAAGTAGCATGGAATCTTGGGGATCTTGTGACATGGGTTGGCTATAAAGGGTGCTGGGCTAAATGGACCTGTGGTCTGATCCAGCAAGGCAATTATTATGCTCTTGTGTAGTAACTATGAAGAACAAAGTTTGTTTTTACTAGAAATTGAACAGTCCAAGGACCCAAAGGCCGTCTGTTCTCAGGAGACTAGGAGTCCTCTAACTCTGTGTTCTTTTGCTCTGCAGGACTCGGCTGATGGAATGTCCATGTTTACAGGAGAAGAGGAAATTTTTGCATTTCATCGTACACTATCCCGACTCACACAAATGCAAACTGAACAGTATTGGAAGGACGGTGACAGAGGCCAAAAGCAGCTGTAGAGTTAAGAACTTCAGAAGAAATGCGGTTTATAAAGAAAATGTCCCGACTAGAACTGCTATGCATATGAATGGGATTATCCTTGGACCATTACTCTTCAAACATTTACACAGATTTAAGGAATATTCTTATTTAGATTTCATTGTCTGAGTTAAAGCTTTATTTTATTGTGCTTTTCTTCCAAAACAGAGAATAAATTCAGAGCCCAGGGATGCTGCAAAGCACAGTTCCAAAATCTGGCCTGAAACACCTCAGACAGCCATAATGAGAAAGATTTGCTTGCATGGAAGTCTATCTCATGCATATTATAAAAGTCCTTTGAGGATTAGCTCTCTGAGACAGGAACACATTAAATTCATTTACTATGTACTGTGTACACACCTTATACACAAGTTTGAATAGGAAGTTTCTCCACAGACTTCTAAAAACGTACAGACAGTTATATAGCCATTTGCCCAACTTAATCCCAAGTACTTTCTTCAAAACATAACCAAGTGACTATTGAGACAAATGCTGGCTGTGGTGGTCAAAACATGTGTAGCTATTCAGGGCCAGTATCCAGATCGTGGCTCATGTGCCAGATCACTTAAGACCGCTTCCTATCTGTCATAGGTTATCTGCAGTGTAGATGGAACATGCTGTCCAGATCTACTAGGCAATCTGAACGGAGGTAGTGCTTTTGTTATCTGACCCAGACATTTACCAGATCCTCTCTCATCCTAAAACAGCTTAAGACTAAACAGTAAACTGTAAATATCCAACGTATTGCTTTCAACAGCAAATGCGGTTCACTTTGCCAAGTACTTTTTTCAGGCAGGTAATAATATTTCCATTATAAAACGATTCCATTTAGCCTATAAGCCTTTTCATGCGCAGCCCTGAGTCACATCATTTGGGCCCCTTCATCTTTAACCAGCGTCCATCTCCAGTGACTTATCAGAGCCTGTCTGACTTGCTTCTCTTTGGTTTCTAATCAGAACAGTTATTGCTGGCTCTGCCAAAACATAAATTCAGAATAGCATTTACTGGTAAGTTCCTACAAGCACTCCCTATTAAAGGGTTTTTCTCCTAAAACTGTCCTTTTGGTTTGGCTGAGCTTACCATAATATCCTTTGTCTCTTTCTACAGACAGTCTGGCTTTTACTTGCATTGGCAAGCACATTGCCTAATTATTTGCAGGTGTCAAATTGCCTTCACTAAGACTCCTTACCTCTGTGAGCTCTCTGGGACTCCCAGGAACTACCCTAGCAGTGGGCTCACGTTCAGAGCTCTGCTACATGCTGTGGAGCCTCCCTCTAGCATTTAAGCAAAGTAAAAACAACAACTAAGGTGACCATTGTGATTGACTCGACACGATCGTGTTTCGGCCCAAAGAGGCCTGCCTCAGGAGTCTTGTTTTTTAGTATAGTTGGTTTTTGGTTTGTTTTTTTCTTAGTTTATTAGGATTTTATATACCGCCTATCAAGGTTATCTAAGCGGTTTTACAATCAGGTACTCAAGCATTTTCCCTCTCTGTCCCGGTGGGCTCACAATCTAGCTAACGTACCTGGGGCTATGGAGGACTGAGTGACTTGCCCAGGGTCACAAGGAGCAGCACGGGGTTTGAACCCACAACCCCAGGGTGCTGAAGCTGTAGCTCCAACCATGGTTAAATCATGATAAATAAGACATACAAATTTTTATATTTTTTCACTCATCATGAGAAACACTGCTCTGTGTAAAACCAGCGTGTACTGCTGACCAAAATGAAAGTGGTCCACGGTACTCATTGTGGCTGTTCTGAAAACCCAACTGAAATGGTTGGGAACCACTGCTGCACTGGGATTGTCTCCATACCCCAAGTCAACCAAACAGGCTGATTCATTTCTGGGTTTGCCCTAATCCATAGATTTGTGGTTCTGATTTGTCCATTGATTTCTCAAAGAATTTTAGAGCAGGTATTTGGACTTTGCAGACTACAAATCCATGTATAAACCCAACTGAGCTAAGGTGAAATGGCAGCCATGTTTTGGATTACTTGATGACAGGTAGGTTTTTCACACTACTTCCACTATCCAGGATCTATCCAAGATGCAAGTGTTAGTTGGGATTCATTAGCAACTTTTTCTTGCAAAAATATCAAGTGTCTCATCTCATGCTAGTTAAACCTTTTATTTTTAAGTTGATATTTGTATAATTCTCTAGAAGTCCCCTGGAGCCCCTCAGATCAGTCATATTAAGATTGCATTTCTGACTTCAGAGCCAGTAGGAACCGAGAGGATCCAAAGAACCATCAGAAAATACTTCAATGCAACCTCATTCCGCTTGTGCAATCCTCCATCCTAAACTTACTCGATTACTGTAACATTATCTATCTGGAATCTTTCAAAAAAACCACTCAAAGACTACGAATCATCCAAAATTCGGCAATCCGTCTGATCTTTGGGCTAAAAAAATGGGAACACTACCTACTACCAAAAACTCCACTGGCTACCCTTGGAAGCAAGAGTGCAGTTCAAGTTTGCCTGTTTCTGTTTCAAATCCATCCTTGGTTCAGCCCCTTTATACTTGGCTCACCATTTTATCTTAGACTGTCCATCAGACCCACACGCAGAACTCATCTGTTTAGCCATCCAACTCTAAAGGCCTGCCGTTACAAAAGATACCTGAATAAAACACTCGCCTTCCAAGCAGGTCAACTAAATAATTGGCTGGGCAATATTATCTCACGCTCCTCATCCTACCTAAACTTCAGGATCCATCAAGCCCAGTAACATTCCTTGCTACCAAAACTGGGCAAGCAGTGGCTTCCCCCATGTCTTAATAACATACATGAACTTTTCCTCCAGGAAATTGTCCAAACCTTTCTTAAAACCAGCTACGCTATCCGTTCTTACCACATCCTCTGGCAACGCGCGTTCCAGAGTTTAACTATTCTCTGAGTGAAAAAAAATTTAACCGATTTATAACCTAAGATCTCTATGCCCAACTTATGGCCCCCTGTATCCTGCTTACCCATATAAATTGTATCTTCATTTGCTGATTGTACTTATATTCGCTGACTGTACAGGCCTTCCTTGTTGTTCCTATATTCGCTGACTGTACCTATATTCGCTGATTGTCCAGCCCTTCTTTGTTGTAAACCGCCTCGAGCTACTATGGCTTTGGCAGTATATAAGAAATAAATTATTATTATTATTGATGTGGCTTGGGAGCCTGGTTTCATCTTGGCTGCTCCCAGTGGCTCCCTAAGTTTCTGAAGAATTTCCAAAGTAGCAGTTTAAAAGTCAGTTGTATAATTTATTATTTCTTTTCCACTTTTATTCAAAGTGAATTGCAAGTCATGCATATATAATAAAACACTAAACAGCCTGATCTGTTTCTTGTTGCCAGCACTCTTGAATTGCAGGTACATTAGATAGAGTGTGAGCCTGCCAGGACAGATAGGGAAAAATGCTTGAGTACCTGAATAATTTGTAATCCGTATAAAATTGTAGGATATACGGAATATAAATGAATAAATTATATGCCATCTCTGGCTGCCTTTAGAAAGGACTCATTAAAAAAGATGGAAAGAAGGCCAAATGACAGCATTGATATAAGGAGAGATGAAAGTCTATTCTAACCAAAAGAACATCTTTCAAAAAATAGAAAAAGGAGCCGAATGAAGAAATTGGAAAGTAGTATAAGCACTGATAAAGAAAAGAAGAGGCAAAATCTCATAATAGAAACATGGAAGCAGATAAAAGCCAAATGGCCCATCTAGTTTGTCCATCAAGCCCAGTAGCATGTTCTCACGGTGTCCAATCCAGGTCACTAGTACCTGGCCAAAACCCAAGGCGTAGCAATATTCCATGCTACTATCCAGGGCAAGCAGTGGCTTCCCCCTTGTCTTTCTCAATAACAGACTATGGACTTTTCCTCCAGGAATTGTCCAAACCTTTCTTAAAACCAGCTACGCTATCCGCTCTTACCACATCCTCTGGCAACGCGCGTTCCAGAGCTTAACTATTCTCTGAGTGAAAAAAAATTTCCTCCTATTGGTTTTAAAAATATTTTCCTGTAACTTCATGAAATGTCCCCTAGTCTTTGTAATTTTTGACGGAGTGAAAAATCGATCTACTTGTACCCGTTCTACTCCACTCAGGATTTTGTAGACTTCAATCCTATCTCCCCTCAGCCGTCTCTTTTTCAGGCTGAAGAGCCCTAACCGTTTTAGTCTTTCATCATACGAGAGGAGTTCCATCCCCATTACCATCTTGGTCGCTCTTCTTTGAGTCTTTTCTAGTGCCACTATATCTTTCTTGAGATAAGGAGACCAGTATTTAACGCAATACTCCAGATGAGGTTGCACCTTGGGGCAATACAGGGGTATTATAACATTCTTAGTCTTGTTAACCATCCCTTTTTTAGCATAGCATCCTGTTTGCTTTTGGGCGGAAGGTTTCCTTGTATTGTCTACAATGATACCCAAATCCTTTTCTTGGAAGCTAATCCCCAAGGTGGACCCTAGCATCTGGTAACTGCGATTCAGGTTATACTTCACAATGTGCATCCCTTTGCATTTGTCCACATTAAATTTCATCTGCCATTTAAACACCCGGTCTTCCAATTTCCTAAGGTCCGTCTGCAATTTTTCACAATCTACATGCGTTTTAACAATTTTGAACAGTTTAGTGTCATCTGCAAATTTAATCACCTCACTCGCTCCAATTTCCAGATCATTTATAAATAAGTTAAATAGCACCGGTCCTAGTTCAGACCCCTGTTTGCTTTCCTCCATTGAGCAAAATGACCATTTAACCCAGTGGTCTCAAACTCAAACCCTTTGCAGGGCCACATTTTGGATTTGTAGGTACTTGGAGGGCCACAGAAAAAAATAGTTAATGTCTTATTAAAGAAATGACAATTTTGCATGAGGTAAAACTCTTTAGAGTTTATAAAACTTTCCTTTAACAGTTAAAAGGAAAGATATATAAACTATAAAGAGTTTTACCTCATGCAAAATTGTCATTTCTTTAATAAGACATTAACTATTTTTTCGGCAGCCCTCCAAGTACTCTATTTTTTCTGTAGCCATAGTTAGGGTTACCAGATAGCTCTAGAAAAAGGAGGATGGATTGAGACATTCGGGTTTTACGTCCATTGAAAGCAATGGAAGTAAAACCCAGATGTCCCAATCTGTCCTCCTTATTTCCTTTGCTTTCAATGGAAGTAAAACCCGCCCTCCTTTTTCTGGAGCCCTAGTTAGGATTCCACCTTCATCAAAAAGACTGTGTTCATCTCTCCTTTTACAGGTGAAAACCAAAACTGCCTGGCTTTGCCAATTCTTTTCAGACAGTGATCTACTGCTCTGACGAGACCTCCAGCAGGTCTTCTGTGACAGCGTCACCTCAGCACTGCCCACTAGTGGCCAAAGACACCGAGGAAGCATTATGCACTTATCTGCATCTTTTACAAATTGCATTCAGATACCTCACCAAGATACTGGCATTATAAATGGAGAGTTTACTGTTTGGTTTTAATGTGAAAAGTGTCTTTCTACCTCTCCTTTCCACAGGTGGATTCACAGCAGCTCTTACTCCTTTCTTCGTTAGTGGTTCCCAACCCTGTCCTGGAGGTGACAAGCATGCAAATATGCCTCATGCATATTCGGTAGGGCTAGAATGGAAACCTGACTGGCTGGTGGTCTTCCGGGACAGGGTTGGGAACCAGTGCTTTAGGCTTACAGTATATCTGTGATATTTATATTGCTGTGAAGCTACAGCAGGGGTGTCAAAGTCCCTCCTCGAGGGCCGCAATCCAGTCGGGTTTTCAGGATTTCCTCAATGAATATGCATGAGATCTATTAGCATACTATGAAAGCAGTGCATGCAAATACATCTCATGCATATTCATTGGGGAAATCCTGAAAACCCGACTGGATTGCGGCCCTCGAGGAGGGACTTTGACACCCCTGAGCTACAGCCTTGTGCTCTGAATGCAAGATGTGGGCTGTGTCCTCGAACACTGTTCAGTGGGGGTGCTCTGTGACCTTTCAGCCCCTTCATGCTCAATTTCTATTTAACAATTAGTGCACAGGGCAGTCTGTCTAATCTAGTGGGTGAGGGGGAAAGGCAAAATGCCGCTATTTAGAAACCCCCCCAAAGAGCTGTCCTGATAGTAGAATAATGCATTACACTCCCAGGAGCACCAACCCCTTGGTATAAAATGATTTTGAATGTTTGTCGTATTTATTGCTAAAAGTATAAAGTAGAACTGACGATGTTGTCGGTCTTCCCATCGCCATAATAGTAAATCAGAGTTGGATGGTTATCTGTATACTCACTGCTGAATGATGAAGTAGCTTTAATAAAAATCAGTGACTTCATAGAGGAGCCACTTGACATCTGACTTTTAATCATTCATTTTCCAAAGGTTTAAATGAGAATTGGGGCTTGACTGCAGCCCATTCTGACTTGATGGGAGATTATTTGCCTGGTTTTATTTTCTGGATGCCTTGTGCTGTGTTCAATTACCACTATTTACAGACCTAATTTTCAGGATATTCATGAATATTCATGCCTAGAATGTGCTTATATTTGGCCCGAGTGCTAGGTTAGCTTGTATAATTTGATCTAAAACCCAGACCTGGTCAAGAGTTCTAATCTGGAAGACTCAATTAGAGATCTACAAGATGAAGGTTAATATCGCCCATATCCCATGACAATAAGACCCTGATTCCTAAGGTGGGATATGTTTTGTTCCTCACCTTAAGCACAAGTTTATTAGGAAATAACAAATGCAATTTAAAAAAAAAATCAATCTCTCACATCTGTTGCTAGTGCCAAACGACTCCCTTCTAGAATTCACACCTTAGACCAGTGTCCCGCAAACTTTCTCAAGCCGCAGCACACTAAAGGTAGTGGTCTTGGCTTGAGGCACCTAGAAGTACGTGGATATCGCTGTGATGACATCATGCGTATGCATGACATCATCATGTTGATGTCTGCATGTGTGTGAAGGCCCTCCAGGTAGGCCCTGAGATGCCAGTGGGGGGTACCAGAAGGGAAGAGGTGCTAGAGAGAAGGATAGGTGCTGGCACCCACTGATTGCCTACAGCATGTCCTATAGGCAGTCATCTGGCACCGGCGCGTCTCCTCCCCAGTGTACCGTGGCACACCTGAAATCTCAGGAGGCACACAGCTTGAGATACACTACCTTAGGCCATCCCAAACTCTGGTGTGTAAAGATAGCTGGTTTTAAGAAAGGTTTGGACAAGTTCCTAGAGAAAAAGTCTACTGAGGAAGCCACTGCTTGCCCTGGGTTGGTAACATGGAATATTAATACACCTTGGCTTTTGGCCAGGTACTAGTGACCTGGATTGGCCACCAAGAAGGGGCTACTGGGCTTGATGGACCAGGCTATTCTTATGTTCTTAATCCAATGAAGTTGCTATGCACACACCAGAGTGTTGGTTTCGTACATACATGTTTGTACACAGCAGCTACCTGCATTTTTAGCCATATTGATTGGATGCACGTGTTAGTTGGGATTCAATAGCAACTTTTTCTTGCAAAAATATCAAGTGTCTCATCTCATGTTAGTTAAACCTTTTATTTTTAAGTTGATATTTGTATAATTCTCCAGAAGTCCCCTGGAGTCTGTCAGGACAGTCATATTAAGATTGCATTTCTAACTTCAGAGCCAGTAGGAATCGAGAGGATCCAATGAGTACGTGACATGGCTTGGGAGCCTGGTTTCATCTTGGCTGCTCCCAGTGGGTCCTTGAGTTTCTGAAGAATTTCCAAAGTAGCAGTTTAAAAGTCAGTTGTATAATTTATTATTTCTTTTCCGTTTTTATAAACAACTTTGTCATCAAGAACATTGATTCCACAGTTCCTTTTTTTGTTTTGTTTCTAAACTAGCCAACATAAATGTTTGTCCATATACTCATGTACTGTAGGTGTTTCACATTACTACACTCTGTTGAGATGTTAGACATTTATGGTTCTAGATTGGATGCTCTCACTGTACATCACTAGAGTTTAAGCATCAATTCCTGGAGGTCTTTTAGAACAGATCCCGTTCCAAAATACTAGCAGAACTTGGCATGACCCAACCAGGATGTCTCAATTCTGATTTCTTTGTCCTTTCCAAAATACTGCTCAATATACATGGAAATTTCTTTTCATCAGGCCGGAGGCCCCAAAATGTTTGGGAATATTTCTCTCTCTTTTTGCCACTTTTTCATTGTCTTTGCAGTTCTTAGTACATGAGCATCTTCTTTCCTGGAGGAAAAGTCCATAGTCTTATTGAGAACGACAAGGGGGAAGCCACTGCTTGCCCTGAATCATGAAATGTTGATAATCTTTGGATTTTGGCCAGGTACTAGTTACCTGGATTGGCCACCATGAGAACAGGCTACTCGGCTTGATGGTCCTTTGGTCTGACCTAGTAAGGCTATTCTGATGTTCTATCTCTCCATACTTCATATAAAATAATCACTTACCCTTGAATTCTATAGAGATCACCCAAAATTATTAGTTAAATGAGCTCCAATGATTTAGTTATTGGAGTTAATGAGCACTTAATCAGTACTAATTATAATTTGGGCACCAATCTGGCTGCGTGTTCTATAACAATGAATATAAGATGAGATTTTGATCCCCAAAAATGGGGGTATCGTCCTATATTCGGGTCATCACCCAGTGACCACCTGACCCCCTCCCGGACTTATTTCAGGCCTCTGCCGGCCTGCTTTATAACTTGGTAGGCCAGGACAGGAAGGATCCTGTCCCGGCCGATTCTAACAATTTTTTTTAACTTCCCTTCCCCCATGTACCTTTTTTTGCCTTTTCAAATCCCTGGTGGTCCAGTGGTGTATGGGCTGGAGCGAGTTTTCCGCGCTCCTGCCCCGCGCTGAGCCTCTCCCTCCATGGATGGCTGCCACAGATCTTGTGGCCAGCGGCACACCCGGCTCACAGGAGCAAGCTTTTCGAGCTCCCGCCCAGCCCTGCACCACTCCCTGAATGGCTGCTGCCAGTTCTCGCGGGACTTACATGTTCACAAAAGATGTATGCAGTACTACTGAAGGGCAGAGGTCTGGGCCTAATTTGCATGCCAGGATTTACACCGGTTTTCAGCTGGCCTAAGTCCTTGTGCAAAAAGATGAGTGCTCCTTTTAAAATAGCATTGAGCACTGAATTTTGTTGCTACCTAATTTTTGCACTACAAAATATATGGGAACAGTGATTTAAAACACTCATATGTACAGGTTTCCGACCAGGCCATAGTACAGAATCTGGCCTCCTTGATATCATTGACAACAGCTGGTCAATGCTGGATAAAGGAAATGCCTTACTTGTCCTGCTTGACCTTAGTGCCGCCTTCCACACTATAGATCATCAATTTCTACTAGACTGACTTGCTGACATAGGAATCAAGAACTCAGCACTGCAATGGTTCACCTCCTTCCTGGATCAAAGAACACAATTTGTGCTACTAGGGACTGCTAAATCAAACCCCAAATCAATTCAATATGGAGTTCCCCAAGGTGCCTTGCTATCCCCTCTCCTCTTCAATCTGTATATCAGGCCAGTCATCGACATTGCACACAAATACAACCTTAAGATTCACTCCTATGCTGATGACCTTCAACTATTGCTCCCCCTAGGTGACGATAGGCCAACCCAACTCACTAATCTCCTATACTGCCTCTCTGATATGAAAAACTGGATGACAGCCAATAAACTCCAGCTGAATGCCTCAAAGACTGAACTACTCTGGATCAGGAAAAAGAACTACTTTCACCCATCAGACACTATCCTGGGAATCCACCCTCTTAACAGAGGTTTGGTTGGTCAAAAGTTGTATTATTGTCTGGTACAATTAATGTGTTTTTATTTATTTATCGCATTGGATTAAGATTTTGCAATTAAATCAAATTTTTAAATAAACTTGAAAAGACCAGGTACAACTGTTATTGTCTACTGTAACCTATTTGTTGTCATGACTAGTCTGTTTTCAAACGATTGTGAATGTCTACTTGTAACCCGTTCTGAGCTTCTGGAAGAACGGGCTAGAAATCAAAATAAATCACTAAGATTTAAAAGATGTTTCTAACACTGAGTATTGTCACCTGGCCAGACCCGCTAAGAGCAATGCGGTAACCCACCACCAGGTGGCACCGAATACTAGGCCTGCTTCTCAACAGGGAGAAGGCCCTACAGGCAGTGCTGGCTAATAAGGTTTGCCAAAGCACCTTTACGGTCCACCCAGAAAAGCTCACAGAAATCACATAGGCAAGGTTTTAATTGTTGAAAACAAAAGTAAACTTTTATTATGCAGTCTTTGCCAAATAAACAAGTTTTCAGGAAAATCAAAATCAACAGGGCAAAAAGGTAAAACAGAAAATAAGACGTGCATAAGAATCAAAAAATGCAGCACTTGAAACAAACACAGAATAGGTAAGTCTAGGTCAGGGGTCTGCAACCTTTAAGACATAAAGAGCCACTTGGACCCGTTTTCGAAAAGAAAAAAAAAACTTGGAGCCGCAAAACCATTATAAAACAAAT
Source organism: Geotrypetes seraphini (assembly GCF_902459505.1). Taxonomy (NCBI): domain Eukaryota; kingdom Metazoa; phylum Chordata; class Amphibia; order Gymnophiona; family Dermophiidae; genus Geotrypetes; species Geotrypetes seraphini. Next base: position 9,376,811 of record NC_047086.1, on the reverse strand, counting down.
CTAACACTGCATATATTGTTTCTTATCTTAATGCTATATACAGGATCACTAAATTGAAAATAAAATCATTTTTCCTACCTTTGCTATTTGGTGATTTCATGAGTCTCTGGTTGCACTTTCTTCTTCTGACTGTGCATCCAATCTTTCTTCCTTTCTTTCAGCCTCCTGTATGTTTCCTCCCCTCCAGACCTCATTCTCTCCCCCAACTTTTTCTTTCTGTCTCCCTGTTCCCCCTTCTTTCTGTCTCCGTGCCGTCCCCCAAGCCACTCGGTTTGCTGCCACCGCAATCGGGGAACAGCCCCCAAGCCACCACCGTCCCAAGCTTTCCCTGCAGAAGTGTTGCGCTGACCAGCATTCCGCTCCCTGACGTCAATTCTGACGTAGGAGAGGAAGTTCCGGGCCAACAAGGCATTTCTCCTCATTCCATCCAGCCTGAGCCCCATCTCTCCTTGATCCAGCATTTCCCTTCTGTGTCTGTCAGAATTACCATTCCACCTATTTTCCAGCATCACCCTTCTTTGTGTCCATCTCACCTATATCCCTATCTCACCACTTTTTCAGAATCTTCATTTGTCTCTGTCCTTATCTTTACGCCATGTTCACCATTTGCCCTTTCAATGTCTTTATCTCCCCCCACACACTTTTTCAGCATTACTTCTATGTCTCTATTTCACCTCCTCTTCATGTCCCCTCTGTATCTCTATCCTTATTCAGTAGGTCCTGCTTACCCTTTCTCTTCTTTGTGTCACTATCTCCATTTTCAGCTTTCCCCCCTTTTCCTTTGTTACTGCACCCTGTAGCTAGAATCTTTCCACCCTCCCTCCACTCCGGCCCAGCCCAGTATGAAATATTTCCTTTTGTTTCCCTCCCCTCTCTCTTTCTTTCTCTCTTCCCCTCCCTCACCCACGAGTCCTGCATCTGGCCCTCTCCCTTCTACCTGCACCTGGCAACACCCCTCTGCTCCGCGGCTCTCTTCAGCAACTCGTCAGCAGCGGTGATCAAGACAAGCTGCCGACATCGAGGCCTTCCCTCTACGAGTCCCGCCTTTGTGGAAAAAGGAAGTTGAAACAAGCGGGACTCGCAGAGGGTAGGCCCCGAAGTCAGAAGCTTGTGTCGATCGCTGCTGCTGAGTTGCCGAAGAGAGCCGCGGAGCAGGGGATGTGGCCGGAAGCAGGTAGAAGGGAGAGGGAGATAGGAAGGCTGTAGATCTCCGGAGCATGACACCGACCCCGGCCAGGATGATTTCTTTTTCAGGCACCTTACAAGTCCAGCGTCGCGGCGGGAAACAGCCATGCTGAGCAGTGAGCTCAGCACTACACAGATGAAAGCCTTGCTTGCTGATTGGTCCGGCGGCACGGCGGGGCGGGGCCGCCGGACCAATCAGCAAGCAAGGCTTTCATCTGTGTATGTGCTGAGCTCACTGCTCAGCATGGCTATTTCCCGCCGCGACGCCGGACTTGTAACTGCATGCCTGCGTGACACACTACCGGAGCCGCAGCAAAGGTGGAAAAGAGCCGCATGCGGCTCTGGAGCCGCAGGTTGCCGACCCCCGGTCTAGGTAATTGCTGCCTGCTTGCATTCAGTAGCTCTTTGGCTTCCCTCAGCCTGGTTAGATGCCACGTCCAGACTCTGCTTAGGCCTTGTTTCCAGGATATTAGGAGGCTCAAAAGAGAGGAGAAAAATAACCTTGATTAAGTTCCAAACACAAACACACCACTTCACAGGTTTATTTATCAATACTACTGAATAGTTGTTGCTTAGTTAACTCCACACAGTGTGTATGGTGCAGCATAAGTTCCACAGTTCAATAAAGTCATTCAATTAGTCCCAGTCAAAAATAAAAAAACATCCATGAGACAAAACCCAGTTCAAGCTGATTCTTCTCAGGTGAGAACAATAAAGGTTCACTGCACAGCTCCCTTGCAATAAGGCAAGCAAAAAGGCAAGAGTCTTTTCTCCAAGAAAGAGAAAAAAACCCAGTAAGCAGGGTTCATTCAGCTAATGTCCATATCCTCATTCAGTTCACCTTGTCCAGGCACTTCTTCACACACCTCCATGTATTCCTCAGGAGTAGGCAAAGTTGACTGAGTGGGCAGTCCAGTTTCCTCCAGGTCCATTAGCTCCTCCCTAGGACTGGTTCTGGGCTGAGCACTGGCACCTTCCTGAGCCCCGTCTGATGCTCTGACTTATATTGTGGCAAGCCATGCCCCAGGCTCTGAGGTATGGGAATGGGCCAGTTCTGCCTTTGGCTCCCTCTTTGACCAAGCTGAAAATAGTAGTCAGGGAGCATATGCGGCTTAAAGGCAGTTTTAAAGGGTTTTATTCTTTGCCTTGAATAGTCTCCTTTTGCAGAGCTGCTTTTCTCATTCTGCACAGAGATAGCCTCTAAGGTTTCTGTACTGGGATAGACAGCCTCATTGCTAGGGAAATTCCTGTGATGGGATTTACTACCACCTGAAGTATTGTTCTCCCTGCTTTTACCATGGGGCAAGATGGAAACAGTGCCGGACTTGCCACAATATTTACGTGTGGTGTGTACAACGCTGTCAGTCTCTGGCCTTTTTTTATACACACATTATTAGATGCTTTATCGCATAACTACATTTTGTGTTATTTGATATTTGGACCCCAGAAGAAGGTAATTACAACCGAAACACGGATCATGGGTCCACACCACAATTTATTGTGTGTAATATGTACTGTCGCTTTTTTTATTTTCACCTGTGAAGAATTGCTGTAATAAATTTTTACATCAAGAACTTTTTTCAACAGTACTTTTTTGTGTTTGATAAGTAGGTCTCTGCATAGTCCCCATGCGGTTTTAGAAGATGGTCAACCAAGCATTGAAAGGTACCTGCAGCTCCTTGAAGGCCAAAAGACAGTATTGTGAAATGTAACGAACCTTGGGATGTGGAAAAGGCAGTCTTCTCCTTGGCCTCCAGAATGAAGGGTACCTGCCAGGTCTGAACTTGAGATAAACTGGGAATCTCCTAGCCCCTCAATTAGCTCATTCACCTCAGCATAAAGTAAGCCTCTTGTTTGGAGACATTGTTCACCTTCTTAGGAATTCTATGAGTATCGGAGCATTTTCCTCGTCAGCCCATGCTAAAAACCTCTAGTGCCGTTTAGTAAAAGGAGCCCTTTATACCAGTGCATGGACATGGCCCAGCATTGAGTTTCTAGTTTAATGCTGCTGACTGAATATTGGACCAAACAAATTTTTACTAAAAGAATTGCAAATTGTACTTGTGATGCATTTCCATCATGGAAAAATACAGAGGCATTATGAGGTTATCTGGGGTTATTTTTTTCTACATTCCTTTCTTAATGAATCTAACATTTTTACTTTTTGGGTATCTCTTCTCCAAATTGAATAGTCTTAACTTCTTTAGCCTTTCCTCATAGGGGAGTTGTTCCATTCTCTTTATCATTTTGGTTGCCCTTCTCTGTACCTTTTCATATTCCATTCTATCTTTTGTGAGATGTGATGAAAAGAATTGAACACAATATTCAAAGTACAGTTGCATCTGTTCTTAACAAGATTTCAATGTATTGTCCATGAAGATTCCTAGTTCTTTACCTGAATGGTGACTCCTAATGTATAGATGTAATATGGGTTATTTTTCCCCACAAAGACTAGGGGCCACTCAATGAAATTGCAGGGAAATACTTTGAAAACCAATAGGAGGAAATATTTTTTCACTCAGAGAATAGTTAAGCTCTGGAATGCATTGCCAGAGGTTGTGGTAAAAGCGGATATGTCTTAATATGTCTCTTGTCAGCTGAAACAAGCTTAGGGCCTCTTCTATTAAACTGCGCTCGCAGTTTTTAGCGCTGTGAGCCACGCTGAATGGCCCGCACTGCTCCCGATGCTCATAGAGTTCCTATGAGCGTCAGGAGCAGCGCGGGCCATTCAGCGTGGCTCTCTGCACTAAAAACTGTGAGCACAGTTTCTTGAAACTGTGAGTTAGTTTCTTGAAATGTCACATGTCTCCTGTAGGCAAGTAACCTGTCATTTTATCCTGTTCTATAATTCATAATAATGCACAGCAAAGTGTGTCCGTATTACTGCACAGCAATGCCAATTCAAGATTGCCTATGACAGCGATGGCGAACCTATGGCACGCGTGCCAGCTGTGGCACGCGAAGGCCTTGCAGCTGGCACGCGGGAAGGTCCGCAATTAAGATATGCGGCGCGGCGGGAGGCGAGTGTGCCGGTGTCTGCTTTGCAGCTCACCTGGCAACAGGGCCGGACTGGCCATTGGGAGGACCGGGCATTGTCCCGGTGGGCCGCAGCCCATCCTAGAGAATGACACGGTGGCGGTTTACCCGCGGCTACTGCGTTTAGCCGCGGGTAACCCGCCAAAAACGGGGAATGAAAATTAGCAGCCTCTGCGGGGACGGGGACAAGGCCATCACCGCCCCGTGGAGCGGTGAATGGCCTTGTCACCGCAGTGAGGCATAAAGGATCGTGCGGTCCCCGCACCCCCATCCGCCCACCCGCACGCCGGCTCGATCGTTTAACCAGCTTCCTCTCTCCACCTCACCTTAGTTTGCCGGCTTTCTTTTTCGGCGACCGGAACGCTTTCAAAAGAGCCGCGCACGCGCGGCTGCTCAGTATTCAATCTTCTGCTCTGACCCAACCGGAAACAGGAAGTTGCAGCAGAGCAGAAGATTGAACTTTGAGCTGCCGCGCGTGTGCGGCTCTTTGAAAGCGTGCCGGTTGCCGAAAAAGAAAACCGGCAAACTAAGGAGAGCTGGAGAGCAGTAGCGTACCAAGGGGGGGGGGGGGCGGGAGGGGCGAAAAAGGTAATGGCGCCAGGCCTTGGAGCACCGAGGCAGACCGCTTCTCCCCCCTCCCAGCCGAACCCCCGCTGACCCTCCTATCTCCCCCCCCCAAGTGAACCTTTCCGACCCTCCCAGCGAAAGCAGCAAACCTCCCTCCAGTAGCGTCGACTTTCTCCTCCCTCTGCCGCATCACTGATGACGTCATCAGTGACGCGGCAGAGGGAGGAGAAAGCCGCGAAGGAGGTTTACTGCTCTCGCTGGGAGGGTCGGAAAGGTTCACTGGGGGGGGGAGATAGGAGGGTCAGCAGGGGTTCGGCTGGGAGGGGGGAGAAGCGGTCTGCCTCGGTGCTCCATTACCTTCTTCGGGCAGCAGCAGCGTTTACAATTCGCTGCTGTTGCCGGCTTCAGGCCTTGTTCTCTGCCGGGTCCTGCCTACTTCCTGTTTTCATGAAGACAGGACCCAACAGAGAGGAAGGCCTGAAGCGGGCAACATCAGTGAATTGTGAATGCTGCTGCTGCCCGATGAAGTTCAGGACATCAGGACATCGAGGAAGGAGCAGGGTGAAATCGGCTGCTGGCTTGGGGGTGAGGGTAGGGAAAGAATCGTGGAAGTGGAGAAATTGGCACGATGGCTTTGTGGGGGCTAGGGGGAGAGAGAAAGAAAGGAAAAAATAAAGGGGGGCAGGGGGAGAGAGAAAGAAAGGCAGAAATAAAGAGGGGTCAGGGGGAGAGAGAAAGAAAGGCAGAAAGAAAGAGGGGAACCAAGGGGAGAGATAAAGAAAGGCAGAAAGAAAGAGGGGAGCCAGGGGGAGAGAGAAAGAAAGAGGGGGGGGGGGGCAGGAGAAGAAAGAAGAAGGATCAGAAGAAGGACCAGAGACTCATGAAATCACCAGACAAAAAGGTAGGAAAAATGATTTTAATTTCAACTTAGTGATCAAAATGTGTCCGTTTTGAGAATTTATATCTGCTGTCTATATTTTGCACTATGGCCCCCTTTTACTAAAACGCAATAGCGGTTTTTAGCGCAGGGAGCCTATGAGCGTCGAGAGCAGCGTGGGGCATTCAGTGCAGCTCCCTGCGCTAAAAACCGCTATCACAGTTTAGTAAAAAGGGAGGGGGAATATTTGTCTATTTTTGTATAGTTGTTACTGAGGTGACATTGCATAAAGTCATCTGCCTTGACCTTTTTGAAAACCCGCGGAATATAAATGATAATTAACATTTTCTCTGCGTACAGCATGCTTTGTGTTTTTAAAATTTTATTGTTGGTAGATCATTTTGACTTGGCCACAAAGGTAAGGGGGAGGGAGGGAGGGGAGCTGCTGAAAGACATCTAGTAATCCTTGCAGGCTTGACTGTGCAGGGAATTATTTTTGTAAAATCATGTTTTGTTATGTGACTGGCATTATCTAGACTTTAATTTCTATGAATGAATAGAATGAAAATGATATAAAATTACTTGCTTGCGGGGACCGCGTGTTCCGGCTCACACAAGAAAGGAGGGGGTGAAAGGAAAAAGTTTCTCTTCCTTGGAAATAGATTCTGAAGTGACCTCATCAAAGAAGACCAGCACTAAATGTACAAGAAATCCCTTAAACAATGTCAAAAGAGCCCAAAATAGAAAACTGCTACTGCCTTGAGACTCCATTATTGAAGGAATCAACTTGAAATCACAGAAGAGACAGGAAAAGGTTAAATGCCTCATGGAATCCTCAGGTACAAAACACAAACCAAATTGTGAATGAAATCAGAGCAGACAGTAAGAATTATAAAATTGATGTCATTATCCATCTGGAAAAAAAGGCGTACTAGAACTAATGCCTCAGCAATACAATTTTCAGAAGTTCTATTTGCTCATGGTAAGGGAGAAGAGAGACTGCTAGTGATGGTGGGGGGACTGATAGAAGATATGAAAGAAGGGTGGTAGAAAGGAACAGATGGTAAAGGAGGGAGGGAAGGGTGGTGGTGGAAAGGAATAGAACAGACATTGAAAGAGGGTAGAGAGGAACAGACCCTGAAAGGAAATGTGGAAGGCAGAGTGGGGAGAAGACCCTGGAAGGGAAGAAGACAGATACCAGACTATGGGGGAGCGGAGGGAAGAAAATTGGTGCTAGACGGGGGCGGTGAATGGGATGGCAGTGGCGGTGATGGGGCGGTGAAAGGGATGGCGGTGACGGGGCGGTGAAAGGAACGGCGGTGACGGGGTGGTGCAGAGGATGGTGGGCCGGGGATGGTGCAGTGACGGGGACAGATTTTTTCCCCGTGTCATTCTCTAGCCCATCCTCCTGTGCTGGCTGCAGTCCTGTGAGTGGATGTTTAGCCTGCCTGTCTTCCCCTTAGTATCCTATGAGCCAGGCAGTGTGTGAGGGGGAAGTGGGAGGAAGAGAAGCTTCACACTGAGTCTGTCACAGGAACTCAGTGAGGCTGTAGTGTGACTCCACATGTGACATCTGTAATCAGGAACAGTTCCTAGTGCTCCCATGCTAGAGAGGTGAGAATATGGGGGGATGTTAATGTGTCTAATAATGTGCTCCTCTGTAAAAACCTCTGTATCTTCCATGGGGGACATGCTAAATTTGAGGAAATAAAAAAGCTGCTTATGATGATTGCATAGAGAAGTTCAGTAAGCTGAGAGGAGGGCTGGGCTCTCTGTGAACAACCAACACACTAATCCTCTGCGCCGTACCTTATGGCAAACTCAATATAGCAAAAAAACAGTAAAGTGTATATGTGGCCCTTCACAGTGCTTTTGTAAACATCATAATAAAATAACAAAGGCTCCAATAATGAAAAATAAAAGTCCTTTTCCCATACACTCAGGTCACCTCTTAATTAGTTGTTATTGTGATGAATCCAATGTTGTATAGTCATTAATGCGATTAATCCAGTTTGCAGGTCATTTTATTTGGGGAATCGCAGTCACTTCTTATTAGTGGCTGGCCGTGCCTCTCAAGTGTGCTTCTGCATTTTAGCCCTGCCCCTGGACTTCAATGGGCGGAGCCTGCGTGAGGTCATGTGATTGGGCTGCTCAACCTAAAATGCCCGGGCCTATTTTTTGTCCCAGTCCGGCCCTGCCTGGCAATGTGTTCCTCGCGGCTGCCTGAACCGCCGTGGGGCTGTGAGACAGTATATTTTTTGATCAAAACGGATGTCTACAATTAGTAAAATTCCCCAATCACATATTTTTTTATGGGGATGGATTTGTATACAGCACTTCATTAGATTTTTTTTATTATACAAATTTTATCTTTTTGTAGACTTGAAGTCTTGAACAAAGAAAATGAGTACAGCAAAAAAAGCAAAAACAGATAGTGGAAGACCATTCCAAGAGGCCTGGACAGAGACATATGGAGTGATTGAACGCAGTGGGAAAGCATTGTGTATTATGTGTAATGAAAGTGTTGTGTCTCGCACATCAAGTGTCAAACGTCACTTTGAGTCCAACCATAACAGTGTTGCTGAACTTGGTTTAGCTCAAAGAAAAGAGTTCCTTGTAGGAAAATTAAAGAAATATCACTCCCAGTCTCTTAGTTTTAGCAACTATCTTTCGAAAACTAATCATCTTACAGTTGCCAGCTTTCAAATTTCACTGTGCATGGCAAAACATGGTAAGCCCCTCTCTGATGGAGATTTTATCAAAAAGGCAATTTTGGCTGGGAGTAATTCACTCTTCCATGATTTCCAAAACGAGGATAAAATTGTGCAGCGCATCTCTGAGATGCCGCTAAGCAGAAATACTGCAAAAGATAGGGTTCTGCGAATGGCTGCTGATGTTAGTCAACAGCTTACTTGCGACTTACAAAAAGCACCCTTCTACTCCATGTGCTTGGATGAAAGTACAGATATTACTAACCATGCAAGACTAGCGCTCATTTTGCGTTATGCTACTGGTGACATCATGAGAGAAGAGCAGGTAAAACTGCTGTCTTTGCCTGGAAGAACACAAGGGATAGATATCCACAATGACGTGATGGAGGCTTTTTCATCACTAGACATAAGTCCAGAAAAAGTGGTTTCAGTTACTAGCGATGGAGCACCTAGCATGGTGGGGACAACATCAGGATTCATTCATTTCTTTGCTAAGGAAGCAAAACATCCACTGATTCAATTTCACTGCAAAATACATCAAGAGGCTCTCTGCGCCAAAGAAAGCAGCAAAAAACTTGACGATGTCCTCAAAGATGTAACAAAAATGGTGAACTTCATCATGGCGCGTGCTCTTAATTTTCGACAATTTCAAGCCCTTCTTGATGAGGTTCAGGCACAATATAACACTTTACTGATGTACAATAATGTCCGGTGGCTGAGCAGAGGACGAGTGTTAGAGAGATTTGTGGCCTGCTTGGAAGAAGTTAGGCTATTTATGAACAAAAAGGGGGAAGACTATCCTCAACTCACCAACATGGCCTGGCTTACCAACTTCATGTTCTTTACAGATTTTACTAACCACTTTAATGTACTAAACAAAAAATTATAAGGCATGGGAAAAACAGCAGAAAGCATGTTTAATGACATCAAAGCTTTTGAGAGAAAATTGCATGTTTTTGAAAAAGACCTTGAGAGTGGACAGCTAAAATATTTTCCCAACCTAAAACTACATTTGGATAATTCTACAACATTTGTGGACAGTCATAAAAAACACCAGGAAATCCACAAAGCATATTCCACCATTGTAGCCAAAGCAAAGGAGAATTTTAGTAAAAGATTTTCTCAGTTCCGTAAGATGGAGACAACCCTTTCATTTATAACTTCCCCAGAAAAGTCCACATTTGAAGATCTTGATCTTTCCTGCTTACAGTGGTTGGATATTCAAAATTTGGAAATGGAGCTACTGGAATTTCAAGAAAGCTTTATCTGGAAAAGTAAATTCAATGACCTGCATGCGGCTCTTGAACGTATTGAGTGTGAAAGGGTGACAAATGAAATCACTGCTAGCAGTTCTGAAAATGAAATCCTAAAAGCGTGGAATTCTCTGCCAGACAATTTTAAGTCCATGAAAGCACTAGGGATTGCTCTTCTTACTTTGTTTGGGTCATCCTATGCTTGTGAGCAGCTGTTTTCGGCTTTGAATCATATAAAATCTGATGCTAGAAACAGATTAACGGATGACATGAGTGCTGCATGTGTTGCTCTGAAATTAACGCACTATGAGCCAAGGATTGACAAGTTATCAGCATGCATGCAACAACAAAAATCACATTAATTTTTTTCAGAGCATGCCCAATGCATATGTTTACATGAAGCAGTGTTTTCAGTTTGCAGTTAAGACACTTTCTAAGTTATTTAAATATTATTTAAAGATGTTATTTAAAAAAGGGACTTTACATGGCCCTGTTGTATTCCAATCTGGAATTTCCAATAAAAACGGTTGGTTTAATTGAAAGCTCTTTTGTTTTCTTTACATCATATTATTAGAAATGTAATGATTTAACTATTTTCTAATTTGATTGTAAATTTTACAAAAAAACATGTATAGACTCTTTGGGAATGCACACCGAGTCTTGACACAGTTAACAGTTTTAAGAAGTTTATCTTTTTTTTTACTCAGGATACATTTGACATGTTATGTGAATAATACATTTAAAATATATTGTGTAACTGAATCAAATTCTTCCTAAATTCATTAAATTGAATGAAATCATTAAAACATTATAAATTGCCAATAAATTGAAATGAAAACCAAAGGATTGTGAATCAAATTGATTCTCTGACATTACAAAGATTCCAACCTTTAAAAATGATGTTACATAGTTCAGGCAACTTTATAAAGAGTTTTTAGATACTAAAATCTTGTTATTAAGGTTTAATTGACGTGTTGGCACTTTGGTTGTGTGCGGCAGTTTGGGCACTCGGGCTCAAAAAGGTTAGCCATCACTGGCCTATGATATTGGATTACCAAAAGCTTTGAGCTACCTTAAGTCACGGAGTTTGTAAGACATTCCCATTTTGACCTGTTCAGGTCATGAAGATGACATGGCTTTGTGAGTAATTGGGATCTTAAATCTATTCATTTCTTTTAAAACATTTTATATCCTGTGGATCCAGTCAAAGGGTAAACCGTGGCTTACAGAATTCAAGTATAATGCAATCAAAAACAAGTCATCCAACAAGTTGAAAATGTACAGTATATTTCCAGTGTGACAAATTGTGTTTCCTCTTCCTCCATTCGCAAACCTATCCATGTCTTTGAGAGGATTTGGTAGGAAGAGACAATGAAGTGGCAAGAGCTTTGGGGGTGGGTGGCTGATTTTAAGAAAGCCTGGGATAGGTACGTGGGGTTCTTTTAGAGTAGGGGTGCCCACACTTTTTGGGCTTGTGAGCTACTTTTAAAATGACCAAGTCAAAATGATTTACCAACAACAAAATTTAAAAAAACACAAAGCACACTGTACGCAGAAAAAATGTTAATTATTTATATTTGGAGGGTTTTCAAAGAGGTCAAGGCAGATGACTTTAAAATATGCAATGTCACCTCAGTAACAACTATACAAAAATAGACAAATATACCCCCTTCCCTTTTACTAAACCGCGATAGCGTTTCTTAGCACAGGGAGCTGCGCTGAATTCCCCGCGCTGCTCCCAACGTTCATAGGCTCCCTGCGCTAAAAAACACTATCATGGTTTAGTAAAAGGGGGCCATAGTGCAAAATATAGACAGCAGATGCAAAATTCAGACACATTTTGATCAATAAATTTAAAATAAAATCATTTTTCCTACCTTTCCTGTCTGGTAATTTCATGATTCTCTGGTTGCACTTCCTTCCTCGAACTGTAAATCCAATATTTCTCTTTCTTTTTCTTTTTTTCTGCCTCCTGCATGCTTCCTCTCCTCCAGATCTCATTTCATTCCCCAACCAGCATCTCTCTCTGTCCCTCCATGAGTCCAACTTTTTCTTCCTCTCTCCCTGCCCCTCCCCTTTCTTTCTTTCTCTATCCCTGCCCCCCTTTCTTTCTGTCTGTCTTTCTCTCTCACTGCCCCACCCCCAAGCCACTGCCGCCCATTTCTTCCTGCTTCTCTGACGCCAGGCCAGGCATGTACAAGCACCAGGCCCACAAGCCTTCCCTCCCCAACGTCAATTCTGACGGAGAAGAAGTTCCGGGCCAGCCAGGCAGCGATTGGCTGGCCAGGAACTTCCTCTCCGACGTCAGAATTGACATCGGGGGGAAGGCTGTGGGCCCATGTTTGGACGCGCCTGGCCTGGCATTAGGGAAGAAGGGAGAACCGAATGCAAAGGCAACGCAAGTTGATCACGGAGCCCAGGATGGGCTCCGTGATCGACTTGCATTGCATTTGTGATCTACTGGTCGATCGCGATTGACCTTTTGGGCACCCCTGTCTTAGAGAGAGGAAGAGATAATGGTTACTGTGGATGGGCAGACTAGATGGGCCATTTGGCTTTTATCTGCCATCAGGTTACTATGTTTCTATAACCATAAAGTTCTATGACCTCACAATGCAGGTGTAAAGAGCCTTAGCCAATAGGGAGAGGAGGAGATAGTGGATTCTGCCCTCATGTTTCTAGGTTTCTCTGTGATTTGTGTAAGTATTTGAATCTGGCTTGAGAAAGGGTGAGTGTGTGTTGGCTGTGGATGTGTGTTGGGGGGATGGTGAGTGTGTGTGTAGGTGAATAGCTAAGGCGAGCTAAAATAGAGGACTTGCAGCCAGCGTTGTTTGCTGATGGACCTATAACTCATGAAAGATTGGGGGGGGGGAGGGGTGAAGGACAGGAATTTTTGTTGCTTTAAAAAAAAAAAAATTTGTAAACCTGTGAGAGAAGACAATGTCAGGATGAGTGACACATAAAATTGTTCACAAATGAAATCTGCACCAAGAAGAAACAACATGCAAGAAGGTCCTTACTTGATGTAGGTACCCAGCAGGCCAGGTAAGAGCCTATTCCATAAGGGAACCTAAGCATCTGGATTCCATTGTAGAATACTAGCAAAATCTGGTGAAAGTGTGAGCATCAAAATGTGGCATGGATGTACCTAACGTACAGTGTTCTATTAGTTGAACATGGTGGTGGGAGCCCCAACTATGTCCTGCCATGTGTACATCTCCCTTACGATTACACGCTATACAGGATAGAAACATGACGGCAGATAAAGGCCAAATGGCCCATCTAGTCTGCCCATCCACAGTAACCATTATCTCTTTCCCTCTCTGAGAGATCCCACATGCCTATAGGATAGTCACATATTTACAGGCTGGTGCTTAGGCAGCATGCTGACATATATCACTGCAGATAAGAACATAAGGTCCATCAAGCCCAGTATCCTGTTTCCAACAGTGGCCAACCCAAGTTCCAAGTAATAAAACAGATGTTATGCTGCTTATCCTAGGAATAAGCAGTGGATTTCCCCAAATCCAGCTTAATAATAGCCTATAGATTTCTCTTTTAGGAAATTAGCCAATCCTTTTTTAAACCCCGCTAAGCTAACTGATTTCACCACTTTCTCCCGCGACAAATTCTAGAGTTTAATTACATGCTGTGTGAAGAAATATTTTCTCCATTTTGTTTTAAATCTACTACTTAGTATTTTCATCGCATGCCCCCTAGTCCTAGTATTTTTGGAAAGAGTGAATAAGCATTTCATATGTACCCTTTCCACTCCACTCAGTATTTTATAGACCTCTGTCATATTACATTACATTAGGGATTTTTATTCTGCCATTACCTTGCGGTTCAAGGCGGATTACAAATGGATTGTCAGGACATTAGAAGTATTTAGGGAGTAGTTTGTACATTTCTTTGAGTTGCTAAGGATTACATTTGAATTGTCATGGTATTAGAAGTACATATGGAATAGTTGCAGGTGATGCTTGGGACATTTCTGATTGAGTTAGTTTGGTTTTATCTGTTTTTTGAATAGAAGGGTTCATCTCGTCTCCAAGCTGAAGAGTCCTAGCCACTTTAGCCTTTCCTCATAGGGAAGTCACCCCATCTTTTTATCATTTTTGTTACCCTTCTCTGTACCTTTTTAATAAGAACTAAACTAAACCTTAAGCTTCTATACCGCATCCTCTCTATACAGATAGAGCTCAGCACGGTTTACATGTACTTTAAAGTAAGGGAAAAAAACATAATAAGAATTAGTGATTAAAAAGAGAGCAGCGGAATTTACATTTGTGAGAATGTTCCATCAAGCCCAGAAGCCCATTCTCAAGGTGGCCAATCCAGGTCCCTAGTACCAAGCCAAAACCCAAAGAGTAGCAATATTCCATGCTACCGATCCAGGACATGCAGTGGCTTCCCCGATGTCTTTTTTGAGATATGGAGATCAGAAGAACTGCACACAGTATTCGAGGTACGGCCATAGCATAGAGCAATACAAGGGCATTATAACATTTTCATCTTTGTTTTCCTAATATTTCCTACCATTCTATTTGCTTTTTTAGCCACCTTAGTTGCAGACCTGCTGGTGCATATGCTATTATTATTCTAAACATTTACATGCACAATGGGTGTTTAAGGGTTTGTGCTACTAGGTAGTAAATTTAAAACCATAGAAAATATTACTTAGAAACATAGAAAGATGATGGCAGAAAAGGGCTACAGCCCATCAAGTCTGCCCACTCTACTGACCCACAGCATTAAGTCTGAGTGCTAATGACCTAGTTCCTTAACTCGACCCTCGTAGGGATCCCACGTGGATGTCCCATTTATTCTTAAAGTAGAGCACGCTAATGGCCTTGATCACCTGCACCGGAAGTTTGTTCCAGTGATCTACCACCCTTTCTGTGAAGAAATACTTCCTGGTGTCACCACTAAATTTCCCTCCTCTGAGTTTGAGCGGATGCCCCCTTGTGACCGAGGGTCCCTTGGGAAAGAATATGTCGTTTTCCACCTTGACACGACCTGTGACGTACTTAAATGTCTCAATCATGTCACCCCTTTCCCTGCGCTCCTCTAGAGTATAGAGCTGCAATTTGCCCAGTCTTTCTTCGTATGAGAGACCCTTGAGTCCGGAGACCATCCTAGTGGCCATCCGCTGGACCGACTCAGCTCGAAGCACATCTTTCCGGTAATGTGGCCTCCAGAATTGCACACAGTATTCCAGATGAGGTCTCACCATGGTTCTGCAGAGTGGCATTATGACTTCAGGTTTGCGGCTGAGGAAGCATCTATTGATACATCCCATCATTTGCCTTGCCTTCTGGGATTTGTTGCCAAAGAAAGTGATGAAAGCAGATAGCGGAGTTTAAAAAAGGTCTGAATAGTTTTCTAAAAGAAAAGTCCATAAGCCATTATTGAGATGGTTTGGGGAAATCCACTACTTATTTATAGGATAAGCAGCATAAAATCTGTTTTACTGCTTGGGATCTTGCCAGGTACTCTTGACCCGAGTTGGCCACTGTTGAAAACAGGAGACTGGGCTTGTTGGACCTTCAGTCTGTCCCAGTTTGGCAACTCTAATATTCTTAATGCTTGTGCACAGCAATTTTATAAAGTATTACAAGTTTGTCCAACTTCAGGCCTCGAGAGCCACAAACAGGCTTAGTCTTCAGGCTATCCCCAGTGAATTCAAAAAGAAAGTCCTATGAAAACAAGGCCAAACTTTGGACAAATATGGATTATTGGAGGTAAGGAATGGACGCAGGCCTATATGTTCTGTTTATAGGAAACAAAGACTAACAAGGGCAAGGCCGAAGGTAACTTGCTGGCGGAAGTTATCCAATGCAATTGCAAAATTCTGGGCTGAATGGTGGGAAGCAGTTGTGGAGGCAGGGTTTGGGGATTAGGTGAGATAAATTAAGGTTGGGAGGGGCAGCGCTGGTATTTTATTTATTTAATTTGATTTCTATTCCATTCTCCTGGGGGCTCAGAACTTCACAAAAAATTCCAGGACAAAGGCATTCCTAGAAGAGACAGGTGAATGAGAAAAGGAGAGAGAGGAGGGGAGGGGGAGCACGGGAAGGCATGGAGTCGGCAGTGGGAATGGAGCAGGAGGAGACAGGAGAGAGGAGGAGAGCAGGGAGGAGGCTGTTCATTGGCACTGTTCAGTTGAAGAGATGGATCTTCAGCGTTTTCAGGAAGGTCATCAGCGAGTCATGTGATCTTATCTGGGCGGGCAACTGATTCCAGAGATGGGGGATTAAGTGGCTCTATGAGTATTTATGAGCCTGCAGGGCTGGGCAGGAGCGTACTGTGGCCTGGGGTGGGGAGGTGGAAACTCTTGTAAGCCATGACGAGGGCTTTGAATACACATCACTTGTTAATCGGCAGCTAGTGTTCCTCATGGAGGGCTGGGGAGATGGGGTCGTGGTAGTTGAAGACAGGAGTTTTTATGCTCATCTACTCTGAGAGAACCAGGGAGGAAAAAATCTGCCTGGCCAGGCCATGTTTTGTATTATCAGCTAACGTGTCATTGGCCCCATTCCGCTTCTTTCCTAACACATTTTTCTTTATAAAATTTTATCTTTCTGATACTGAACACAGTGGGATATTGGTTTTTCTTATTGCTTAGATCTTTTTGGACCCCGGTTAGGTTATATCGGTTGGATAGTTTGAAATCTAATAGATGCTGGCATTGTCATCTTGGCATTAGATCATTTGCTTTATTACTGTCCTTTGATCCTCAATTTCTGGAAAACCATTTGGGGTCAAATTATTTTGATATTGGAGGTTCCACTATCAATATCATATGATATAATATTATTTGGAACAACTTTCTTCACTAAGAAACCTATAAATGCAAATAAGAACAAGTTGCTTCTTATCATGACAGGAGTGGCCATGCAGATGATAATGAAAAATTAGAAAAATTGTGATAATTTGAATTATAGTTTTTGGTGGGAGTCCGTTAGTCAAATTTATAAGTTTGAAAACATTTTTTCTTTACAGAGGGGTCATCATAGTAAATGTAAGGAAATATGGGACCCATTAACAAAATATTGCAAGCTATGATATGGTAATATTAATTCCCTTTGGTTTATGAAAGATTGGTATACATATCCAGGAGGGGAGGGTGGGAGGTGGGATTCAATAATTGTATAGTATTTGGTTGAATCAAAGTGCAGTTGGATATATTACTTGTTTGTACTATGTATTTGATTTTTAAATGAATAAATAATTTATTTTTAAAAAACCAAAAAACTTGTACTGCGCCCAGCAGTTCTCTTTCTGTTTTAAAACGTTGTCAGCTGTGCCTCTTTATTTCCTTCCTCATGCTTTCCATTGTGCTTGCTCTCAGACTTTGCAGCCTTTTCCCTGACCTTTGTTATGTCACATCTTCATATCTTCCCATTTGCGATATTTTGTGCTAAATGCAGTGCACTGATAGCTCACCTCCCTCTCCTGCTGGGTCTTGGAAGACTACATCTCAACTGACGACGGAGAGGACCTGTTTTCAGCAATATAATTTTCCACAAGGTCAGACAACAATGTCAAATGCCTTTCAGACCCTCCATGAGCTGTAGAGCCTCTCAGCTTTCTTCAAAGCACAAGTGCTCCCTGAGAGCTGAAAGCCTTCTCTCCCAGCTGTTGCTCTTTGGTTGTTTCCCCCCCCCCCCCCACCTTAAAATGGATGAAGTTATAGAAAAGGATAGACATATAAGCATCAAGAGGAGCCCGGTGGAGGGGGCTCTGCTTCTCTCTTTCATCAGCACAAGCGACAGTTAACCCATGCATTTCATTTCATTCTCCTAGTGCAGCCGCTGTGCTGGAATAACAAGGACAGAAGTCAGGTTCTGACATGTAATTGGTGGGTAGGAGCTATGTCAACCACAGCTGAGCGCCCTGTGATCCTGCGGGGAGAAGAGATAACAGGCCTTTTCCTTTCTGCTCTGAGGCCCAAGCATACCTGCTGTCTGCTTACAAACAGCTGCCTGGCATCATAAAGACACTTTGTAATCTGGCATTAGACAGCAAGCGTTGACCCCCTGCAGGTACAATGAGCTCTTTTTATTCCGCTGCACATGCTCTCCCTTCGCTTGCTGTATCTACAGTATATCTAAGCCCTAAGCATATGTTTTATTTGGCATATGCAGGCACATTTTTGACACTGTGGAAGTTGAGACATGTCAGGGACCATCGGGTTGGAAGCAGAGTCAGAAAGCAGCGTGGAGTTCCTTAGATGCTGGCTTCATGAATGAACCTACATAGCTAGCCAGGCAAAGTTAGGACTGCCTTTTGGGTGATATTACCACTAGTACTACTAATCATTTGTATCGCACTATGAGGCCTACACCGCATTGGAATCAAAACATAACCAGCACTGAATATTACCAGTCCCATATAACTCTCAGCTCCTTCCCAACTCTGCCCCCAATCACCCCGGTAGTAAACGGTGGATATTCAATGGCACTGTGCAGTTAAGTGCTGCTGAAAACCCGGAGATGGATCACTCACTGTGATTGAACTGGGCAGAAGCTTCTCCTGCCTGGTTGAAAACCATTCTGAATATCAACCCCCATACTTTTAGAGGAGTAGATCAGATGGAAAATCCACAGATCCCTGCCCTCTGAAATACACATGTGCTAAAATTGCATTTTATAGTTTCAGCTGAAACCAAATCTGGACCCACCCCCAAGCAGTAGAAGCCACTCCTTCCCCCCCCTTTTGAACAGATGTAGTCTTCCTGGGCCTACCTTGAATTCTCTGGTGGTCTAGTGGCATGGTCAAGGCAGCCCCTCCTGTCCATTCCATCTTCAATCAAAATGGCTGTCACAACTTCAAGCGGTAGTCTTCTGAGACTGCCACTTGAAGTTGTGACAGCCATTTTGAGCAACTGGGGCTTACTCCTGCCCATGCCAGCTCCAATCTCAAAATGGTTGCCATGACCTTGAAGTTGTGGCAGCCATTTTTATAGAGGAGATGGCATGGGCAGAAGCATCTTGGGATTGATCCTGCCCTGACTATGCCACTAGACCACCAGGCTGGGGAGGGAGGAAGAAAGTGGGTGAGTGGAGCCTGCTCTCTTATTCTGGGTAGAGGAGTGCTATTGGGACATCACAGTTTCAACTGGAAATTCACTAGTATGTTTGGCCGAAACCAAAACATACCAGGCTGGTTTTAGCGCCAAAACTGAACCCAAAATTTGGTCATCCTCCAGCTGCAGATACACATGAAACTGTCTTGAAATGGGGCAACTTTTATGTGTCTAAAGGCAGTATATAAAACAGGGAAAAAGATGTACAAATGGCAGAAAAATGGATTATTTACCACAGAATCTAAACCTTGTGGAAAATCATTGATAAGGAATTGGCCTCACATTTTTCAGATAAGGGATATACATTACAAGCATTATTAACTTCCATGCTTAATCCAGATGCTAGAGAGGATAGCGGGATGATTTTCTGTAGGTCCTAATACAAATTGAATAATTCTTACAAAATCCTGTCTGGATAAGGGTTATCCACTATTGTGGAGTGATTGCAGCCTAATAAACATTTATTTAATTTTTTAGCCCGTCCTCTCAAAAGAGCCTAGAACAGGTTACAAGTTTACAAACACAATATAAATTAGCAATACGATAATTGGGGTAAGGATTATAAATAAAGATAAGACATACAATATAGGTACAGTATGAGTTAGTGATAAGATGGTGGAAGGACTTCAATTAAAGAAAGGCCAATTTTAACAGTAGAGACACAGACTTCTTACAGTAGTAGAACAGTTTCTATACTCAGTGTGAGAAATCTAACATTCGAGTTGGGTCTTATTTCAGTAACGAATCAGTTGTAACTATTCTTTATAAGCCATCAGGGAGGGTTAGTGAGATAGTTTATTATTTATATTCCACCTTTATAGAAGGTGGATCACAACATTACCTACATAATAAAATGCAAAAACAAACAACATACAAAACGTATTAACATAGTAAAATAGTAAATGACGGCAGATAAAGACCCGAACGGTCCATCCAGTCTGCCCATTCGTTATTCTCATTAAAAAGTACATGATTGAATTAACTTGTCTCTTCTTTGTTTTTTCTGGGCCATAGACTGTAAAGTCCACCTGGTATTGTCCTAGGTTCCAACTGCTTAAGTTGCCATCTAATCAAGCCATTGTGACATCACTGCTGAGGTCGCTCTTAGGCATTGGTGGAATGAGGCATTATGACATCACAATCTCGGCTCTGAAAATGTTGCTACTCTTTGGGTATTTGCCCGGTAAAATAGTAAATGATGCCAGATAAAGACCTGATTGGTCCATCCAGACTGCCCATTAGTTATTCTCATTAAAAAGTACATGATTGAATTAACTTGTCTCTTCTTTGCTTTTTCTGGGCCATAGACTGTAAAGTCCACCTGGTATTGTCCTAGGTTCCAAATGCTGAAGTTGGTGTCCAAGCTCACTCCAGCCTATCCAACCATCCTGTTTGCAGGATATCTACAATCGATGTCAAAGTTGGTTTAAAGTTAGGAGTTATTCTTGTGGGTGGTGATTAAGTAAAAAGATGGGTTTTTATCGCTTTCCTGAAGTTTAATAATCCTGCCAATGATCTTAGCTATGAGGGGTTTGCATTATCCCAGGAGAAGGAAGGACATGGGTGAGTGCAGTTTTTCTTGTGAATCCAGAGAAGTTTGGTTTTAGATGCATTTAATTATAGCTTGTTTGTGGTCATTCAGTTTTTGATTTCAGATAGGCAGCCTTGTAGATAATGGTATATTCTGAGTGGGAGGTAGAGTTCAATATCATCTGCAAAAGAGTAAATCTTAATGCTGTAGCTCTATGTAGATAAATGAAAGGGTCTTATTTACTCTAAGAAAGAGAACCTGATGCTTTATGATTTCTTATATTGTGACCAAGCAGACACAAGGCCTGCCATGGTCCCAGATAAGCTGGGGGAAAAAGTAAAAACAAAACCCCGGAAGGAAAAACCCAGGATCTCCCAGAGGTATATTGTGGGAGATAATGCCAGTGACCACCAGGAGGAGCCAGTTTTATCTGAGGAAGAAGGGAGTGAGTTTGATCCTAGTCACCACCAGGGGAGCTCTAGAGGCCCCTGGACTTCTGCTGACACTCCCAGAATAAGGCACACCCCTAGAGTACATAAGCCAGCAAGCCAGTTAGGGAGGAAGTTTAGGTCTTGCCTCCCTAAGGATTCACCTGGGCCTAACAGGGACAACAGGCCTATACCGATGGAATGGACTGAGGCTGAACAAGCAGAAGACTTACCATTCCAGAGCGAGGAGCTTATGGACTGGCTGTGAATCCAATTATCCTGAATTAATGCAGGTGGACCTGGCTTCAAGCCACAAACAGTGAGTGTGATGTGTTTTGGACTGTTTGTGTGCTGTTTTCTGGAATGTTGATTTTGAGGAAGCTGTGAGAGAGAGTGTGGGGAGAGGTTTTGCTTCCACCTTGGGAGAGAATTTTTGAAAGCCTAACTGTAGGCCTTTATTTTGGCAAAACCTGTTGCACTCTCCTGTTCCTGGCAGACATATACGGTTACTTAACCACAAACAATGGACTAGGTCCTCTTAAACGAATCAAAATAAATCAACCAACGAATAGAGGACAAGTAATAACAAGGGTTCTTGCTATTCTATACCGCTCTCAGAAACCTGTGATATTCAGGACACTTGAGTATCCAGACATAACTGGTACAGGTGCAAAGTATCTTTCATCGAGCCGGTATTTTCATGTGCAAAACTACAAATGTGCAAAAAGCTATAATAAAGTGCTACGTGAAATAAATACTATTAAAAAATTTTTGCACTTAGCTTTTATATGTACTTGATTTGTAGTGAATCATTGTAGTAAACAGAAATTGGCTAAACGCCCTACGGGACCCGTTTCGCCACAGTCAAGGGCTTCATCGGGGGTCTTGTATTTATGAACTACAATAAACAAAAACATAAAACAATCAGTATATCTATAATACACTCGTGCAAGAAAACTCTCTCTAAAATTGTCTATGAAGGAAGTACTCACTGTGCAACTTTGTTTGAGCTGACACATAAAAAATGGCGCTGGCGATTTTTAAACGCCGCGCATGCGCTTTTTAAACCTTCTGCAAAGATGACGTATATGTTAACCTTGCGCATGTGTCAACAAAATATCATATACTCAAAGTCTATTTGTTGCGATTTTAACTATACTAACTAAAATGTTACCAACATACATGCATACCCCATACCATCAACAAATATTGATATAATTAAAAGAATGAACACCAGTCAATCTTTGAATTTAACCCTTTCGGTTTCAGAGTATCTAATCTAAAAATCCACCGGGATTCACGCTGGTGTAACCTTCGTTGCCTGTCCCCACCTCTCATAGTCTGTACCTCTCTATCAATTCCAAAACATTTCAAGTCTGCAAAAGCATGAAACTTGAAATGTTTTGGAATTGATAGAGAGGTACAGACTATGAGAGGTGGGGACAGGCAACGAAGGTTACACCAGCGTGAATCCCGGTGGATTTTTAGATTAGATACTCTGAAACCGAAAGGGTTAAATTCAAAGATTGACTGGTGTTCATTCTTTTAATTATATCAATATTTGTTGATGGTATGGGGTATGCATGTATGTTGGTAACATTTTAGTTAGTATAGTTAAAATCGCAACAAATAGACTTTGAGTATATGATATTTTGTTGACACATGCGCAAGGTTAACATATACGTCATCTTTGCAGAAGGTTTAAAAAGCGCATGCGCGGCGTTTAAAAATCGCCAGCGCCATTTTTTACGTGTCAGCTCAAACAAAGTTGCACAGTGAGTACTTCCTTCATAGACAATTTTAGAGAGAGTTTTCTTGCACGAGTGTATTATAGATATACTGATTGTTTTATGTTTTTGTTTATTGTAGTTCATAAATACAAGACCCCCGATGAAGCCCTTGACTGTGGCGAAACGGGTCCCGTAGGGCGTTTAGCCAATTTCTGTTTACTACAATGATTCACTACAAATCAAGTACATATAAAAGCTAAGTGCAAAAATTTTTTAATAGTATTTATTTCACGTAGCACTTTATTATAGCTTTTTGCACATTTGTAGTTTTGCACATGAAAATACCGGCTCGATGAAAGATACTTTGCACCTGTACCAGTTATGTCTGGATACTCAAGTGTCCTGAATATCACAGGTTTCTGAGAGCGGTATAGAATAGCAAGAACCCTTGTTATTACTTGTCCTCTATTCGTTGGTAGACATATACGGTTGCCAGAGGCTTTCCTTTATTTTTCTTTAATGGCTGGGAATTAAAGGAAACAAACATGCTGAACTTTATTTTGAGTTGTGGACTCAGGAGCAATTAAGACTTAAGGAGCAGTGAAAGAAAGTTTGGTCTTTACTGTGAACTGTTTGATTTTCCTGCCTTTTTGGTTTTGGCAGTTGTTTTTTTTTAATTGCAGTACCTTGGTGTGTCCTGCAGGAGGTGCTATATCCCACTTCTGACACCAAAATATGTGGCCACCACTATAGCCCAGAACAGGGCTCTGTAGAAATCCTGGTGGCTACAACAAACAATGCACTAGCGCGTGACCCGGCATGGAGTCACCCTGCAGGACTGGACTCTTCAACAGCACTCAAAATTAAACTCAAAAATAAAGTCCCAACAATAGGGTTGCTTAGAGCAATAGTTCAGTTTACTCAACTCTTAAAGCAGGTAAGTAATTCCTCAAATTTTGTTACATTCGTCAGGATTCCTTACAGCATTAAAGCAAAAAAAACCAAAACAAAACTCCCCACACTCTCTCTCACAGCTTCCTCAAAATCAACATTCCAGAAAACAGCACACAAACAGTCCAAAACACATCACACTCACTGTTTGTGGCTTGAAGCCAGGTCCACCTGCATTAATTCAGGATAATTGGATTCACAGCCAGTACAAGCTTCTTGGAAGTCCATAAGCTCCTCGCTCTGGAATGGTAAGTCTTCTGCTTGTTCAGCCTCAGTCCATTCCATCGGTATAGGCCTGTTGTCCCTGTTAGGCCCAGGTGAATCCTTAGGGAGGCAAGACCTAAACTTCCTCCCTAACTGGCTTGCTGGCTTATGTACTCTAGGGGTGTGCCTTATTCTGGGAGTGTCAGCAGAAGTCCAGGGGCCTCTAGAGCTCCCCTGGTGGTGACTAGGATCAAACTCACTCCCTTCTTCCTCAGATAAAACTGGCTCCTCCTGGTGGTCACTGGCATTATCTCCCACAATATACCTCTGGGAGATCCTGGGTTTTTCCTTCCGGGGTTTTGTTTTTACTTTTTCCCCCAGCTTATCTGGGACCATGGCAGGCCTTGTGTCTGCTTGGTCACAATATGTTACTGGTTCATAAGAGCAGCCTTACTGGGTCAGATCAATGATCCATCTAACCCAGTCTTCTGTTTCCAATAGTAGCCAATCCAGATCATGGTACCCGGCGGAAACCCAAATAGTAGCAACATTCCATGCTATTGATTCAGGGCAAGCAGTGGCTTCCCCTATGTCGTAGCACAGACCCTTGGGGAACCTCACTATTTACCTTTCTTTATTGAGAATATTGACCATTTAAACCTACTCTCTGTTCTATGTCTTTCAACCAGTTCTTAATCCATAATAGGGCATTTCCTCCTATCCCATGACTTTCTAATTTCCTCAGAAGTCTTTCATGAGGTACTTTGTCAAATCCCTTTTGAAAATTCAAATGCACAATATAAACCGGCTCATCTTTATCCACATGTTCATTCACCCCTTCCAAGAAATGGAGTAGATTGGTGAGGCAAGATTTCCCTTGACTGAATCCATATTGGCTTTCTTTCATCAATGCGTGCTTAAGTATTTGTTCTATCATTTTGTTCTTTATAATAGTCTCTACCATTTTGCCAGTACCAAAATCAGACTCACAGGTCTATAATTTCCCAGATCACCTCTGAAACCCTTTTTAAAAACTGAAGTCACGGCCACCCTCCAATGTTCCAGAACTACTAGAAGTTAAAGAAAAATTTACAAATTATTAACAATAGAGCTGCAATTTAATTTTTCAATTCTAACAGCACTCTGAATGTTTTACCATCCGGTCCAGGTGATTTGATACTGCAGATTCTTTGCCACATGCTCACCCTGAGCTCTGGCAGCCCAGCAAGTATCACAGTTTGAAACCTTAAAGATTACATGCTGAGTGGGAGAACATGTTCTAGCAGCCCAGTGCATAGAATTATGCACTCATACTAAGCCACTGTGTTCTAGGTGGCTCCAGTGGCCAAGGAACAAGCATTCAGCTCAAAGAGTCGTGTTGAGACCTGGGAGGTAGTTGCAGAGTTTTACCAAGAGCAAAGAGGTAAGCAAGTAAAAAGTCAGGGAACCAACAAGGAAACATACACTTTGTGAGACAGGGAAAGGGAATGGGGGAAATGAATTGGGACTTTTTGTAGTTTTACAACCATCCTCAAAGCAGTTTACATACAGGTACTTCAATTTCAAGCATTTTTCTCCATCTGTCCCCGGATGGGCTGTTCCCGGTGGGCTCACAATCTATCCTTCCTCCCCCATCCCCAATACTGCCAATGGTCTCCTGGTACTCTTCCAGCTGCAGCTGCGGTACTACTTCTTTAGGCACACATAGTCCAGTATCCTACATAGCTTTGTACCTCTGTGGCATGTAATCTATCTATATATATAAAATCGGAGGTATGTATGTGTGTATGTATGTATGTGTGTGTGTATGTGCCCCGATCACGCAAAAACGGCTTGACCGATTTGAACGAAACTTGGTATGCTGATCCCTCACTACCTGGGATGATATGTTCTGGGGGTCTCGCGGCCCACCTGCACACGTGGGCGGAGCTACAAACAAATTCACATTTCACCCATTCATGTCAATGGAAAAAATGTAAAAAGCTGCCATTCTCACAGTAATTCAAAAACGGCTTGACCGATTTGAACGAAACTTGGTATCCACATCCCTCACTACCTGGGGTGATATGTTCTGGGGGTCTCGCGGCCCACCTGCACACGTGGGCGGAGCTACAAACAGAAAATCTTATTTCACCCATTCATGTCAATGGAAAAAATGTAAAAACCTGCCATTCTCACTGTAATTCAAAACCGGCTTGACCGATTTTAACAAAACTTGGTATGCAGATCCCTCACTACCTGGGGTGATATGTTCTGGGGGTCTCACGGCCCACCTGCACACGTGGGCGGAGCTACAAACAGAAAATCAGATTTCACCCATTCATGTCAATGGAAAAAATGTAAACAGCTGCCATTCTCACAGTAATTCCAACTATAAAACACTTTATATGACACTATAACCACTAGGGACATCGTTTCTATTCTACCACGGACACCATACATATAGAGTTTGTATGTTCTAACTGTGTTTGTAACTGTTTCCTTCATGCACCCCAGTTCATAATGTTATTACATTACATGAGTACTCACATATCCTGAACTAGGAACACAGGTTCCATTCTGAACCGGGAAAAAACTGCCTGGAGTTTCTTTTCAACCTGAGTTTCCACATATTGAGTTGTTTAAATCAATACTGAAACTTTTGGATGCCACTTATTCCAACAGATCTTCCTTTTCAGTTTAAGAGATTGCAAATTCCAGTGAGACTTGCATTCTCTATCACAATCAACAAATCACAGGGACAGACTATTACATACTGTGGAGTGGATTTAAGATCCCCCTGTTTTTCCCATGGACAACTCTATGTTGCTTGATCAAGGGTGGGTTCACCCAAGAATTTATATGTTCTTGCTCCTGGAGGTGAAACTAAAATTGTTGTTTATAATCAAGTTTTTTGTTAGTTGTATTGTATTCATTTTGTCAAATATTTCACATTATAATTTGATTATTGTACTTTTTATAAAGCTGTAAAAATAATTTCATTCACCACTATAAAGTATCTTTATTTCAATCCATTTACTGTGTTATTGCTATAATTAAATACCCGTACAACGCCGGGGCATCAGCTAGTGGGGAAATAATATTTTTAATTTTTGTGAGGAATGGGAACAGTGCTACTCTCCATTCTCCCATGGTTCAATCTTTGACCATAGTTCCTCTCAATGTCAAAGCTGTCAACAAAAAGTAAGTTTTAATATGGAGATTTTCAGTTTATGGTATTCCATGCTTCCACAACCTTCTCCCCTTTTCCCATCCTTTTCATGAAATGGGAAGATTTTAACCTCAATAATCTTTCTAGTAGAGAAACAAATGAGTCTTAAGTGAGTTATTCACCTCTACACGCGGGTTTATGTAGAAGGCATCATCTATAATTTTTATCTCCGCTTCCTGTATCACTGGGCTTTGCAGTTTCTCCTCAGTTCATACCAAAGCAATTGATAACCATTATAAAAGAAGAAATAAAGAGGAAGGGCATGGGAAACTGCTCAACAAAGCCAAATCTGCTCTGCTCTGAAACAATTACAATTAATTAAACCAATGCCAATAGAAACATAACAGAAATCAAGGTGGGATGATGAACAAGTCACCTACCTGAGTACAACCAGCATTAACATTTATGAAGTTCTCATAGTCTCTCATGTGCCTTTTTGCAATAGAGAGTTATCACTCTTCAGACCTGCTTGACAGGAGAAAGATAAGCATCTCAAAATACATACGTGTCTGAGACAGTAAGCAGGCTAAATTGAAAACTGACACGGTGGGTCTTCAAGACTCATATGACTTTCTACTAAAAAGAAGATTATCGAGGTACCTAATCTTCCCTTCTAGTGCAAAAGGTATACGAGTCTTGAACCAGTGGGACAAACCAAAGCAGCCCCCTGAGTCTAGAGCAGGACAGATGAGCCTGCTGTCAGCACCAAGGAACCAAAAGCAGTGTTCACTTGTGCTGCCACAACCATCCTGTAACATTTCATGAAAGTAGGGAGGATGGACTATATAGCCGCCCTACAAATATCCTTGGGTGGAACTGCCAAGGACTGCACTCATGAAGGCACAATCCTCGTAAAGTGATCTCTCAAAGAAATCGGTGGATGCTTACCATATCCAATGTACACTGAAGAAATAGCCATGCAAATCCATCTTGAAATGGAAGCCTTAGAAGCTGGCTTCCCCAGGCAGTTAGGACTCATTAGTAGAAAAGGATGATATGAAATGCGATGCGAAAATCATTCATCACCTCAAGGTAACAGAGAAGAACTCTCCTAACATCCAGAAATGCCAAAATTTTGTCCTTTTTCTTTAAATCCGTGGCATGGATCGCAGGCAGTCAGACTTCCTGATTTATGTGGAAGGCTGAGACCAACTTTGGCAGAAAAGAAAGTACCGTGTGCAATTAAGACACCAGCCTCCATAAATCTGAGGAAAGGCTTTCTGCACAACAGAGCCTGGAGCTCCCAGATCCTTCTCGCTGAGGCAATAGCTACTAGAAAAACCAATCTTAACTGTAAGATCCATCGGTGATGCCTCTTGTAAGGGAGCCTTACTGAGGGCCTAAAAGATAATGTTATGATTCCACCTCAGGAATGGCTTCAAAACTATGACTAAATCAGAATGGGAAGTCAAAAAACTTTTTCCACTCGAGCCCTAAAACATGAGAGGCTTGCTACCTGCACTTTGAGGGAACCAATCACCACGCTCTTCTTGAGCCCATCCTGAAGAAACACTAGGACCACGGACATTGCAGCCTTAAAAGACTCCACATTCTGCTTAGCACACCAGTGCTTGAAACATTTTCCAAGCCTTGGCATAGGATATGACAGTCATCAGTTTCTTAGATCTTAGAAGGGTAGCTATGACCACCTCTGAGTAGTCCTGCTTTAAGGCCTCGTGCTTAAGAGCCATGATGTAAGCCAAGTGTTCTGGCAATTGGACCCTGTATGAGAAAAGTTGAATGAAGTGGCAGTTTGAGACACTTGTCCCTCTGTAGCCAAACCAGATCCATATACTACAGTCGATGCAGCGAATCTGGAGCAACCAGGATTACCAACCTTGGGTGGGTCCCAAAGTGATGGACTGGGTCAAGAACTGGTTGAGTGGAAGGTGACAGAAGGTGATAGTCAATGGAGATCACTCTGAGGAAAGGGATTTTACCAGTGGTGTGCCTCAAAGTTCAGTTTTTGGGCCTGTTCCTTTTTAACATTTTTGTTAGTGATATTGCTGAAAGGCTGACTGGTAAGATTTGCCTCTCAGAGGATGATACAAACATCTGCAATAGAACAGACATCCCCGATGGTGTGAAAAACATGAGGAAGGATCTAGTGAAGCCTGAGGAATGGTCTGAAATTTGACAGCTAAGATTTAATGCTATGAAATGCAAGGTCATGCATTTGGGCTGTAAAAACCTGAGGGAACAGTACAGTTTAGGGGGTGAAGAACTTATGTGCACGACAGAAGAGTGGGACTTGGGAGTGATTGTATGTGATGATCTTAAGGTGGCCAAACAGGTTGAAAAGTTGACGGTGAAAGCTAGAAGGATACTGGGTTGCAAAGGGAGAGGTAAGGCTAGTAGGAAAAAGGAGGTATTGATGCCCCTGTACAAGACTTTGGTGAGACCTCATTTAGAATATTGTGTACAATTCTGGAGGCTGCACCTTCAAAAAGATATAAAAAGGATGGAGTCGGACAAGAGGAAGGCTACTAAAATAGTGTGTGGTCTTCGTGATAAGGCGTATGGGGACAGACTTAAAAATCTCAATCTGCATATTTTGGAAGAAAGGCGGGAGCGGGAAGATATAATAGAGTTGTATAAATACCAACATAATATAAATGTGCATGAGTCGAGTCTCTTTCATTTGAAAGGAAACTCTGCAATGAGAGGGCATAGGATGAAGTTAAGAGGTGATTGGCTTAGGAGTAATCTGAAGAAATACTTTTTTACAGAAAGGATGGTAGATGCATGGAACAGTTTCCTGGAAGAGGTGGTGGAGACAGAGATTGTATCTGAATTCAAGAGGGCCTGGGATAGTCACGTGGGATCTCTTAGAGAGAGAGAAAGAGATAATAGTTACTGAGGATGGGCAGACTGGATGGGCCATTTGGCCATCATGTTTCTATGCTTCTATATGACCCCACTTGCAAAACCATTTTTTCAGTCACAACACCGACATTAGGGAATGCTACTCCCTCTCATCTTAGACATGAAAATTCCATATCCAAATTTAAAACAAACCTAAAATCCTTTCTATTTAAGGATGCATATCATACATGAAGGAAAAAGATCATGATATGCCCTATTAAAATATTTCCCTCCTTCCTTTTGTCTCCCCTCTTTCATCTTTCATCTTTCACTTTTAATATATTGTGTTTCCCCCCTCTCCTCCCTTCTGTATACGGTACATAGATTATGTTGTTTCCCAATGGTTGTCTTTTTATATATATATTCAATTTTATTGTAAACCACTCAGACTTTTATTGATGAGCAGTATATCAAGAATTAAATAAACTTGAAACTTGAAGTTGCAAATGCAGAGAAAGCATAGTTACTTACCGTAACAGGTGTTATCCAGGGACAGCAGGCAGATATTCTTGACTGATGGGTGACGGCACCGACGGAGCCCCGGTACGGACAATTTTAGAGTGATTGCACTCTAAGAACTTGGAAAGTTCTAGTAGGCCGCACCGCGCACACGCGAGTGCCTTCCCACCCGACAGAGGTGCGCGGTCCCGTTAGGATAAGCCAGCTAAGAAGTCAACCTGGGGAGGTAGGTGGGACGCAAGAATATCTGCCTGCTGTCCCTGGATAACACCTGTTACGGTAAGTAACTGTGCTTTATCCCAGGACAAGCAGGCAGCATATTCTTGACTGATGGGTGACCTCCAAGCTAACAAAAAGAAGGATGGAGGGAAAGTTGGCCATTAGGAAAACAAATTTTGCAAAACAGATTGGCCGAAGTGTCCATCCCGTCTGGAGAATGCATCCAGACAATAGTGAGATGTAAAAGTATGAACTGAGGACCAAGTAGCAGCTTTGCAGATTTCCTCAATAGGAGTGGAACGGAGAAAAGCTACAGATGCCGCCATAGCTCTAACTCTATGGGCTGTGACAGAACCTTCCAGTGTCAGTCCGGACTGAGCATAACAAAATGTAATGCACGCTGCAAGCCAATTAGACAACGTACGTTTAGAAACAGGACGTCCCAATTTGTTCGGATCAAAGGACAGAAAGAGTTGGGGAGATGATCTGTGGGGCTTAGTACGCTCTAAATAGTAAGCTAGCGCCCGCTTACAGTCCAAAGTGTGCAGAGCCTGTTCTCCAGAATGAGAATGAGGTTTCGGAAAGAAGACAGGCAGAACAATAGATTGGTTGAGATGGAATTCAGAGACAACCTTAGGGAGAAACTTTGGATGTGTACGCAGAACCACCTTGTCATGATGAAAGATTGTAAAAGGTGGATCCGCAACCAGTGCATGTAGCTCACTGACCCTCCTGGCAGAGGTTAGAGCAATGAGGAAGACCACCTTCCAAGTGAGAAACTTGAAAGGAGTCGTTGCCAAAGGTTCAAACCGAGGCTTCATTAAGGCGGAGAGAACCACATTGAGATCCCAGACTACAGGAGGAGCTTTAAGAGGTGGTTTCACATTGAAAAGCCCCCGCATGAATCTGGAAACCAAGGGATGAGCTGAAAGGAGTTTCCCATGAACTGGCTCATGAAAAGCAGCAATAGCACTGAGGTGGACTCTGATGGAAGTAGACTTGAGACCAGAGTCAGACAAAGAAAGAAGGTAATCCAACAAAGTCTCCACTGCAAGGGACGTAGGATTATGATGATGAAGAAGACACCAGGAAGAAAATCTTGTCCACTTCTGATGGTAACATTGCAGAGTTGCAGGTTTCCTGGAGGCATCCAGAATAGAACGAACGGGCTGAGACAACAAAGTATCATTCGAAGTCAGCCCGAGAGATACCAAGCTGTCAGGTGCAGAGACTGGAGATTGGGATGCAGAAGGGTCTCCTGATGCTGTGTAAGCAGAGAAGGAAACAATGGAAGAAGAATAGGCTCCCTGGAACTGAGTTGAAGTAGAAGGGAGAACCAATGTTGCCTGGGCTATCGTGGAGCGATGAGAATCATGGTGGCCTGTTCCCTCTTGAGCTTGAACAAGGTTCGCAACATGAGAGGAAGCGGAGGGAAAGCATACAGGAACAGATTGGACCAATCCAGGAGAAATGCATCCGCTGCCAGACGGTGAGGAGAGTAAAGTCTGGAGCAGAAGAGGGGCAGCTGGTGATTGTGAGGAGCTGCAAATAGGTCTATCTGAGGAGTGCCCCACTGAGCGAAAATGGACTGTAGAGTTAAAGGATCGAGAGTCCACTCGTGAGGTTGGAGAATTCTGCTGAGTTTGTCCGCCAAGGAATTCTGTTCTCCCTGAATGTAGATCGCTTTTAAGAATAGTTGGTGATCTGTGGCCCAAGCCCAAATCTTCTGGGCTTCCTGACACAAGAGGCGAGAGCCTGTCCCACCCTGCTTGTTGATGTAGTACATTGCAACTTGATTGTCTGTGCAGAGCAGAAGGACTTGAGGAAAGAGAAGATGTTGGAAGGCCTTGAGGGCATAAAACATAGCTCCGAGTTCCAAGAAATTGATGTGATGTTTCATTTCCTGGGCTGTCCAAAGACCTTGAGTTTGGAACTCGTTCAAATGAGCTCCCCAGGCGTAAGGGGAGGCGTCGGTGGTGATAAGGTGATGAGGAGCCAGATGGAACAGAAGACCTCTGGAGAGATTTGAGGATATCAACTACCATTGTAGAGACCGACGAAGAGACGATGTCACAGATATGTGTCGAGAGCAGGGATCCATTGCTTGGGACCACTGGGTAGCTAGGGTCCATTGAGGAGTGCGCAGGTGAAGACGTGCGAAGGGTGTGACATGAACTGTGGAGGCCATGTGACCCAAGAGTATCATCATTTGCTTGGCAGAGATGGAACGTTGTGGAAGTACCTGCTGACATAGAGATTGAAGAGTTTGAAGACGGTTGGAGGGCAGGAACGCTCTCATGAGGATTGTGTCGAGCACCACTCCAATGAATTGAAGTCTCTGAGTGGGGATGAGATGAGATTTGGGTAGATTGATCTCGAACCCCAGAAGTTGGAGAAACAGGATGGTTTGGTTGGTGGCCAGGAGAACAGTCTGAGATGAATTGGCCTTGATTAACCAGTCGTCCAGGTAAGGGAAGACCTGAAGATGATGAGAGTGAAGAAAGGCAGCCACCACAATCAGACATTTGGTGAACACTCTTGGAGAGGAGGCAAGACCGAAGGGCAGCACCTTGTATTGGTAATGACAATGATGAATCATGAAACGGAGGTACTGTCTGGAGGCCAGATTGACCGGTATGTGAGTATATGCTTCTTTGAGATCGAGGGAGCATAGCCAGTCGCCCTGATTGAGAAGAGGGTAAAGAGTGGCCAGAGAAAGCATTCTGAATTTTTCTTTGACCAAGCATTTGTTGAGATCGCGAAGATCTAGAATGGGTCTGAGATCTCCTGTTTTTTTGGGGACTAGAAAATAACGAGAGTAGAATCCCTGTCCCTGCTGATCTAGAGGAACCTCCTCTATGGCGTTCAGAAGGAGGAGGGATTGAACCTCTTGAAGAAGGAGGGAAGACTGAGGAGTGTTCAAAGCAGACTCTTTTGGCAGACTTAGGGTAGGCAGAGTCTGAAAGTTGAGAGAGTAGCCGTGGCGGATGATGTTGAGGACCCACTGATCCGAGGTGATATTTTCCCAACGGCTTATGTAATGAGCAAGGCGTCCTCCGATAGGTTGCGGAAGATGGGCAGATGGTAGAATACTGGCTATGTCCTGGAGAACCAAGTCAAAAGGGTTGTGAGGATTTTTGTGGAGGAGGAAGCTTCACCTGTTATTGCTGTTGTGCTGGTCTAGGGTTTTGCCTCTGTTGTTGCCTTGGATGCCGGGGCTGTTGAGTGGCCGGTGGCAAGGGACGAGCCACAAATCGGCATTGGTAGGCTGATTGCTGCCGAAAAGGTCTGGTAGGTGGGGTCTTCTTTTTTGTTTTGAGGAGAGTATCCCACCTAGTCTCATGAGCTGAGAGTTTTTGGGTAGTGGAGTCCATGGATTCTCCAAACAGCTCATCCCCCAGGCAAGGTGCATTAGCCAGTCGATCTTGATGATTGACATCAAGTTCTGACACTCTGAGCCATGCCAGTCGACGCATGGCTACCGACATAGCCGTGGTTCTAGAGGTCAGCTCAAAGGTGTCATAGATCGACCTGACCATGAACTTACGAAGTTGTAAGAGTGACGAAGAAGTTTGGCGAAAGGCAGATTTTTTGCGGTCAGGGAGGTACTTTTCAAAAGTTGACAAATTCTGAATGAGATGCTTAAGATAGAAAGAAAAATGGAAAGCATAATTCCCTGATCTATTAGCAAGCATCGCATTCTGATGTAACCTCTTGCCAAACTTATCCATGGCCTTACCTTCTCTGCCAGGAGGGACCGAGGCGTACACACTAGCTCCCGTGGATTTTTTAAAAGTGGATTCCACCAATAGAGACTCATGAGGGAGTTGTGGTTTGTCAAAGCCCGGAATGGGTATGACCTTATATAGAGAGTCCAATTTGCGTGGAGCTCCTGGGATGGTCAAAGGCGTCTCCAGATTTTTATAAAAAGTCTCTCGTAATATATCATGGAGAGGCAATTTTAGAAATTCCTTTGGAGGCTGGTCAAAATCCAGTGCATCGAGAAACGCCTTGGATTTTTTGGATTCAGCCTCCAAGGGAATAGAGAGAGAGTCACACATCTCTTTGAGGAAAGAGGTGAAAGAGGTTGCATCAGGCTTAGAGGACGGATCTAAAACAGAAGGATCCTCGTCCGCCGATGAACACTCCCCCTCAGAGAGAAAAGGCTCTTCAGAGTCATCCCACAGATCAGGATCCCTTACTTGAAAACTTCGGTCTCGGGACTCCGGTGTGGAGGGTTCCAGGTGTCGAGTTTTAAGTGTCGACTTACCCGACCTCTGAGAAACGGTACCTGGAGATGTTATGGGTTGTGCCGGTGCCGAAGTTTGTACAGCCTGGTGTAAAGACCTCGGTTCCGGCGCTAAGATCGGCATGGATACCGACGAAGCCGAATGTACCGGTACCGACAAAGTGGATGCAGATAAAAGAGGTTGCTCCACTGCCGGTACCGGTGGCTCAGACCGGACCGGGACTGGAAGGCTCGGTTGCAAAAGAGCAGGAAGGAGCTGCTATAATTGCTCCTTGAGCTGCACCTGCAGGACGGCAGCAATTCGCTCGTCCAGCGAAGGCACCGGTACCGCTTTTTTCTTCTGCGGTACCTTCGGTGCCGCTCTACACTCCGAAGAGGAACCCGAGGTCGAGGGGCTCACCTCAATCGGTGCGGAGCGCTTCCGTGGGCGCCTCGACTGGGACTGGGCTCGCTGCTACTGAGACCGGAGGACGCTCCAACGGGGAAGGCTTCTTAGCCGGCTTACCTGGAGGATGCGACGCCGGCGCGGTGTCGACGAGGTAGGTGCCGACTGCGTCGGGGCCGATGTCGGGGCCGGTGCCGCCGAATCCGACATATCGGTACCAAACAATAACCGCTGCTGGATCTGTCGGTTTTTTAATGTTCTCTTTTTTAGAGTGGCACAGCGGGTGCAGGTGGACGCCCGATGGTCAGGACCCAGGCACTGTAAGCACCAGTTGTGTGGCCTCGATGGTGGCAGCAGGCCCCGCCGGGGCAAACCCGAAAAAAGAAGAAAAAAGAAAATTATTATTATTTTTTTTTTTAAATAATAAAATAAGAAAAAGGAAAAAAGGGGAATACAATTTCCGAAAAGGTTTACGCGAGCGGGAAGGCGAATGAGAAAAAAGTTTTCAACAGCCGTTGAAAGTGCGTCTTCTTAGCTCCACGGAAACTAAGAAACTGGGGACCGCGCGCCTCTGTCGGGCGGGAAGGCACTCGCGCGTGCGCGGTGCGGCCTACTAGAACTTTCCAAGTTCTTAGAGTGCAATCACTCTAAAATTGTCTGTACCGGGGCTCCGTCGGTGCCGTCACCCATCAGTCAAGAATATGCTGCCTGCTTGTCCTGGGATAAAATGGTAAATTTCACTTTTTTTCATTTGTTTTGCTTAAAAAAAAAACCTCGGCGTGAAAAAGTACAACCAATTCTTTTAAGTGATATTTCTGCCTGAGTATATATCCTACTGATCAGCCTAGTGTTCATAAGTACTACAAGTGTTTTGGTGAAATGGTATAAGGCACTGTTTTTCAACAGCCGGTCTGCAGGAAATTTCTGCCGGTCCACACAGGGCCGGTGAGATTAACTAACTTCAATTTCCTGCCAGTCCGTGCAGGGCCGGCAAGATCGACAAGTTATTTTCATCTGGTCCGCGCTGGGCTGGAGAGATCATGGGGAGCCTCCGACAGTGGCTTTCTCCCCTCTCTGCAACTCTCCTTTACTTACCAGCGCAGCGATTCACGAAGCAGCTTTGGGGCTTTTGCTGAGTCACGGCTGTCTCTGATGATACAACTTCCTCTTTCCTCAGAGGCGGCGCGACCCAACAAAGGACCCGAGGCTGCCTTCCTGAATCGCTGCACTGGCAAGTAAGGAGAGCTGCTGGGAGGGGAGAAAGCTATTATTGGAGGCTGGGAAGCTGCTGGGCAAAGGAAAAAAAGGGACAGCTGCTACTAGACCTGGAGAGGGAGGAGAGATGCTGCTGGGAAGGGAGGAAGGGAAGAGAGATACTGCTGGACAGGAGGAGGAGGGAAGGGAGAAGGAAAAAAGGAAGGAAACAGCTGGCAGGGAGATTAGAGGAGGGGAAGGGGAGAGACAGGCATGTGAAAGTAGAGAGATTGATGATGGGAAGGGGTCAGCAGAAAAATAAGCAGAGAGGGACAACGATGCTAGATCTGGTATAGGAGAGATAAAAATGAAGAGAGCAGTGAAGCTGGAATGATCATATAAAAAGGAGAGAGGGGGCACAGGCTGGATGGAAGGTGGAGAGGGCAGACAGTGGATGGAAGGGGCAGATGCTGGATTGGAGAGACAGAGAGGGCAGACGCTGGAAGGAAGAGAGTGAAAAGATGAAAGCAGAAACCAGAGACGACAAAAGGTAGAAAAAAAAAATAATTTTATTTCTATTTTGTGATTAGAATATATCAGATTTGAAATATATATAACCTGCTAGAGCTGGTGTTAGACATAACTGGGGCCTGCAAAGCCCAGGCAGTGCTTCTTTAGCTTCCAGCTGGCTTAGGGCGCTCTCTGACCAGGGGGAAGTTGCCCTAGTTGCACTCCCCTAAAACTATTCCTGGCATGTGTGACTGCAGTATTCTGTTAGCATGATATTTCTGTGTAGCATTCTGTAATAATTTGGCTTGATCAGTTTTCTTGATAGTAGAGGGGATATATGTGAAGGGAAGGGGAGACAGGAGTTTTGTTGATCCTTTCTCGGTATTATTTGTATTTATGTTCAAATCATTTTTATTGATTTTTAATTAAATTCAAGCTTAACACTTGTACAGAAAGCAATAGTCATAATAACATAAAATCAAAAAATTAATTTTACATCCTATAAAGAAACATTATTTAACTATTTATGCTCAAGTCCTCATTCTAGATCCAAGTTTTAGAAATAGCGAAAAAATTAAAGAAAACAAGAAAAAAATAAAAATTTATAGCAAGATGCTAGAAGCTGTAGCACTGAAAGTGAAATCTCATAATTATATGTAGGGTTCAAGATATTCCCCCATCCAGACGAGACATAGCTACAAAAGTTGTCAATTGAGATGGTTCAAAGAATACATACTTAACAGAGCGGTAACACACTATACATTTACATGGATGTCTCAAATAAAAGATAGCCCCCAAAGATTTTATTTGTATTTATAAAATGACAACTGTACAGAATTTTGTTTCTTTTTATACTTTAAGAAAATACATTCAATATAAAATCTTAACTGAGGCTTGTGTGGATGGAATCATATGATTTGCGGGGACCGAGCTCGCGGAGATGGGGCGGAAATGGGGTTTTTAAATTTTAGTCCTAGTAGTTTGCTGGTCCACAAAATAATTCTTTTATTTTTGCCGGTCCACAGATGTAAAAAGGTTGAAAACACTGGTATAAGGTATTATAAGTATTATTTGCAAATGTATGACTATACATGATCCAGGCCACAAGGTGGCGCAGCAGGATAATAATTGTATTAGCCTATCTGGGCCGTCTATTTGTTAGCCCTGTCAGAAGTTTAGCATGTGCTCAGAATGCTCTTAAACATACAAATAAACAATATATATATATTTAAAACTGCAATAAAACATATGCCCCTGGGTTCTATATAGGTCGTCCAAAGCTGAGCACTCAAATTTTGGGCATGGAGCACAGATCCATGCATAAAGTCATTTGTTAATGAGCAGTTAGCAACCAAGAATTGGTGTTAATTAGCACTTCATTTGCAATCATTGGGATTTGTCCTTGGATCTGCTCTGTGCAAAAATCTATGCCAGCACGACTAACTTTTCTAGCTTGTGGTTGAAAAGGGGCATGAGTGAGTCAGGGGTGTTCCACAAATTGTGGTACAATGTGATAGAAACTCAGGTTTATTTTTGTATTGGGGGGTTTATGAAGAGATTCACCCATGAGTTGCGCACTCAACTTGCGTGCCAGGATTTACACCAGATTTCATCATAGCTTGTGCTCAAAGCTATGAAGTAGTAGATTTAAAACAAACTGGAGAAAATATTTCTTTACTCTGCGTGTAATTAAACTCTGGAATTCACTACCAGAAAGCAGTTAGCTTATTTATTTATTTAATTCATTTTCCATTCCGTTCTTCCCAAAGAGCTTAGAACGGATTACAGGATTGGAAGACAGCTAATGTCATTCCACTCCACAAAAAGGGTTGCAGGACGGAGGCTGCGAATTACAGACCGGTGAGTCTCACATCAATAGTAAGTAAACTCATGGAAACACTAATTAAGCATAAATTAGATACGATCCTGAACGAGGAGAATCTACGGGATCCCCATCAACATGGATTTACAAAGGGAAGGTCCTGCCAATCCAATCTAATCAGCTTCTTTGGGTAACAAGAAAGCTGGATATGGGAGAGTCCCTGGACGTCGTATACTTGGACTTCAGTAAAGCTTTTGATAGCGTCCCACACCGCAGGTTATTGAGCAAGATGAATTTGATGGGATTAGGAGAAACATTAACTGCATGGGTCAATGACTGGCTAAGCGATCTCCGAAACGTTGAGGGTGACCAGTGGAGTGCCACAGGGCTCGGTCTTGGGCCCAATCCTCTTTAACATATTCATAGGAGACCTGACTCAGGGGCTTCAAGGTAAAATAACATTATTCGCCGATGACGCCAAACTATGCAACATAGTAGGTAAAAGCATTTGCCCGACAGTATGATGCGGGACCTACTCTTACTGGAACATTGGTCCTCTACTTGGCAGCTAAGCTTCAATGCTAAAAAATGTAAGGTCATGCAACTTGGCAGCAGAAATCCTTGCAGAACTTACACCCTAAATAGTGAGACCTTAGCTAGGACTACAGCAGAACGAGATTTAGGAGTGATCATTAGTGAAGATATGAAAACTGACAATCAAGTGGAGAAGGCTTCATCCAAGGCTAGACAAATGATGGTTTGTATCTGCAGAAGTTTCATTAGCTAGAAGCCCAAAGTCATAATGCCATTATACAGATCCATGGTGAGACCTCATCTGGAATATTGTGTACGATTCTGGAGGCCACATTACCAAAAAGATGTGCTGAGAGTTGAGTCGGTTCAACGAATAGCCACCAGGATGGTCTCAGGACTCAAGGATCTCCCATATGAGGAAAGGCTGAGTAAATTGCAGCTATACTCACTCAAGGAACATATATAGAGAGAGGAGACATGATTGAGATGTTTAAATATATCACGGGCCGTATCAAGGTGGAAGATGATATTTTCTTTCTTAAAGGTCCCACGGCCACAAGAGGACATCCGCTGAAAATCAGGGGCAGGAAATTTCATGGTGACATCAGGAAGTATTTCTTCACCGAAAGGGTGGTTGATCATTGGAATGAACTTCCACTGCAGGTGATTGAGGCCAGCAGCGTGCCAGATTTTAAGAAAAAATGGGATAGGCATGTGGGATCTCTTGGGTGATGAAGTTGGAGGGTGGGTCATTAGAGTGGGCAGACTTGATGGGCCGAGGCCCTTTTCTGCCATCATTTTCTATGTTTCTAATATGCAGTTAATAGATTTTGATTTGCCATAATTACAGTACAAGTTTTTATCCCAACTTGACACATAATAGGTATCTATTACCAATATAAATAATATACAGTTTACAGGTTACAATTTGCCATAGTTGTAGTGTAAGATTTTAATACAAGTTTTTATCCTAAAGCGATACATCCTGGGATCTGGTACCAATATACATTTCTTTGTAAACCATCAGTCATGGGCAGGGGAGGTAGGTGAAGAGATATGTTTTTATTGCTTTCCTAAAGTTGAGGAGTCCTTCAAGGAATCTGATCTGTAGGGACAGTCGATTCCAGTGACTTGGTATGAAGTAAGAGTAGGAATGTCGTTTAGCGATTTGCAGTTGAAGGGCAAGGGCATGACCAGAGGGCATTTTGAAGCGTATTTCATCCTGGGAGTGGAGGGACATGTTCGGCACGTACGGAGGGAGCTTAGTCATTATGTAGCCCGGTGCCATGTCATGTAAGGATTTGAATGCATCTGGACCTTGAAGACACGATTGACTACAGGCAGCCAGTGAGCCAACGATAGAGTTCGGAAGACAGGGTCAAGGGGAAGGAGCATTTTTAGAGGTCTGATTGCCACATTCTGTACATGCTGGAAATGTACGTTCTTCGCCGTGAGACTGTTGAATAGCGCGTTGCAATAATCCATGTGGGAGAGGACTAAGACGTAGAGGAGCTTGGTGAAGTCAGACTCACAAAAGTAGTTCTATATTTTTCGGAGTTGTCACAGGTAGGAAACTGGGGAAGTATTCCTAGCTGCGCTACAGGAAACCATAAAATGCTCTAATCAGCCAGTTAAACTGTGTTAGCACGCTTACATACATTACATTAGTGACTTCTATTCCGCCAATACCTTGCAGTTCTGGGTGGATTACAAAAGAGGATAACTGGGCATTTCCAGGAAAATTACAAATTAGGGTGCTGTTTACATGCTTGAGACTTTGATGGGAAATTTACAAGAGTGGGGATAGTTATGGCGATGTGTTAGGATTTCTTGATAAATTTTTTGAATAACAGAGTTTTGATTTATTTTCAAAATGATTTGTAGTCGGTCGTTGTTGTCAGCATGTTGGAGAGGTGGTGGTCATGTTTCGCTGATTGTGTTGCTAGTAGGTTGTCATACATCTTCTTGCGCTGTATACCTTTGATTGGAGGGTTGGTAAATGGGGCCTGAGTTCTCCTTGGTCTGGTTGATTTGTTCCGGTTTAGGTGATTGATTAGGTAGGTGGGGGGCAGTGCCGTTCATTACTTTGAATAATAGACAGTAGAATTTGAATAGTATTTGCACTTGTGTAGGTAGCCAGTGTGAGTGATATTCAGTACTGATGTGGTCTTATTTGCTTTGTGAGCAGATAAGTTTGAGGGCTGTTTTGTACTGTCTGTAATTGTTTTATTATGTTTGCGGGGCATGGCAGGTAGAGGATGTTGCAGTAGTCCAAAAGTCCCAGGACTAGGGATTGGACTATGAGCTAGAGAATGCCAGTTACCCTAACCCACCGAAACGGTGGGGGGGAAAAAGTGCTCACTGCAGGCACGGGGACAAGGCCATCCACCGCCCCTTGGAGCGGTGAATGGCCTTGTCCCTGCAGTTAAGGGAGGGAAGGTGTGCGGTCACCAATCATGCGTGCCCCCTCCCTATCTATGGCCAAATTTATCTCCCTCCCTCCTTTCCCCTTACCTTTGCGGTGCTTGAGTAAAGAAACTTACTGAAGCCGGCGAAGTCTACCTGCCTGCAGTCACATGTGTGTGAGCGGAAGCTTCTCCTCTGACACAACTTCCAGTTGCGTCAGAGAAGCTTTTGCCCACACACAGTATGGCAGCTCTTATGTTCGCCAAGTATAGGCCAATCGAAACATTGTGACATCACTTATGAGGTTGGCTCTTAGGCATTAGTGGAATGAGGCTTTATGACATCACAATCTGAGTTCTGGAATGTTGCTACTCTTTGGGTTCCTGTCAGGTACTTGGGATTTTGGTTGGCTACCGTTGGATATAGGATACTGCGCTAGATGGACCTTCGGACTGTCCAAGTACAGCAACTTTCATGTAGCCTACGTTTCACGGGATCAAATGACATCCCCGCTGCATCAGGGAAGAGTCTTTTTGCAATGCTTATCTGGGTTACAGGCCAACTCCTGCCAGTTCAGAACATTGCAAAAAGACTCTTCCCTGATGCAGCGGGGATGTCATT
This sequence comes from Geotrypetes seraphini, assembly GCF_902459505.1. Lineage (NCBI taxonomy): Eukaryota > Metazoa > Chordata > Amphibia > Gymnophiona > Dermophiidae > Geotrypetes > Geotrypetes seraphini. Next base: position 9,334,772 of record NC_047086.1, on the reverse strand, counting down.
TGATCCCGTGAAACATAGGCCACATTGGACTAAGAGTAGCAAGCAATGGTCCTGGTTCTTAAAGAGCATAAGAACAAAGCTAAGTACAGTACTTTAAGTTCTATGAGGTTTAAAAGTTTACAGCACATATGCACCTTTTGGAATGACATTTTAGGAAATGGCACTTTAGCACTAGTGCACTTTCTGTCGGTCCAGAGTCTCTGAAATGAACTGTGAGGTTTAAATAGTTTTTATGAATGAAATATACAGTCCCTCTAGTATTAAATAGTATTAAGCAGTAATCTTAATGAAAATCAGTGAAGAAATAAAATGATATTTAATGTTAGAAAGATGGTAGGGAGGATGGGCTCAAGCCAGTGATGTGAGTGTGAGTAAAAGAAGTGTCTTTCTCTTTGAAAGAACCCTGAAAGGGTGAAAATTTTAATACTCAATATTCTGAGGCTTCTTCCCGTCTAGAAATAGAGAGAAAAAAGAAATTATCTCCAGCGTCATTTTGGTGGTTCTATATATTATATTTAATTGATAGGTAACCTTCAGGTTTTTTCATATTTAAACAATCCCATTTTCAATCTTGCTGTGTGTATATGAAAAATGGATGGAAGAAATTGCGTTACAATTAGCACTATTATTATGGGGGTGGGGTCAGGGGTGGAGCTTGGGTGAGGGGGGTACTCGTTTGGTATTTGTTAGGCTTAAGGGGGTTGAGAAACACTGATCTAATGTACCTGGAGCAATGGGGGGGATTAAGTGACTTGCTCAGGGTCAGAAGGAGCAATGTGGGGTTTGAACCTACAACCTCAGGGTGCTGAGGCGGTAGCTCTAATCACTGTGGCAACTGTTGTATTCTGTGTCTCTTTATCTCTTGTACTGATATGAAATAGATAATTGGTAATAGAATGTATTAGTCTGAATGCTATTAGACCAGGATGGGTTTTTGTCTCCGAAACTGTTCATCTAAATGTGCCCTTTTCAGATGGCAAGCTGAAAGTTCATTTTCAACGTCTTCCAAAATGAATCAAAAATCTGAAGGAATATTAAACCATTAAGAGAGCATTTTGCAAGTGAGAAAGAAACCCTCAGAGACCTGTTGATTATTGCATTTCCCCCTTTTAGGGAACACGAGGAGTGCATGCAAAATCAGGAGGCAGGCTTGTTAACTTGTTCCTTGCAGCTAATGAAGTTAATTGTTGAATATGATGTGAAACAACATGAGATCATAAAACAGTTCATTACTGATCCACTGCACAACAAATGTGAATATATAGCATTAGTTTCTGACTTGAAAAAAAAGCAAGTTTTCAGACCCTACAGAAAACATTTAAAATCAATTGAGGAAGTTGTCAAGATGGGCTACTGATAGCACAGAAACAGAAAAATGATGGCAGATAAAGGCCAAATGGTCCATCCAGTCTGCCTTAGAGTTCCAAGCTTTCTTGAATTCCACGCATTCACTACTCTTTCTGTGAAAAAGTATTTTCGGAGATTACTTTATTTATTAGGTAGATGCTTGTATGGAATTGTGTCTGGGCTGGCTCAAGGGATTGTGGTGCCCTGACACTTTTTTTTTTTTTTTGGGGGGGGGGGGGCAGACCATGCTTGCACCCTCCCTTTCCTGGCCCCCACCCATATACCTCTTTACATCTTCGTCAGCATAAGCAACTACTCTAGACTGCTTATGCCAGCCTGGCTCCTTCCAAAATAACTTCTGAATCACGAGGCCAGGAATGACGTCAGAGGGAAAGCCAACGCCAATGCGAGCAGCAAGACAGAGACGCTGCTCGTGCTGGCAAAGATTTAAAGAGGTAAGGGGGTTGGAAGTGAGGTTCAAGAGCATGGAAGGAGCATGGGTGGCGTGGAAGAAGCAGGTGGGTGGAGAGGAGAATGGGGGGGAAGGATACCTCCCACCTCCCTAAGTTACTAGGTATTCCCCCCCCTTAAACTTCGACACATTTTTTTTCTGCTTGGTGCTTCCCTTCATCTAGGGTTTCCATATGTCTCCAGAAAAAGGAGTACAATTTGAAACATCCGGATTTTACTTCTACTGAAAGCAATGCAAGTAAGGAGGACAGATAGAGACATCTGGGCTTTACTTCTATTGAAAGCAAAGGAAGTAAAACCCGGATGCCTCAATCCATCTTCCTTTTTTTGGAGCCATATTAGCACCCTTCTAGCCAGCCAGCTTGCCCACATAATAATAGCCTTACTGGGTCAGACCAATGGTCCATCAAGCCCAGTAGCCCCTTATCACGGTGGCCAATCCAGGTCACTAGTACCTGGCCAAAACCCAAGGTGTAGCAATATTCCATGCTACCAAAACAGGGTAAGCAGTGACTTCCCCCATGGCTTTCTCAATAATAGCCTATTGACTTTTCCTCCAGGAACTTTATCTGCTCTTACCACATGCATAACCACTACTCATTCCAGGGGCCCCAGGGGCAGATTCCATACCTGCTCACTCCCGCACTGGTGGCTGCTTTTTTTCTGAATGGCACCACTAGAGGGGTTCAAATTGCCATAAAAAAAAAAAAATCATTATATGGTAGCTTGTATCCCCTAGTAGTGATACTTCAAGACTGCGATTAACAGTTAGTGATGCCATTTTGAAGGAGATTCTAGAACAATGGTCTTTGCAAGTTTTTAAGTGCATATGAAAATATGCTGCCTGCTTGACCTGGGATAAACCAAAAGTACTGATGTAGATCAAAATTAAAATGGAAAGATGCCAAGATCTGCATATGGTACAACACCAGAGAAACTGACTTTGGAGCTTAGGCTTGCTTTGGGAATTTTGAATGAAGTTGGAATGGAGGTGCCTCCCTTGCTGCGGCTACAGGTATTCAGCTAATAATCTATATAGGGAGCAATATCTGCTCTTCAATTAAGTTTAGGTGCCCAAATTTAAAAACTCTAAGTGGTAGAAAACTGGTATGCTCTTCCGGAGTCTGTCATAGGGGAAAACACCCTACAGGGATTCAAGTTCCTGCTGAACAAGAACGTGCGCTGGTAGGGCTAGTCTCAGTTAGGGCGTGGGTCTTTGACCAAAGGGCTACCGCGTGAGTGGACTGCAGGGCATGATGGACCGCTGGTCTGACCCAGCAGTGGCAATTCTTATGCTCAATGATTTCAGAGTCATTAACTTGAAAATAAAAGTTGCTGATTTGGAGAAAAAAATCAGAAACTATTGAAACTATGAGGGGCATTCTACACTTTACTTCAGTAGGAAAGAAAAGAGGTTTTTTTTAAAAATTGTTTTATTTTTCAGTATAGCCCTGATAGCTCCATACACTTCATCCACTTTTCCTGCAATTACTTTAACCCCTTTGAAAATAATTCTTCTGTTTGACCTTCAAACCAGGATGTCACAGCCTCCTTGACATCTTCATCACTTGAAAATCGCTGTCCACAGAGAGATTTCTTCAAAACTTGGATCAGGAAGTAATCCAAGGGAGCACGGATGAGGAGAGGGATCTTGGGGTGATAGTGTCTGAAGATCTAAAGGTGAAGGAACAATGTGACAAGGTGGTGGCTGTTGCCAGAAGGATGCTAGGCTGTATCGAGAGAGGCGTGACTAGTAGAAGAAAGGTGTTGATTCCCCTGTACAGGTCGATGGTGAGGCCCCACTTGGAATACTGTGTTCAATTTTGGAGACTGTATCTGACAAAGGACATATAAAGACTTGAAGCAGTCCAGAGGAAGGCGATGAAAATGGTAGGAGGTTTGTGCCAGAAGACGTAGAGACTAGAAGCCCTGAATATGTATACCATAGAGGAAAGGAGGGACATGGGAGATATGATTCAGACGTTTAAATATGTTTATTAAAATCTTTCTATACTGCCTATAAAGCCAAAAAGGATCAAAGCGGTTTACATTAGGGCTGCCCGATTCACGATTCGAATCAGTTCACCGATTCACGTTGGGTGAATCAATTCAAATCGATTCAAAACAAAAAAAAAATCGGTTCCCAATTCGGCTGACCCTCTCTCCTCGTCCCCTAAAGCAGGAGCGGCAACGCTGCTCTTGCTGGCTGGCTGCTACCGCACCTGCTTTAGAGGACATGGGGGGAGGGTCAGTCGGGAAGTGCTGCTGTTGGCTCCCCCCGGCGTCTGGTTCCCCCCCTGGTCTCACCACACTGTTTATCTTTGAGGAGCAGCCTGCAGACAAGATCGCGGTGCTAGTGATCTTTGCACTGGTTCTGAGCTGTTTCCTCCGCCGCAATCCTGCCTCTGACGTCAGAGAAGGGGTGGGACTGCGGCAGAGGAAGCAGTGCAAAGATCACTAGCACAGCCTTCAGGGAGACAGGCAGGTAGGCCTTCAGGGAGGACAGGCAGGCAGGCCTTCAGGGGTGGGATGCAGGCTTTTAAGGGGGGGACACAGGCCTTCAATGGAGAGACAGGCCTTCAAGGGGGGGCGCAGGCCTTCAGGGCAGGACAGACCTTCAGGGGGGGGAGACATGCAGGCAGGCCTTCAAGGGGGGGGACAGGCCTTCAGGGGTGGGATGCAGGACTTTAACGGGGGGACAAGCCTTCAAGGGGGGAAGACAGGCCTTCAAGGGGGGGGGAGACAGGAAGGCCTTCAGGGGTGGGATGCAGGCCTTTAAGGGGGAGACAAGCCTTCAAGGGGGGGGAGACAGGCCTTCAGGGGTGGGATGCAGGCCTTTAAGGGGGGGACAAGCCTTTAAGGGGGGGACAAGCCTTCAAGGGTGAAACAGGCCTTCAGGAATGGTGGCACAGGCCTTCAGGGGGGACAGGCAGGCCTTTAGGGGTGGGGTGCAGGCCTTCAGGGGGAGGTGAGGGTCATTAGGGTGGGCAGACTGGATGGGCCATGGCCCTTATCTGCCGTCTATTTCTATGTTTCTATGAGGTGCAGGCCTTCAGGGGGGGACACACCTTCAGGGGAGGGGGGCCCTGGTGTAGAAGTACACAGAGGGAGGGAGGGAAGAGGGGATTCAAGGTGACGTGCATATGCCGGACTTTGTGGGGGAAGAAATAATGGGTCTGAAAATAGAGGAGAGGGAGAGAGATGATGGACAATGGGATTTAGGGAGGGAAGGAACAGAAAGTGAAAGAAGTTGGACACAAGGGATGGTGTGGAGAGGAGGATAGAGATACTGGATAGGAGGGTAGTTGGGAAAAGAAAGGGAGAGATGGTGGACCCTGGGGTGGTGGGAAAGGAGGGAGAGATGCTGGATGAAAGGGTAGTTAAGAAAAGGTGGATCTGTGGAGGGAGACGAAAAAAAGGAAAGATGCCAGACTTCCTGGGGAGGGAAGGGAAACGGAAGGGGAGAACAGAGATGGCAGATGGATGGTTAGCATGCAGAAAGAAGAAAGAAGGAGACCCTGGTAAGCAAGTTATCAGAAGACAACCAGAGCCTGGGACCATCAAGATTTCAATAATGACCAGACAACAAAAGGTAGAAAAACTAATTTTATTTTCTGTTTTGTGATTACAAAATGTCAGATTTGAAAAATGTATCCTGCCAGAGCTGGTGTTAGACAGAGAGAGGAAAAGTCTTTTTTGTTTGTTTATTTTGTTTACACTACAGCCCAGAGTAGTTAGGAGAAGGTAAAGGGGGTGAAGAAGCTATAAAATAAACCCACCAGGATGTTTGAAAAAAATTGAATCGAATCACCAATTCAATAGGCTGAATCGAAATTTTTTTTCCTGAATTGGGCAACACTAGTTTACATCACAACTTAATCATATTTAAGAAAGGAACTCCATTAGAAAATAAGAAAGGAAAGAACTTAACAATTCTAAAACATATCCACTAAAACTGTTATATGAAATAAATAAATCCAAATCAACACAAATCAATACAAATTAATACAAATTAATGCAAGTTGCAGTCCTAATTCCAATTATTCAATACTTGAAAGGTATTAACGTAGAACAAAATCTATTCCAAAGAAAGGAAAATGGTAAAACCAGAGGGCATAATTTGAGGTTAAGTGGTGGTAGATTAGAGTAATGTTAGGAAATTCTTCTTTACGGAGAGGGTGGTTGATGCGTGGAATGAACTCCTGAGGGAGGTGGTGGAGAAGAAAACGGTGACAGAGTTCAGACTAGCATGGGATGAACACAGATGATCTTTAATCAGAAAATAATGGGTATACATTGAAAGAACTAAGGCCAGTACTGGGCAGGCTTGCATGGCCTGTGTCTCGTATATGGACTATTCGGTTGAGGACAGGCTGGGGAGGGTTTCGATGGCTGGGATGGTTAAGATGGGCTGGAGTGTGCTTCGGAGACTCCAGTAGATGGAATCTAAGCACACTACTGGGCAGGGCTCTGGGTTTCTGGCCCAGAAATATCTAAGAAAAAGGACCAATTAAACTAAATTAATTTATGGAGCATATATGGTTGGGCAGACTGGATGGCCCACTTGGGTCTTTACCTGCCATCATTTACTATGTTACTATGCTACTATGAGCCAGGTCAGGACTGTAGGGTGGATGGTTCAGCTGCTGAAACCCACATTCTCGGATGGCAGCCTGTGATTGTCGTGACAGAAGCAAAAGTCCTTCATCATCCCAGGAGACAGTTACCATGACTTTGCCTGCAGATTTTTCTGTCTTGAACTTTCTTGGGGTGGGGAATGGCTTGTGCTTCCATTGTATTGACTCCATTTTGGATTCAGGATCTCTGTCTACTTTAAAGTTTCATCTCCAGTCACCAAACAATGAAAAAAATTCACTTGGTCTTCACAGAACATCTCCAAGTTCTCCTGACAGCACTGGAGCCATGTGGCTTTCTGATATGACATCAGCATTCTTGGAACTCATCTTGCACTAACTTTGGAGATGCCCAAATTTTCATGAATTATTTTCAAAACTGTACCTGCCAAGATGCCCATTTCTTCTGCTATTTGGGAAACTCTAATTTGTCTGTCTGACAATTAAATCCTTGACTTTCTTGCACATTTCTGTGGAAGTTGCTTCCACAGGCCATCCAGTGTGACGGTCATCTTCAATGGACTCTCTATCCCACTTAAACTGCTTGCACCAAAGTGTTACTTTGTAGGATAATGGGGCAGACTCACCATAAACTGCGGTCATGCATTCATGGATCTCTGTGACAGGGTGAAGTTCCTGTCACTGACCAGAGAGGGAGTCTGAGCAGCAGAAAGAAGGAGCTAATTTGCATAAAATCCTGCAAAGGCCCCTAAGAGCTGTCCGCTCACCCTGAGTGAAGTAAGGTGCTGAAAAGAACATTTCCTAAGCTAATAGCTGAGAAAAGCAAAAGCTCCTTTAGGAGCCAGGTGACTCTTGAGGGGAGGAATGCTGGCTTCGACCTAACCCTCAGTAAGCCTGCTAGACTGGCCTGCCCAGTAGAGCTTGGAGTCCAACAGGAGGCGCTCAAGCTTGATGGCTTGTAGGAGGCCTGGTAGAAGTGTTGTGACTAAGGGAGTGAGTGACTAGGACAGTCCTCACAGAGGGCAACAGAGAGACTGGAAGGAGTTCTCAGGAAGAGCCCTCAAAGAGAGGCTGGCTGGGAAGGTGTCCTCAGTGTATATGTCTGGGAAAATATGACTGAGGGGCTGGGAGAGTCCTCAGTACATGCGTCCAGGAAAAGATGACTGAGCAACTATGACAGAGTCTGGAAGAAGGAGTAGCCGGAGGGCCCGGTAAAGCTTGGAGTCCAGGCGGGGTTCAGGCTTGATGACCAGTGGAGGGACCAGTGATGTGTCCAGGACCTGTGGGACCCAAGAGAATAAGGGACTGGTGGACCCAAGAGAATAAGGGAATAAGGGACTGGTGGTGGCCCCCACAAGCTGTTAGAAGAGCAGGAGGAGTCCTGTATGCCAGGGAAGACCAGACATTAGTCTGCCTGTAATTTTTCATAATCTGCATGTGCTTTAACAACTCTGAACAGTTTAGTGTAATCTGCAAATTTAATCACCTCACTTGTTCCAATTTCAAGATCATTTATACATAAATAGCACCAGTCCCAGTACAGATCCCTGCGGCACACCACTATTTACCCTTATCCATTGATAAAAATGGCGCTTTAACTCTACCCTCTGTTTTCTATCCAATAACCAATTCCTAATCCACAACTAGACTTTGACTCCATGTTGCTGACCTGTTGTTAGTGATCTATATAATCTGTCGCTAAAATCGTCTGTAGTACCTGAAGATTGGAGGGTGGCCAATGTTACGCTGATTTTTTAAAAGGATTCCAGGTGAGATCCAGGAAATTATAGATCAATAAATCTGATTTCAGTGCCGGGCAAAATAGTGAAAACAATTATAAACAATAAAATTGTGGAACACGTAGACAAACAGAGTCAGCATGGATTCAGCTAGGGGAGATCTTGCCTCACCAATTTGCTGGATTTCTTTGAAGGTGTGAATAAACATGTGGATAAAGGTGAACCAGTTTATATAGTATTTCCAGATTTTCTGAAAGCTTTTGACAAAGTTCCTCATGAGAGACTCCTGAGAAAATTAAAGTCATAGGATAGGTGGCAAATTTCAGTTGTAGATTAGGAATTGGTTATCAGATATAAAACAGAGGGTAGGTTTAAATGGTAATTTTTCTCAATGGAGGAGAGTAAACAGTGGAGTGCCGCAAGGATCTGTACTGGGACCGGTGCTATTTAACTTTTTTTTTTAATGATCTTGAAATTAGAACGAGTGAGGTGATTAAATTTGCAGATGACACTAAACTCTTCAAAGTTGTTAAAGCACATGCAGATTATGAAAAATTACAGGCAGACTTTAGGAAACCAGAAGACTGGGCGTCCACATGGCAGATGAAATTTAATGTGGACAAATGCAAAGTGATGCACATTGGGAAGAATAACCCAAATCATAGTTACCTAGGGTCCACCTTGGGGGTAAGCACCCAAGAAAAAGATATGGATGTCATTGTAGACAATACGATGAAAACTTCCACCCAATATGTGGCGGCGGCCAAGAAAGGAAACAAGATGCTAGGAATTATTAAAAAAGGGATGGTTAACAAGTCAAAGAATGTTATAATGCCTCTGTATCACTCCATGGTGCAATCTCACCTAGAGTATTGTGTTCAGTTCTGGTTGCCTTATCTCAAGAAATATATAGTGGAACTAGAAAAGGTTCAAAGATCGACCAAGATGATAAAGGGATGGAACATCTTTCATATGAAGAAAGACTAAAAAGGTTAGGGATCTTCAACTTGGAAAAGAGATGGCTGAGGGGAGATAGGATTGAAGTCTACAAAATCCTGAGTGGTGTAGAATGTGTATAAGTTGATCGATTTTTTATTCCGTCAAAATTAACAAAGATTAGGGGACACTTGATGAAGTTTCAGGGAAATACTTTTAAAACCTATAAGAAATATTTTTTCACTCAGAGAATAGTTAAGCTCTGGAACAAGTTTCCAGAGGTTGTAGTAAGAGCAGATAGTGTAGCTGGTTTTAAGAAAAGTTTGGACAATTTCCTGGAGGAAAAGTCCATAGTTTGTTATTGAGACAGACATGGGGGAGCAGCACAGAGCATTCAGTGCACCGGCTGGTGCTAAAAACCTCTTCCGCACTTTTGTAAAAGGGGGGAAAATATTTTTAAGAAAAAGAAGAAAATTGCACAAAGTCAATTGTATCTACAATATGAGTGACTAATAATAATTGTGAACTTTGGGACTGATTTTGGAAGTGGTACCTGCCGCTTGTCAATCATGGACAGGCACTGCTTTAATTGTTGATAAATGATGTAAAAATGTAAGTGCTTGCAGATGCCTACAGAACAGGTCACCGATGTCCCATCCACAGAGGTGCCTATGATCAAAGTGGGCATGGCTTGCACTGGAAGTGACTGCAGGTGGTGGTATGAGCCCTGGCCCTGTGGACATGATTCTTGTATAAAGTAGGCACCAGAAATGTAGGCCAGTAAACCTTGGCCTATACTTCCGGTGTCTACTTTACACGTGTCAGTGATTCTGCAAACAATGCCGGTACATGATTGATACAGGCGCCAGTTTTGGAGATGCCTCCAATATTAATGCCGGTTGCAGAATCTGGCCTAAAGTTCACAAAAAAAGGTTTCACACATTTTTGGAGCGCAACAAAGTATGTACTTAGAAAAAGCTTAGCTAGAAATACATAAAAATCAATAGCAGCATATTGGCACGCAACTAGTGCGTCAAGAAAAGTTTGAAACAGAATCCCATTAATACTTGGCTGCTGCTAGAAAAGTTAGTGTTCATGCAAGTATGTGTCAAAAAAGGCATAAAAGATAGATTAAACAATAACAAAATAACTATGGCCCTCTGTTATCTAGCTGCAGTAGAGCGTTTTAGAACAAACCAGCAAGGTACATGCTCCGACGCGCATAGGAATTGAATGAGCGTTGGAGCATTTACCTGACTGGCCCGCACTAAGAAGCTTGATAAAAAGGGGCCTATATTAGCTAAGAGAAATAAATGAACATGAAGACTCGCCAGATACAAACACCAAAATAAATGTGATAGTTGTTGAAATCCCACACTTGTGTGAGTCAGTATTTAAATAGCTGAGTGTCTTCAGACAAGTATTTTAATAGAGTAGTGATGTAACCACAGAAAGACTGAGGGCTAAAAATTGGAACAGGTGTTAGTTACAGCGGCAGCTACTACTCCTGTCATTTAAAAGCAGCAACAAAACAAATACAACAGACTAATCAAATAAACAACGTTCATTTTTTAGACATATCGTCTTGTACACGTTAATTAGCATTTCAGTGCCAAATAAGCACATTCTTGAAGTTATTGTATAGAATAAAAGAGAATATGTATACCTTAGAGGAAAGGAGGGACAGGGGAGATATAATTCAGACGTTCAAATACTTGAAAGGTATTAACATAGAACAAAATCTTTTCCAGAGAAAGGAAAATGGTAAAACCAGAGGACATAATTTGAGGTTGAGGGGTGGTAGATTCAGGGGCAATGTTAGGAAATTCTACTTAAGGAGAGGGTAGTGGATGCCTGGAATGCGCTCCCGAGAGAGGTGGTGGAGAGTAAAACTGTGACTGAGTTCAAAGAAGCGTGGGATGAACACAGAAGATTTAGAATCAGAAAATAATATTAAAGATTGAACTAGGCCAGTTACTGGGCAGACTTGCACGGTCTGTGTCTGTGTATGGCCGTTTGGTGGAGGATGGGCTGGGGAGGGCTTCAATGGCTGGGAGGGTGTAGATGGGCTGGAGTAGGTTTTAACAGAGATTTCGGCAGATGGAACCCAAGCACAGTACCGGGTAGAGCTTTAGATTCTTGCCCAGAAATAGCTAAGAAGAAAAAATTTAAATTGAATCAGGTTGGGCAGACTGGATGGACCATTCGGGTCTTTATCTGCCGTCATCTACTATGTTACTATGTTAAGAAAGTGAGAGAGCTGCAAAACCAAAATACAACTCTTGATCAACCACTGTGTACTTAATGTAAGAAATATCACAAAAATTGTTTACCAAAGTTAAGGCTCCTTTTGCTAAGGTGCGCTAATGGATTTAGCGCTCATTAAAAACTAAGATGCCAAGAGGAATAAGAAGAAAGGAATGGAAAACAAAGATGAAAATGTTATAATGCCCTTGTATCACTCTATGGCACAGCCGCACCTCGAATACTGTGTGCAATTCTGGTCGCCGTATCTCAAAAAAGATATAGCGGAATTAGACAAAGGGATGGGACAACTTCCCTATGTGGAAAGGCTAAAGCAGCTAGGGCTCTTCAGCTTGGAGAAGAGACGGCTCAGGAATGATATGATAGAGGTCTATAAAATACTGAGTAGAGTAGAAAGGGTAGATGTAAGTCATAAGAACATAAGAATTGCCCTTCTGGGATACACTGAAGGTCCATCAAGCCCAATATCATGTTTCTAACAATGGCCAACCCAGGTCCCAAGTAGTAAAACAGTTTTTATGCTGCTTATGCTAGGAATAAGCAGTGGATTTCACCAAGCCATCTCAATATGGCCTATGGACTTCTCGTTTAGGAAATTATTCAAGACTTTTTTAAAGCCCGCTAAGCTGATTTCACCACATTCTCCAGCAACAAATTCCAGAGTTTAATTACACATTATGTGAAGAAATATTTTCTCCAGTTTATTTTAAATCTACTACTTAGTAGCTTTATTGCATGCCCCCTAGTCCAAGTATTTTTGGAAAGAATGAACAAGTAATTCACATCTACCCTATCCACTCCATTTATTATTATATAGACCTCTATCATATTACTCCTGAGCCGCTTCTTCTCCAAACGATCTAGCCGCTTTAGCCTTTTGCTTGTTCACTCTTTCCAAAAATACTAGGACTTAGGGGACATGCATTGAAGCTTCTAAGTAGTAGACTTAAAACAAATCATAGAAAATATTTCTTCACTCAATGTGTAATTAAACTCTGGAATTCATTGCTGGAGAATGTGGTGAAAGCTGTTAGCAGGGTTTAAAATGTTTGAATAATTTCCCAAAACAAAAATCCTTAAGCCATTATGATCCTGAGATAAAATAACAGTCCATGCAAGGAAATTCAACATACCATAACATAAATGTTTATTTACACACCACATTAGCCTTTTGGTTCAAGGCGGTGTATAGGATAGTTAAAAAAACATCAAGGAACAGTAATTTTTAACAAATTAGAATAAAACAGTTTTACAAACGCATCAAAAACAATAAACAATACATTTAGGTTAGTAATGGGGTAAGATGATGACTGAAAGTGGTCTAGTCTTGGGTCAACAAGGGTTAATTTAAAACTGGGTCGTCAGGTTTGGGGAAGAGGTGAGTTTTCAGGAGCTTCCAAAAATGCATGTATGTTGTAGAAGAATGGACCAGATGACTCCATTTGTGATCTTTAGAAGCTACTTGGTAGGATAAGAATTTATTGATGAATCTCTTATGCGAGAAACCTTTAAAAGATGAGAAGGAAAGGAGGTGGTGGAGAGTAAAACTGTGACTGAGTTCAAAGAAGCATGGATGAACACAGAGGATTTAGAATCAGAAAATAATATTAAATATTGAACTAAGGCCAGTACTGGGCAGACTTGCATGGTCTGTGTCTGTATATGGCCGTTTGGTGGAGGATGGGCTGGGGAGGGCTTCAATGGCTGGACGGGTGTAGATGGGCTGGAGTAAGTCTTAACAGAGATTTCGGCAGTTGGAACCCAAGCACAGTACAGGATAAAGCTTTGGATTCTTGCCCAGAAATAGCTAAGAAGAAAAAAATTAAAAAATTTAAATTGAATCAGGTTGGGCAGACTGGATGGACCATTTGGGTCTTTATCTGCCGTCATCTACTATGTTACTATGTTAAAAGAGTGACTGGGTACGAGAGGTCCACCCAGGTCTGAAAAATAAGAAATGATTAGTGAGGTAATCAGGTAATAAACTATATAGGGCCTTATAGAAGAGACAGACAAATTTTAAAAATACCCGATTCTCAATTTTTAGCCAGTGGAGTTTGTTGTAGAAAGGGATTAAGTGATCAAATTTTTTTAAAGTTAAATAGCCTTACTGTGGTATTTTGAATTATGCTTAATTTCTGGAAGTATTTGTGAAGTCCAGATAGGTAGATGATATTGTAGTAGTCCAAGATACTGAGAACTAGCGATTGGACCAGGAGAATAAAAGGCGCTTGGTCGAAGAATTTCCTGATGGATCTAGGCCCTCTAGGGGCTCCTTTTACTAAGCTGCGTTAAGGCTTTAACGCGCGGAATAGCACGCGCTACATTACCGCACTCTAGATCTTAATGCCAGCATTGAGCTGGCGTTAGTTTTTCAGTGTAGCGCGCGGTAATTTCCTGCATGTGTTAAAAACATTAGCACACCTTAGTAAAAGGAGCCCTAAGTCTCCAAAGAGTGGAAAATCCTTTTCAGGTAACATGATTGATTTGAGCATTCAACAATAGCTGTCTGTCCAAGTGCACGCCTAAGATTCTGATTGTCGATGATAAAGGATATATGGTTCCCCTCAAGGTTATGGAATGTAATGTGGAGTTAGAGGCTGTCGCTAGAAAGAATTTTGTTTTTTCGGTGTTTAGCTTTAATTTGAAACAAGACATCCAATTTTCAATTGTAGCAAGGATGGATCCTATTCCATGAATTTCAGCTGGTGAGAGACTGGTGACAGGGTGGATGATAGTGATGTCATCAGCATAACTATAATGAGAGACATTTAGACTACTAAGATGGTCACCCAAGGAAGCTAGGTAGACGTTGAAGAGTAGAGGAATGGCGAGCCTTGAGGGACACCGCAATTGCTGTTCCATATTGAAGATAAGCGTCTCTAATCTTGACCTAATAGCTACGTGATTTCAGGAAGCCTTTAAACCAATTTAATACGTTCCCAGAAAGACCAAAGGAGTCAAGGCATAGAAGTAGAAGATCATGGTCCACCAGGTCAAAAGCACTACTAAGGTCAAATTGAAGAACAAGGGCATTCTGACCCTTGCTAAGTATCTTGTATAGATCATTGGTTATTGATGCAATGACTGTCTCTGTGCTAAAGGAATGCCTGAAGCCTGATTGTGAATCGTGAAGCAGTTGAAAATGTTCCAAGTGGCTCATAAGTTTTGTTTGCACTACACTTTCCATAAGTTTGATGAAAAGAGGGATTAAAGCAATAGGTCTGTAATTACTTGGCTAAGAAGAGGGTTGGGGTTTTTTTGTCTTTAACAATGGGATAAATGATGATATGCCCTCTATTTTCAGGGAATAGTCCTTCAGTTAGCAAGTCAGATAGCCAAAGGTAAAGATCTGACATGAATTTATTAGATGCTTTTGACATGAGAGCAGGAGGACAGTGATAAATCGGCGACTAAGTTTGGATGTATTTTTTGAATAAATAATTGAGACCAGGTTGGGATGGTAAAAGTACTCCAGGTCATGTCCGATTGAGATGCAGGGATTAGTGAGTTCAATAATATTATATGGTCGAGAGACTGGCAGCCTGGAAAATGGAAGGCGATGGTATCAGCGGATGAGGTCATTGAAGAGATTAGTTAGCGGTGAAACATCACTCAGATTGTTTACTAGTCTAAATAGCTCCTTTGAGTTAAGACTGTCCTGGTATATACGAGAGGAGTAATATTGTTTGCGTTTCTCTTTCAGCAGGAGCTTATATTCTTTGGATTGTGCTCACCATTCTAATTTAGTAAGTTCTGCTTTATTCTTGGTCTATGCTCACTCCAGGTGACGTACTTGGCATTTTAGCATAAGTAACTCAGGGTTGAACCATTTGTTGGATTTTCTCTGGCATTTGAGTTTGAGTCACTGAGGTGCAAAGCGGTTTAAGGTAGAGATACTGAAGGAGTCCCAGTCACTATAAAATCTTTTGAGTGATGGTCGACAAAGTTGGAGTCATAGCTAGACCAGAAGGCAATCTCATCTATAGGTCCTCTGGATAATATGGGGGTAGTAGGTGAGAGTTTTTTTTATGCTAGATTTGAGCCAGTTGAGATTAAATATGAATTTGTAATGGTCTGATAAAAGTGATTGATGCCAAAAAACATCTGATGAGTATAATGGAGGATGGAAAGGGTCTTTGGAGGAAGTGGCTATCAGGTCCAGATGATGTCCTTTTACATGTGTGGAACAAAAGGGAAGCCAGGAATAGTCTAACCCCCTCTTTTACTAAGGTGCGCTAACCAATTAGTGCACGCAAGCTGATTTAGCGGGTACTAAACACTAACACTTTCATAGAATATAATAATAATTTATTTTTATATACCGGTATACTAAAAAAGGTTCAAAGCGGTTCACAACACGATAAAATACATACAATCAATAAAAACATTACAATCAATACATACAGTCAGTAAAACATTAAAACAATCGATTAAATTGGAATATATCAATTAAGAAACAATAAAATGGAAGTACATCAATTTAAAAAGTTATAGTTCTAGGAAATAGCCATGTTGAACAGATGGGTCTTTAATGTTTTCCTAAAATCAAAATATGAAGAGGCCTCCGACATATTCCGTTTAGCGGCCTGATAGGAAAAAATTCTGTCAAAAAACTTATTTTATTGGCAGGATTTTAAAGGGGGATAGTTAAATAAATTTATTCTACGTGTACTCTTGTTAAGATAATTCAACAAGAAGTGGAAAGCAAGATAATTCATCAAGAAGTGGAAAGCAAAATAGTCAGGTAACATCCCAAAAACTGCTTTATAACAGATACAGGAGAACTTAGAAACATAGAAGATGACGGCAGAAAAGGGCTACAGCCCATCAAGTCTGCCCACTCTGCTTACCCACCCCCTGTCTATGCCCTAATGACCCAATTTTCTTATCTTGACCCTCGTAGGGATCCCACATGGGTATCCCATTTATTCTTAAAGTCTGGCACGCTGTCTGCCTCGATCACCTGCACTGGAAGCTTGTTCCAATGATCAACCACTCTCTCTGTGAAGAAATACTTTCTGGTGTCGCCATGAAATTTTCCGCCCCTGAGTTTGAGCGGGTGCCCTCTTGTGGCCGAGGGTCCCTTGAGAAAGAAAATATCATCTTCCACTTCGACACGTCCCATGAGGTACTTAAATGTTTCGATCATGTCTCCCCTCTCCCTATGTTCCTCGAGAGTGTAGAGCTGCAATTTAAACAGAACTCTGGACTCTAAGGGCAACTAGTGAAGTTTTTGATAGAAAGAGGTAATATGCTCCCATTTTTTTAGTCCAAAAATAAGCCGAACAGCAATGTTCTGGATTAGTCTAAGTTTTTTGAGTGTTTTTTTGTAAGCACCCAGGTAAACAACATTACAGTAATCTAAAATACTCAAAATAGATGACTGCACCAGTAAACAGAAAGAAGCTTCATCACAGAACTTCTTAATGGTGCGGAACTTCCAGAGAGCTGAAATACATTTCTTAAACAATAGATCTGTATGTTTTTCCAAAGTTAGATATTTATCCATGGTTACACCCAGTATCTTTATAGATTGTTCAATATTATATTCCAGCTAATAGACACGTTAGCGGTTAGCGCACCTTAGTAAGTTTTTCAGGAAGGAGAGTAGTTTGATGACCAAATTGTCAGTGCTAGAATCAAGGTGAAGATTTAAATCTCCCAATAATATGCAGGAAAGAGAGGAGAGTTCTTAAACACAAAATTTTGAAAAAGGTCTTTTACATTGGTCCAGTTTTTAGGTGCTATGTAAAAGAGAATACAAGTAAGGGAAGCATTTAGAATAGGGCTAGACAATTGACACACCAAGATTTCAATGTTGTTGTGCTGTTCAAACTCCAGTAGATTGATTTGGAGGAAGTCTTTTACTATGAGAGCTAGGCCGCCTCTTTGCTTGTTCTCTATGCATAGTGAAAGTATTTTATAGCCTGGTGGACAGAGGTCTTTGATAATAGGGCCCTCAGGTGAAGGATGCCGAGTTTCAGTGAGGAACATACAGTCCAAGATTTCTTCTGTGATCGAATCCCTTATGATGTTGGCTTTGTTTCTGACAGACCTAATATTGGTATAAGCGCATGATAAATGAAGAAAGCTGGTAGACTGGTAATTAGGGGTGCGTGGAGCGAAGATAAAAATTTATTTGTTTTCCTTTATTTGGATTGAGGGCTTTGGATTCTGTGGAGAGGTGAGGAATGAAATGAGTTTACCCATCTAGTAGGATGATATGTAAGGGATCTGAAAGGTGGATAGGGGAAAATGTTAGGATTGAAAATCCATCAAAAACCATTGCATCATGTGTTGGAATGGGGGTGAGGAAAGCATGATAGATTAGAAAAGAACCTGTTAAAGAATAGAGCACCACTTACCCCAGCCTTCTAAAGATTCCATGCAATGACAGTGTGAGTGAACATTAGTTTATCTGCTATAATAAAACCCTAAGCGCGCAAGCGCACTTCAATCTCTGTGCATCTGTGATCCATGGTGTCGTGCCGCCGCATGCGCAGTGGAAGGAGCCTGTGGTGATTTGTGACGCGTGTGGTGGTTTCCCCAGCGGTGGTGGCGGTTTGCGACTCGTGCGGCGGTTTCCCCATCTGAAAAAGGAGCCTGTGGAAGTTTGTGTGCGGTGGTTTCCCTATCGCTACAAGGAGCCTGCGGCAGGTTCTATCCACTCTGTCGACCTCCCTTCAACAACCCTAACAATAATAATAACTTTATTCTTATATACCGCCAAAGCCATAATAGATCAAGGCAGTTTACAGTAAGAGAAACTGGACAATCAGTGAAGTGTACAAATCATCAGAAATACATAATAAACAAAAAAGATTAAAAACAATAAAACCTTAGGTTACAAATCGATCAACTAATCAATCGATCAATCGATTTACTAATTTTCTAAAAGAATAGTAAGATGAAACACACATACTAATTTTACTCAACCAATCATTCATTTTGCCTGCCTGAAAAGCAAGAGTTCTGTCCAGAAATCTTTTAAAATGACAGGCTTTTACTGTTGGGTAAGCAAACATATGACTTCTGCATGTGGGCTTGTTAGAACAGCCCAGGAGAAACCAGGTAGACTGGAGACAAACCAAATATCGATTTAGAACAAATGCAGGCAAATTTAAACAGAACTCTTGCCTCCATCGGCAACCAATGTAATTTTTGATAATAGGGACTAATATGCTACCATTATTTCAAACCAAAAATCAACCATGCTGCTGAATTTTGAATAACTCAAAGTCTTTCAAGAGTTTTCTTGTATATTCCCAAGTAAATTATATTACAATAGTCAAGAATACTTAGGGCTCCTTTTATCAAACCGCGCTAGTGGGGTTAATGCACGTGACTTTTCATCACGCGCTAACCCCTGCGCTGGCCAAAAACTACCGCCTGCTCAAGAGGTAGCGGCTAGCACGGCCGGCGGTTTAACGCACGCTATTATGCGCGTTAAACTACTAGCGCAGCTTGATAAAAGGAGCCCCTAATATATAGGACTGAACTAGCAAGCGAAACGATACTGCATCGAATATTTCTTAATAGTTCGGAGTTTCCATAAAACCGAGAAACATTTTCTGACTAGCAGATCTGTATGTTCTTCTAGAGCAGTGGTCTCAAACTCAAACACTTTGCGGGGCCACATTTTGGATTTGTAGGTACTTGGAGGGCCGCAGAAAAAAATAGTTAATGTCTTATTAAAGAAATGACAATTTTGCATGAGGTTAAACTCTTTATAGCTTATAAAACTTTCCTTTAACAGTTTAACCTTATGCAAAATTGTCATTTCTTTAATAAGACATTAACTATTTTTTCTGCGGCCCTCCAAGTACTCTATTTTTTCTGCAGCACTCACATTTAAAGTTTAATATCTTTTCTTTCTCAAAACTGGCACATTTCTATTACTAAATTGAAAATAAAATCATTTTCCTACCTTTGTTTGGTAATTTCATCAGTCTCTGGTTGCACTTTATTCTTCTGACTGTGCATCCAATATTTCTTCTCTTCTTTCAGCCTCCTGTATGCTTCCTCTCCTCCAGACCTCATTCCCTCCCCCAACTTTTTCTTTCTTTTTCTATGTCTTTCTCTGATTCCTTGTCCTATTTTTTGCTTTGTTTCTCGCTCCTTGTCTCCCCCCTTTCTTTTTTCCTTCTGGCTCCCTGTTCCTCCCCCCTTCTTTCTTTTTTCCTTCTGGCTCCCTGCCCCCCCCCTTCTTTCTTTCTTCCTTCCTGCCCTCCCCCATTCCACCGCCGCCGGGGAATAGGCTGCTGCTGCTGCTGCCGCCACCATCGGGAACAGGCTGAGATCTCCACGGGGCCGACCAACTCTCGCCGCCCGACGTCAATTCTAACGTCGGAAAGGACGTTCCGGGCAGCCAGGCAGCGATTGGCTAGCCAGAACGTCCTCTCGACGTCAGAATTGAGGTCGGGCGGCGAGAGAAGCAGGGAGCTTAAAGAGCTTGGTGCCGGCGGTGAGAAGGGAAGGGAAGCCGTTGGGCAACCCTGCTCTAGACGAGCCGCACTCTATGAAGAGCAGTGGAGGGTGACCAGTTGTGCGGACCGCCCCCCCCTTGGTACGCCACTGGAGCAGCAACGTGTCTGGTCAGCTCATTCCATTCAAAGCCGCGGGTGGCGGCTCCTTGCGAGATCCGCGCCTGCGTCTGAAGCCTCTCTGATGTTGTGATGTCAGAGAGGCTTCCGATGCAGGAGTGAATACCGCAAAGAGCCGCCAACCCGCGGCTTTGAACGGAACGAACCGGCCAGACCCGCTGCTGCTCCAAAAGGAAGGGAATGATCCAGTCCAGACCGCGGGCCGCAAATAAAACTTGGAGAGCCACATGTGGCCTGCGGGCCGCGTGTTTGAGACCGCTGTTCTAGAGTGAGATGCCAAGCCAGTGACACTCCCAAAATTTTTATGGAATAGTTTATAGGAAAATCCTGACCATTCAAAAATATCAATGTATCTTTAATTTTGTCGTTAGGGCTCGCCAGGAAAAATTTGTTTTTTTCAGAATTAAGTTTTAATTTGAAATCAATCATCTTTGTATTTGTAAATTTCGCTGTAGATGTACAGTCTCTTGTCATGTAAACCGCTCTGAACTATTCTGGTACTGCGGTATACAAAAATAAAGTTATTATTATTATTATTATCCACAATTCAATCTGGTTTAAAATAAAAGATAAATGATTTTTTTAATCTCAGGTGTCAGACCAGTAAATAGAACAATTATGGTGATATCGTCAGATATAGAATTTCACTTTTAAGCTTTGTAGTAAATTCCCCAGCAATGCAAGATAAATGTTGAATAAAGTGGGAGATAGAGAGGAACCCTGAGGGACCCCACAAGGGTTTACCCGACAGGAGAGCTTATCATCACTATAAATCGATAAGATCTTTTTCCTAGAAATCCCCGAAACCATTTTAAAACATTACCAGAAATTCCGATTGATTCCGATCAATCAATCAGAATCACATGATCGACTAAATCAAAGGCACTACTTAAATTTAATTGCAGAACCAGTGTGCTTGTACCTTGACTAAATAAAATAGGAAGAAAATCTAATAATGAGGCAATAACTGTTTCTGTACTAAAGCCTGAATGATTATTCTGTAATATACTAAATTTGTCCAGATAGGCTACCAAATCCAAATTAACCAAACCCTCCATCAGTTTAATAAATAGAGCAGGGGTAGGGAACTCCGGTCCTCAAGAGCCATATTCCAGTCGGGATTTCAGGATTTCCTCAATGAATATGCATGAGATCTATTTGCATGCACTGCTTTCAATACATATTCATTGGGGAAATCCTGAAAACCCAACTAGAAAACGGCTCTCGAGGACCGGAGTTCCCTACCCCTGAAATAGAGGAATACTTGCAATAGGTCAATAATTTGATGTCAACATAATAGATTCCTTATTTTTACGATCGATGTAATCAGAATCTGACCTAAATCCTCCCTTTCCTCCTTTTCTGAAGTTACAGAAGAGGAAACTGCTCACCTTCTCTCCTCCTCCAAACCCACCACCTGTTCCTCTGATCTGATTCCTACCTCCCTACTTGGATTCATTGCTCCCGCTGTAATCGTTCCCATCTGTCACATCCTCAACCTTTTGCTCTCCACTGCTACTAGTTCCTGATGTCTTCAAACATGCTATAGTCACACACCTCCTTAAAAAGCCCTCGCTAGACTCTACATCCCCCTCCAACTACTGCCCTATCTCCCTTCTCCCTTTCCTATCCAAACTACTTGAACGTGCTGTTCACTGCCGTTGCCTGGACTTCCTCTCCTCTCATAATATTCTTGACCTGCTTCAATTGGGCTTTTGCCCTCTCCAATCTACAGAAACTGCCCTTGCTAAAGTCTCTAATGACCTGCTTCTGGCCAAATCCAATGGACTCTACTCCATCCTCATTCTTCTTGATCTGTCTGCTGCCTTCGACACTGTTGATCATCATCTCCTCCTTGACACAATGTCCTCGTTGCGATTCCAGGGCTCTGCTCTCTCCTGGTTTTATTCTATCTCTCTCATTGTACCTTCAGTATATGTTACAGTGGATCCTCCTCCACCGCCATCCCACTGTCTATTGGTGTACCCCAAGGCTCTATCCTGGGCCCTCTCCTCTTTTCCATATATACCCGCTCTCTTGGTATGCTGATCTCCTCTCATGGTTTTCAATATCACCTCTATGCTGATGACTCCCAGATCTACCTCTCCATGCCAGACATCTCTACAGGAGTTCAGGCCCGAATTTCAGCCTGCCTGTCCGACATTGCTGCTTGGATGTCTCGCCGCCATCTCAAACTGAATATGGCTAAAACTGAACTCCTTATCTTTCCGCCTAAACTCACCTCCCCCCTCCCGCCATTCTCTATTTCTGTGGATAACACTATCCTCCTCCATGTCTCGTCGGCTCACAACCTTGGGGCGATCTTTGACTCCTCCCTCTCCTTCTCTGCTTAGATCCAACAAACTGCCAAATCCTGTCCCTTCCTCCTCTATAATATTACCAAAATCCGTCCTCTTCTCTCTGAACACACGACCATAACCCTTGTCCATGCTCTCATCACCTCAAGCTTAGACTACTGCAACATACTTCTCTCGGGCCTGTCTCTCGCCTTTTCAATCCGTTCAAAATTCTGCTATGTGATTCATATTCCGTGAGAGACACTATTCTCGCATTACCCCTCTCAAATCACTTCTTTGGCTCCCCATCCATTTTCAGATACAGTTTAAACTCCTCTACCTGACTTACAAGTGCATTCACTCTGAAGCCCACCAATATCTTTCTTCACTCATGACCCCATATGCTCATCTCTGTGATCTCCGTTCATCGGGCAAGCCCCTCTTTATCTGTATCCTTCTCTTCCAATGCCAACTCTAGACTCTGTCCCTTCTTTCTGGTATGCCTGGAACAGGATGCCTGAATCAATACATCATGCTCTGTCCCTATCAACGTTCAAAACCAAGTTAAAAGCTCACTTTT
Source organism: Geotrypetes seraphini (assembly GCF_902459505.1). Taxonomy (NCBI): domain Eukaryota; kingdom Metazoa; phylum Chordata; class Amphibia; order Gymnophiona; family Dermophiidae; genus Geotrypetes; species Geotrypetes seraphini. The sequence continues at coordinate 9,311,936 of NC_047086.1, read as the reverse complement.
TTTAATGTGTTTTCAACTCTTAACTTTCAGTCACTGCTGTCAGATAACTATGCCCACTGTATCATTTCCTCTACCATAATCTCCCCAACCCTGAAATGTCTTGTCTAAATTAGATTGTAAGCTGTTCTGAGCAAGGACTGTCTATTGTATGTTAAAATGTATAGCGCTGCGTACGCCATTCAGCACTATAGAAATAATAAATAGTAGTAGTAGTTAATGCAGAATGCTACTGTAACTTGCTGTGCCGATTAAATGAGGCATTGAAAGAAAAAAGGTGAGGGAAAGCTGTAGAAAGGAGTTCTCTTTTTGCAAGACAAAGCACCTGCTCACAAGATTGGCAAAACAATGGATGTTTTGACACAGTTGGGGTTTCAATACATAGACCATCAATCCTTCTCATCAGATTTTGTTCCATCTGACTATTTTCTGTTTCCATACCTTAAAAAGAGTTTGAAAAGGTAACAATTTTCAAATGATTGAGGTGATTGCAGCAGTGGAGCAGTATTTCAGTGATCAGATATCAGAATTTTTTTGGAAGGATTACAGAAACCTCAGACATGATGTGCCAAGTGTGTTGAACTTAGGGGTGAATATGTGGAATAACTTGTAAGTTTCATGGCTCCACATCACTCCTTTCTTAGTTGGGCTAAGAACTTTTCAGCACTCCCTCATATTTGCTGCTCTTGCTTTTAGTAAACAATTTTCAATGTGTTTTCTTGGGTATCCTCTCTCTATAAATCTGTTAGTCATAACATAACAAATGATTATTTATATATCACATTTATATAGTGCATAAGCCTTTCAGTTCTATGTGGTTTAGAAAAGAGGTAAACCAAATGGTGTGCCCTGTACTCTGCCCCCTCCCCCCGATGGTCTAGTGGTAGGCCGGGACAGGGTACAGGGCATGTCTAGAGGTGGTAGACACGTGTAGTGGCAGCCAGCCTCCCCCCCCCGTACCTTTTAAAATCATCCCCCCACACCTGGTGGTCCAGTGTGTATCCCTCCCTTGCTAGTGGCGCACAGGTCAAGAGCGCAGATGTCAGGAGCAAGCTTTCCGCGCTCCCGCTTGGGCCCGCACTGCTTTCTGAATGGCTGGGGTCAGTTCTCGCAGGATTCGCGAGAACTGACGAAGCCATTTAGAAAACAGTGTGGGCCCAAGCGGAAGCGCGGAAAGCTTGCTCCTGACCTCCGTGCTCCTGACCTGTGCACCGCTAGCAAGGGAGGGATACATGCTGGACCACCAGGGACTGCGACGACAGAAGAGGCAGAAGAGGGCGGGTAGCTGTTTTAAAAGGAAGCTTGGAAGAGACCATGGTGAGCCATTCTGATAATCGGCTGTTAAAATACCGCCCTGCTAAACCATCTGGAGGCCAATTAAAGCACAGTTAAAGGCATGGTAAAGTTTTGAGAATCTTCTCCTTGTTTGAAAAGTTGGGGGGGGGGGGGGGTTCCACTATATTTATTTTTTACATATATTGTAATTATATGTAATCTGCTTTGAACCTGATGCCAGGGAGTTGGCAGAATATAAGCTTCATTACATTGCAACCCACCAATACTGTGTCCTTGGTCAAATGGTAACTCAGATTTTAGATTTAATTAAGTGCTTCTTCAAACCTGCACTGCAGCTGTTACTAACTCAGGTACAGAAAATATTTTGCTGCCCAATTTAAATTACACCTGATGCACCGGAGGTTGAATTACAAGGAGCAAATGCCAGTGTGAAAAGTGGGATTTGCAACCTGGTGTTTTGGCACCACTGTTCGACTCGCAGTCTCACCTTTTATTATTATCCTTCTCTAGCAAAAACACTACACACACTTTCTAAAGAAATACAACAGGCATGTTTTAAAATCCAGCTTCTGCAGTGGAGACTGTGCAGAGCACCGATCTGCCAAATTAGATTCAAACAGAACAGAGAGATGATGTGGAGTGAACTACAACTCCCCCCCTCCTCTTGCACTCTCCCAGTCAAATAGTGCGTTTGCCCAGAAACAGGCGGATTTTAAGTCCCTGCTCTAATCAAGCTCCTCCTTTCATGGAAATAAAAAAGTTTCTGATCTAGGGCAGCGTCAGTTCAGTAAATATATCAAACGGTTTTAATGTGACTCTTCGGGAGAGGGAGCTCGCGCCTTCCTCCCCTCCCCCTCCAATCTGCTGCAGCAATGAGCTCATCCGTAACACAGGGCGGAGGAGGAGGGGGGACGACGCGAGCTTAGCTTTCCAGTTATAAATAAAACCCACGTGTTCTAGTAAATAAGCTGTGCACGAGCGCGAGCCAACCACCTCCCCGTTCACGCGCCCATCCACCTCTAGTATTTTCATCCTCTCTCCACCCCACCCCCCAAGCTAAGTTCCTACATTTACCAGAAAGTGCGGTAGTTGCCGTCGCCACCTCTACCTCCCGCCCGACCTATCAACCCGCCTCGAGCCCGTAGTGATCCAGCGCAATGAAACAAAGCGAGGTAACAGGGAGCGCGCACACACATCCAGTCAGTCCGGGACGCTGGAGGGGGGGGGGAGGAGGGAGTTGGGATACATCCAAACGCATACAGCTGCTGCCTAATAATAAACCGGTTTTATTAGATTGCTTCTTTTATCGCACGGAGCGCGGGAAAACAAAACACCTCACATATACATACACGCTGTTAAAAAACTATCAACCCACCACAACACAAAACGGGCACGCTCACTCCCGCCAATCGGGCGTCTGTTGCAACGATGACGGACAAGCACGAGGGCCAATGAGGACAAGAGTGCCGACTCCGGCCATTCACGCGTCCTTCTAGAGGATGACATCATCGTTAGCGCGCGTCGGCCTAGCTTAGTGGAAGGAGGATGGGATTGTGTAGACGGCGTCAGACGATTGGCAGGTGGGACTAGGGCGGGAAATTGCTAGGAAGGCGGTCGCTCTGGTTACCTCAGGGAGAGGAGGGGTGAAGAGAGGTGTAGGATTAGTTTGGGTGAAGGGGGCGTCGGTTACCTCGGAGAAAGGGGATATATTGGGGGGGGGGGGGGGGGGAGAGAGGATTACTTCATGGGGATGTTAATGAATAGTTGGCAGCGGTGACTTTTTTTGTCAGTAAATGACTTGGAAACTTCTGGAATTTATTTCTTTTTCCTCACTGTAATTGCATTAGAAGGTGAAGGTACCAGCTAGCGCTGATTTGAACATTTTATTTATTTATTTATTAAGGAAGTTATTATCTGTTCTGGCATGATTTAAGGGGGACCTGCTTGAAAGACATTAGTTTATAGAAGTTTATTACCAATTTCGTCTTCAGGATATTACTACCCTAGTACTAACCATTTCTATAGCGTTACTAGACATAAAGCGCTGAACATCACAACATTGAAGAGATGGTCCCTGCTTAAAAGTGCTTATAATATAGTCAAGATAGATAAACTGGACAAGAAGGTGCATCAATACACAATGCTCAAGTGGGGGAATTACAGAGGGAATAAGAGAAGTTGGGTTGGAGTTCAAAGCATTTTCAAAGTGGGCTTTTTGAGCATGGGTTTGAATACTGCCAGATACTGAGCCTGACTTATCGAGTCAGACAGTTTGTTCCAGATCTAGACATACAGTGCAGCAAGGTAGAAGGGATGAAGTCTGGAGATGGCTGTAGAGGCGAAGAGTATAGATATGAGAGACTTATCCGATGAGCAGAGTGCCCATGGGGGAGTATGGGGAGAGATACTAAGGAGCTGCAGATCAAATACACTGGTAGGTTAGTGAGAGACGTTTGAATTGTGCGGAAACAGATAAGGAGCTAATAAAGTGACTTGAGGCAAGGGGTATTATCACAGGACAAGCAGGCAGCCTATTCTCACATATGGGTGACGTCACCGACGGAGCCTCGATGTGGAAGCCTCGCAAGCAGACTTGCTTATAGAAACTAGAAGTTTTGAGTCAGCTACACTGCGCATATGCGAGTGCCTTCCCGCCCAGCATTGAGCGTGTCTCCTCAGTTTTCCGTGGAGCCGAGAAATCTGTCTTTGACTCTGCGTTTAATAATAATAATAATAATAATAACTTTATTCTTATATACCGCCAACAATCTTGCGACTTCTAGGCGGTTTACAATGAAGAGAAACTGTACAGACAGCGAATTACAGAGTATAGCATTGAACATCTAGTGATAGTAACAGGAGAGTTACAGGGCTGTGTATTACATGGTTTCACAATGAGTAGCATTATACAGTCGACGATATTCAGAGCATAAGTAGGAGAAGAGAAAGGAGATTGCGCTTTGAGTTACAAAGGTGCAAGGCTGCGAAGGTGAAAAAGATAACATAAGATGTTGATGAGAAGTAAGTTGTTAAGTTGGTGCATTTGAACGAAGGACGGGCACCAGTGGGAAAAACTGGTAACAATTAAAGATAGAAATTTTGACAGAAGAACTTACTTACTTACTTACTTCATGCCTTCTCTCACCGCGATGTTATTTTTTCTTCACGAATCGCTGTATTTATTTTACTTTCTTTTATTTCTAGTTTTAAAAAAATTTTTCTACAATGTTTCTTGTGGGGGGGTAAACGACCCCGTATGCAATTTCCTAGGATGTGCTTACCCAGGGAACGAGGGGGCTTTGGTTTATTAAATGTCCGTTGGTACGCATTGGCATGCCAGATGCGACATCTCAATGATTGGTTTAGGGGGACATCAGATTTCTCTGCGACTCCTTTGGAATTATCTTTGTTGGCTCCGTACCATGTAAGCTATTTCTTGCATGTAGCGGACCCACAGATACGTCCTTTGGTGTCTCCCTACCCGATATTTGCGCCGGCGCGGCACACATGGAAGTGGGTATGTAAAACAGCAAAGTTGTCTTCTGAGGTTTCCTGCTATTTACCCATCCAGGGCAATGGAGCCTTTCTGCCTGGACTGCAACATACATCCTTCCAGAGGTCTTTTCCATCTGTTTCTGGAGGAGGGGAGAATAGCCACCTTTGCGGAATTACGTTAGACATTTGATTTACAGCCAACTGACTTTTTTGCTTATTATCAAATCCGACATTATGCTCAGTCTCTACCTGGGGAACACCTAACTGAAGCTACCCGGGAGGCCCTCTCAGAACTTTTCAGTCTTTCTGCACAACAGAGGGTTCCGCTTCGTTTTCACATTGTGGGAGTCCGGGACTGTCAATCGGGCACTAATTTGGCCATCTTGGCGACAACATGGGCAGAGGACTTGCAATGCACTTTAACAGACCAGCAGTTGCAGCGGGTTTTGAAAAATATTCAGAAGGTCTCTCCTAACATTACGCATTGGGAAATGCAATTGAAGATAGTCTTACGACTCTACATCCCGCCGGAACGAGCAGCTCGGATGGGGATTACTGCATCTCACTCCTGCCCGAAATGTGATCAGGATCACGCTTCTTTAGGCCATATGCTCTGGACTTGCCCTAAAATTTTACAGTTTTGGAGATATTTGGGACAATACATTACGACGCTATGGGGGAGGCGCTGGCTTCCACAACCAAGAGCACTATTCGGATTTTACAATATAGCCACGCCTAAACCCAAAGGCATGTCGGCTTTCCTCACTAGAGCGATTTTGATGGGGAAAAAAGCAATACTTACGAACTGGCTGTCCCGAGATCCCCCATCTTATGCACAGTGGCGATCCCTGATGATAACCCATGCGACACTGGAACGCAGAATGGTGGGAGCCTTGGATTGTGGCCTTGGTCGTAGATTCAGTTTGACCTGGGAATGTTTCTGGCAGGATCTTACTCCGCATGCCCGCAGCAGATTATTGAACCTCTAAGTTTGACTCTTGCTCTCCATTTTTGTTGTAGTACTGGACTCCTGGGGTGGGAAGGGGTATGGGATGGGGAGGGGGGAGGAAGGTTGATAGTTGTTCTGTTTCATAACAAAAGCCTAAGCTGTTTGTACTGGTGTGCTTTACTAATTTTATAATAAAAACTATTTGACTATAAAAAAAATTTTTCTTTCTTCCGTTCGGCTGCCGGGGCAGGCTGCTCAGCCGCAGCCCAGGGGCTTTGACCTTGCAGCGGCTGCTTTTCCTCCTATGTCCCGGCCGACAACAGGCTTTAAGAAGTGTAGCCAGTGTCAGCGTGCAATTTCTCTCATGGACCCACACAGTAGGTGCCTCAAGTGCCTTGGGCCAGACCATCATCCAAAGTCGTGCAAGCACTGTGCTATTCTTCAACCTCGAGCCCTTAAACGTCGTCTACTTTCAGTGGAGAAGCTCTTCAGGATGGATTTGACCTCTTCCTCGACTCCGAAGTCGACCTCGACCGAGGGTCCTCCTGCCTCCACTGCTTCTACCTCGTGCCTCATCAGACCTTCATTTGCAGCGGCTCTTTCCTCGACAACGTCTGCTGTATCTTCCCCTGTATCCTCAGGTCAGATAGCTCAGCAGACAGTTCCACCGGTAGTGCTTAAGGTGCCTAAGACTTCCAAGTTGAAGCACATTTCCACTGCCTCTGTGGAATCTCCAGCCAAAGCAGGTGGTCCGGTTTCAGACGCGGATCCATCCTTGCCGGCTTCTTTCCAGACCATGTTAGAGAAGCAATTCATCCAGTTCCTCACTAATATGGGACCGAAGCTTGCTACTCTAATCCAGCCTGGGCATCCTGCAGATTCCTGCAAGGTCGAGTCTCTTCCTGTGCCTCGGTCTGAGCCTCCACACTCTATGCAGGGAGCAGAGTCTTTGCGAGTGTCTGGTCTGGCATTTATGCACATAAAGCAAAGAGCAGATTCTTTGCAAGTGCCTCGACAGGAATCCTCACACTCCATACAAGGAGCAGAGTCTTTGGGAGTGCATCAAGGTTCCTCCATCAAACCTCTGAAGCTTCGATCCACAGCTTCCAGCTCCATCCATTCCTTGGTGCCATCGACTGCTTCCATCTCCAGGGCGAAGTCTCATCGAACTTCGAGATCTGCTTCCAAGCACCGTTCTCACTGACGTTTGAAGCCTTCATCGAGGCATACTTCCAGGTATAGCTCTTCTTCCAACGAGCGTCCTTCTTCTACTAAGCCTCAATCTACACCTTCTAGTTCTACTAGACCACTGACTCCTCGATCAAGGTTTCCACTTCCAAACCTCGAGGACTCAGTGGTTTCAATTGCTTCATCCAAGTCTCCTTATTCTTTTGATGCTTTTTTTCCGGCCGAAGCCTCATCTTCGACCCAGGCTGCCTCGACGACCTCGAGTCCTTCTCGAGGCAAGACATTGGCGGATCAGCTGTCTTTCTCCTCTTTTCTTCGTCAGGTGGCTATTGACTTGGATCTTCAATTTGAGTATCTCGAAGTCATGCATCTGCCTCAACCTCCAGCAGAGTCACTTAAGCTTCTTCTTCACAAGCTTTTGTCTCAGACTTTTACCAGATGCCTGGAGATTCCAGCGGTTCCAGGCAAATTGGACTCCAGATATAAAACTCTCCATTGCAAAGGATTTGAGAATTCACAATCCCTACTTGTGAAGTCATCCTTGAAGAGGTCCCATCCTTCCAGGGTTTATGCTACCGTTCCTCCTGGAAGGGAAGGGAAAACTGTGGACAAGTTTGGATGTCGCATCTTTCAAAATGCCATGATGTCCTCTAAAGTCCTTAATTACAATTTCCATTTTATCACTTATTTTGAGTTCCTCATTGCTCTTTTGCCTAAACTTATCACTTATTTAGATACTCAAAAGCACTTTGAATTTCAAGAAGCCATCGCTTCTCTATCACAACTCATATTACATCTACTTCAGTCTTCTTACGATGCCTTTGAGTTGTCTGCCAGGGCGGCTGCTTGTTCTGTAGCAATGCGCCGCATTGCTTGGCTTCGTACCATTGACAGGGATCCTAATCTTCAGGACCGCTTGGCTAATATTCCTTGTGCAGGCAATGACCTCTTTGATGAATCTATTGAAGCAGCCACCAAGAAATTGTCTGAGCATTAAAAATCTTTTGCTTCTATTGTCAGACCTAAACCGAAGCCAGTTCCTGCCAAGCCTGCACGCCCTCCTTCTATTTACCAGAGGCGTTTTACTACGAGAGCGGCTCCTTACACTCGCCCTCCTCTCAAGAAACAGCAGAATCAGAAGCAACAGAAACCTCAACCTGCAAGACTGGAGGTGGGACTTCTCTACAACATCCCTGTAGGTCTCTTCTATGTACTTTTCTGTCTCCCTCAGCTCCTCCAAGTCTGCTACTCTAGCTTCAAGGGAACATACACATTCTCCGAGAGCTAGAAGCTCTTTGCAGCAGGCACACATATATAACTTCTTGCCAACTGGGAGATAATCATACATGTGACACTCAGTGTAAAAGACTGGATAGCAACCCTCTTGCTGCTGGACTACTGTCTGCATCTTATTATTGAGTTGATTAATTAAACCTTATTAAGCTACTAGGAATATTAGACTAGAATAGAGAGCCTTAGGATAATATTGTATGCTTATTTAGGGTTTGTTTTTTAGCAGGTAAGAATATGTAATAAAGAGTTCTCCTGTTGTCCTAATTAGAATAATTGACTATAAATTAAGACTATAAGTAAAGAGTTGAGCTAGGGGTAGGCGGGAGGGAATGGAGACTAAACCAGACCCTGCTCTGCCTATCTCTAGCAGAAAGTTCAAGCTTATAAACCGTAGAACTATAAAAGGCTATAGAGACTAGCTAAGTAAAGTTTGCTCTTTTAAAATCTAAACTGTCTATATAAGGGAACTTACAATTTAGCTTTTCTCCCCAAACTTATCAAAGCTCAGAGCAAAATACAGTAATGTATACGTACCCAGAGATATGTCGTCTTCTCCTCCGAGAAAGAGAAGGCCCTCTCAGAAAGAATGCTACCTTGGACTTTTCCTCTCTTTATATATGCACTGGGAAGGGGCCTAAGTCCATGACTGGCCCAGGCGCCTAAGATCCCATAGGAGGAACCTTAAGTGCTTGAGCCAATCAGCACCTTGGGACCCTGTCCTGTGCATCTCAGGATGCACCGGGAAGGGGAAGGCCCGCCATTTTGAAGAGGCGGGCCTGATGGCTGGAGAGAGTAGGCATCCCTCCAGCTAGCTGTCACCAAACGGTGTGAGGAGATGGGCATCACTGGAGGCAGGAGGGAGTGGGCATCCCTGTTGCTGGAGGGGGTTGTCGGGGGGGGGGGGGGAAATCACCAGCAGTAGGAGGGAGTGGGCATCCCTTCTGCCGGGGTTGTTGGGGGGTGAGAGGGAGTGGGCATCCCTCCTGCTGTCCTTCAATTCAGGAGTCTTATTTTTAATTTGAGGGGGGGGAGGGTCCTGAGCTGTCAAGCCTTACTTTCCTGTCAATGCCTCGCGCATTGACTGGAAAGACCGGAAAGTAAGTCTACGACAGCTCAGACCCAGCCAGAAAATTTTGCCCGCAAATGTAGGACAGTAAGGTTAGGGAATCATCCAGCAATGATATCGCCGGGAGTGCTTGTTTAAATATTAATTACCTCATTGTAATACATTTGCATGGCAGAATTGGAGTCTGCCAGGAAGCTCGGAAAAGACCTCGGTAGAATACTTCCATGCTAAACTGGCTGGAACTGGTTTAGCAACCATCGTTAAAGGCACGGTAGGCTTTGAGAATCTTCCCCTAAATCTTTTAGGGCTAGATGCACAAAACACAGTTGCTAAGACCATGCGGTTCACTGGGGGCCCATTTATGGGCTGATTCTGTAACAGCAATTGGTGTTCCAACAAGTTTGCATGCAAATGATTTTTGCGGAGGTTCACCCTAATCCTGTCCGATCAGTCGCTGTGAGAGCAACTTTAACAAATGCATAGAGCCAAATTGGGGAAGCCTGAGTGGCAAGGGAAGCCCCAAAGCAGCCTCCTACCACTTGGCTATTGGGGCTTTTTTTTTTTGTAATGGCACAGATGTCATGTGTGTGTCACACATGCACAATATCCGCCGGTGCCTTCCACGATGACCCCCAGAAAATAAATAGAGGCAGGAGGTATGCAAACCCCCCCTGTGACAGCCGAACCACTCCCACCGCATGTCAATAAAAATCAGGAGGAATGCCCACTCCCTTCTGCTACTGCGACAATACCCCGTCTTGAACTGACACCCCCTCCACCAGAACCCCCCTCCCCCCGAACTAACTCCTCACCTTCCTAAAAATAATCGGCATGAGGGATGCCCACTCTCTCCTGCCACCCGATGCCCCCAGCCATCCGATACCCCCAGCCCGCCCACACCAGTCCAGAATGGCAATATGCAGAGAGGGGCCTAAGGCCTCTTGGGGAGGGGGACGGGGGGCAGGAATCACTGGCAGCAGGAGGGAGTAGGCATTCTTTCTGCCTGGGGTGTCGGGGGACGGGGACCCCAACAACAAGAAGGAGTGGGCATCCCTCTTGCCGTCCATCAATTTAGGGTCTTTATATAGGGAATGTGTCTGAGCCAGTCAGGGCCTTAGGCCCCTGCCTGTGCATCACAGGATACATGGGGAAGGCTCGCCATTTTGGAATGGTGAGCCTGTAAGCAGGAGGGACTAGGCATCTCTTCTGTCTACTTTGTGAACAGGTACAAGAGAGGTTCGGGAGATGTGGGGGGGCATCTGGTGGCAGGAAGGAGTGGGCATTCCTCCTGCTGATTTTCTTTTTTTAGGAAGGGGAGTGGGAAAGTAGAAGGGATCGGTTTGGTGGGGTTCCTGGCAGGGGGGTGTCAGTTCAGTGGGGAGGTTCACAATGGCAAGAGGGAGTGGGCATCCCTCCTGCTGATTTTGTCTGGCGTGGGGGGGGTCACGGCAGCAGGAGGGAATGGGTATCCCTCCTGCTTTTATTTTTTTTTGGGGGTGGCAGCATGACACAGCTTTTTTTTATGGGCTAGATATTGTGAGCATGTTACACACACACACACAACATCTGTGCCCATAGAAAAAAAACAAACCAGGTAGACCTATTGGTAACACAACCTGTTGTTTTTTTGGAGGTTGGCAGTACCGATCTGATTTTGGCATCGATCAGATGGCTTGTTTTAATATTAATGACCTAATTTGCATGTCCAAATCAGAGAATTTACACGTTTTCTGCATCAGGTCAGCAAATGAGATTGGTCGCAAACCAGTTTAGTGACTATCGGAGACTTTAGTGCATCTAGTCCTTAGACTGTTACAATTAAGGATCTACTGGCAGCAAGCTCCCTTCCCGACAGCCCCCCACCACACTAAGCCTGGTGGTCTAGTGGGTCATCTCCCCCTCTGACTCCAGTGTACCTTTTGTAGACCGACAGGGGATGTGCTTATTCCCTCCAACCAGCAGGCCTCCCTCTTCAAAATGGTGGAACTTCCCCTTCCCAGTGCATCCTGGGATGCACGGGGGAGGAGCCTAAGGCCCCTCCTATAGGAGAGGCCTTAGGCACCTGGGTCAAACAATCTTAGAGCCCTCCCTCCCAGTGCATCCTAGGGTGCACCATTTAGAGGGGAGTGAGCATCCTTCCTGCCGGTCTTCTATAAAGGTATGGAAGTGGCAGAGGGGAGGGTTGGCCCACTAGATCTCCCACCAGTAGCCCTGCCTCTTCAAAATGGTAGGCCTTCCCCTTTCCAGTGCATTCTGGGATGTACAGGCAAGGAGCCTAAGGCCCTGATTGGCCTGGGCGCCTAAGGCCCCTCGGTGCATTCCAGGATGCACTGGGAAGGCCTGCCATTTTGAGGGAGTGAGCATCCCTCCTGCCAGTCTTCTAAAAAAAGGTACGAGGGGGTGGGATGGCCCAGAAGACTGCCAGTCTTGTGTGGTGGGGGCCTGCTGTGGGGGCTGTCGGGGGGGGGGGGGGTGAAGCTTGCTGCCAGGGAGTACAGGAGAGGTCAGAGTGGGAGATGGCCCATTAGATCACCAGGCTTGAGGTTGTGACCCTGACCCTGCAGCAGGAGGGAATGGAGTGGGGGGGGGGGGGAGCAATGGCGGGAGGGCATTAGACCACCAGGCTTTTTTGGGGCTACATTTACGAGGAATTGGGGTTGGTGGCAGGTCTGAGAGCTGCTTTATACTCCTGTCAGTGCCTGAGCCAACAGCGCTCAGGCACAGACAAGAATTTAGCTTTTCTCCCCAAACTTATTAAAGCCTAGAGCAAAATAATGTATATTTACCCAGAAATATGTCTTCTACTCCTCTCCTCAGAAAGATGTGTCCTTCCAGAAAGAGAATGTCTTCTTCCCTCTTTTCTCTCCTTTCAAAAAGAATTCTCAGAGCAATGTATTTGGCAGAGAAGCAAAATGTGTTAGCAGACAGGTTCAGCAGACTCTTTCAGCATCATGAATAGTCTCTCAGCACTACTGCCTTGAATCAGATTTTTTCCAAATGAGGGACTTCCGACATAGATCTCCTTGCTTTCCCCCACAACCCCAAACTTCCTTTCTTCTGCTCCAAATGATATGCCCCCAGTTGCCTGGAATCGGATGTCTTCCTCATCAATTGGGGGAACAGATATACATTTCCTCCAAACCCTCTCATAAGGAGGACTATACCAAAACTGCAAGGATCGGGGCACCATGATCCTCAGTGCCCCTCAGCACCTTTTTGGCTGCATTAATCCTGGTTACCCTTTCTTTTAGAACGTTCAACCCAGGAACCCATCTACTTGCAGCCATTCTCGATGCTACTAACACAGAATGTCTTCCCTCCTTCATCCAAACCTTCTACTATTATTTCCATAGTACTACCAGACGTATGCAGCGCTGTACAGTCTCACAAAAGAAGATGACAGTCCCTGCTCAAAAGAGCTTACAATCTAAACAGACAAGACAGACAAACAAACAGGATGTCATGGATACAGTTAAAGGGAATGGTTAATAAGCTGGCTGGGTTGGTAAGCAGAGGAGTAGGATTATGGATTGAAGGCTATATCAAAAAGGTGGGTTTTCAGTCTGCTTTTAAACAAAGCAAGGAAGGGGCTTGGTTGGCAAACTCGGATAATTTATTTCAGACGTAGGGGGCAGCTAGATGAAAGGAATGAAGTCTGGAATTGCACTAGAACTCTCATTCACTAGAACTTACAGTATGGTTTCTTTCACCAAGCAGGTAAATATCTTCATCCTCTCCACTGCAGTCTCTGCTGTCATTGAAGCATCCAATAAACCTTCCACGCAGTGATGCTATCGCTTCAAATGGACCAGATTTTCTGCCTGGTATATACTACATTCTCTTGAACCTGTCACAAATCCACTCCCATCCATTTTGGACTACCTTCTCCATCTCTAATTTTGGTCTTAAAGACCAACTCTTTTCAAGTACATCTCAGTGCATTTCATACTCCCTTGGACAAAAAAACCTCTATCTGTTCATCCCTTGGTATCCAGATTCATGAAAGATCTTCATAACATAAACACCGGATTTCTAGACCACATAACCAAAAAGTTCTATGCTGAACCACTTATCAAGCCTCTGCTTGTTGCCTGGGGTCTCAATCTGTTATTATGAAATCTCCTTTGGGTCACTCACAATTTGCTCTCTCAAATTCTCTCTTGGAAATTGGCTTTTCTAATAGCCTTCATGTTTGCATGCTGGGTCAGTGAACTCTAAGCACTAGTATCAGATCTACCATATGTTCAAGATTCTACCACAACAGAGTAATCTTTGAACTAATCCCGTCGTCTCGGACCTTGATTTATACTTTCATCTCTCACTACTGTTTAGAACAAAGCTCCAGAAGAGACTGTCAGTTTGGGCAAGCAGTTATGCAGAATCTTTTTATTTCCAAAGCACCAACTTTCCCTCCAGGATCATCTTGATATATCCATTATCCTCATCTAGACTCGTGATCCTTGCAGCTTGGGAGTCCCACATGTGAGAATATAATGCTTGCTTGTCCTCGGAGAAAGCAGTTACTTACCTGTAGCAGGTGTTCTTCAAGGAACCAGGCATATATTCTCACAACCTGCCGACCTCCCCTAGTTGTTTTGGGTTTTGTTTTTTTATTTATCCGCCTTTTAGAAGGCGAAGTACATCAGCACATTCATAAATATCCACAAATGACATTGCAATCATTTTACAAAAAATTATAACACCAAATTACATTACAAACTAACATAAGAACATTAATCTCTCCAGACAATCTTCCTATCCCAAACAGATCAGCTTAATGAACATGTCACAAAACAATCACAGCAGCGCCAATAAAGTCATACAATAGAACAAATTGTGTTTTAACAATTTTTTGAAGGCCTGAAAACTCTTTCGTTGCTTAATGAAAGATGGAAACTTCTTAGCTTTATTACTGAACTGCAGGTCCCACGAGATGATGTTGGGCGAGAAGGCACAGGCACATGCATGGTAGACACTACCTTAAAAATTTAAAGTAACAGTGCACTTGGTAGTGTCCATGGATGACATCACCCATGTGAAAATATGTACATGCTGTCCTCAAAGAACACCTACTACAGGTAAGCAACTTTACTATATGGCTCCATGGCGAGGCCACATTTTGAATATTGTGTGCAAATCTGGTCACCCATCTCAAAAAATATAGTAAAACTAGAAAGTACAGAGAAGTGGGATCAAAACGATTAAAAGGATGGATCGACTCATTTGGAGAAATGTTAAAAATACATTTATGCAGCTTGGTTTGAAAAGGATTTAGAGAAATTCCTAGAGGAAGATTCCATAAACCATTTTTCCTGCAAGCTATGAGGCAGAGGAAGGATAAACTTACCCTCCATCTATGTTCCGACGCCGCTCCAGCCGTGAGGATCGGGCTTGACTCCGCCTACTTTAGAGCTCGTGCTCCTCTTCAGCCCCATTTAAGGGCCGCTGAAAGAATTTTTTCGTGCACGCTAAGAGGAAGGAGAAAATTACCCTCCCTCTTTGTCCCTCCGCCACTCCGCCCACTTCAGAGCTCCTGCTCTTCATCCCTATTTGAGGGCTGCCAAACAGACAGGAACATCCCACCAACGGGCCACACCAAGAAGGACCACTGTCACCAAATTATTGGATACCAAAACAACACAGCATAAGACCCCCCTACAACAAAATAACTCTCTACACACACCACTAAAATCACCAGTCAAAACACACCACCCAGCCCACACCTCCTGCTCCACAAATTGAAACCAATAAAACAGAAACATATGGTCATCGCCCTATTGATCCTCTTAATCCTAACAAATCGGAAAGCAAAAGGAAACTGCAATTCTCCAATTCCAGTTATAGTAACAACCAATAGAAACCAACACCCAACAGGAAAAAAAACAAAGTCAGAAACATGATTGACTGCATGACAATATCCCCCAAACCTGGGTGAGAAGACCTACGAACACCTTCCAAAACTATTCCAGGAACATAACCACCTACCAAACAAACTCCCTCATCTACCCAAAAACATCACAAAACACTAAGAATTTACATTAAAAAACTGAAATCATAAGGGACTGGATAGAAACAGAAAAGCTAGGATGCCTCTTCCTCACAGAAACACGGGCAACCTCAGAAACCAACCCTAGAATAACCGGTTTGCCCACAAGACTACAAAATACAAGTAGTATGCAGAGACAAAAAATGAGGAGGACGACTAGCCATCATAGCCAAAAACTCTCTAAACATTGCACTACAGGACAAAATCTCCACCCCATACATGGACCTACTTGCCTGCCAAGTATCAAGACCCTCTCTCAAAGTAAACCGTAACTTGCCTCCTTTGCTATATAACATCAGGAAAATGTAACACAGCTAAAGCAGAATTTATACTCAAACTCCCTCACATCAACATACAACCTAATCCTAGGAGATCTTAACCTGCACCTCAAAGACGAATCTTCCAAACAAACAGAAAGCCTCTTATCATTCCTCACAACCCTATCCTACAGAATCCTGGATCCACAAACCACACACAAGAAAGGTCACCAACTCGATTTAGCAGCCTTCGTGTCCCAACAACCTACCTCACTAGAAATTAACACCACAAACGGAAACCGGTCACGCACCCTCTGGTCAGACCACTACATATAAACCTTCAAAGTCAACTGGCCATGGGGCAAAACTAAACAAAACAACCAAAGCTTAACATACGAAACACACAAAAAGATTGTTCCACCAAAATTCTGGAAAAAAGTAGACACCATGATAAAAGAAGGAAACCCAAAGGACTTCATTAACCACTGGTGCACCCTAAGTGCTACCATCCTCGAAGACATGACACAATCACAAACAAAAAACAGAATCTGCAGACGCTCAGTCATAAGAACATAAGAATAGCCTTCTGGATCAGACCAATGGTCCATCAAGCCCAGTAGCCCGTTCTCTTGGAGGCCAATCCAAGTCACTAGTACCTGCCCAAAACCCAAGGAGTAGCTATATTCCATGCTACTGATCCAGAGCAAGCAGTGGCTTCCCCCATGTCTTTCTCAATAACAGAGTATGGACTTTTCCTCCACGAACCTGTCCCAAACTTTCTTAAAACCAGCTATGCTATCTGCTCTTACCACATCCTCTGGCAACGAATTCCAGAGCTTAACTATTCTCTGAGTGAAACAAAATTTCCTCCTATTGGTTTTAAAAGTATAGTGTCCCCTAGTCTTTGTAATTTTTGACGGAGTGAAAAATCGATCCACTTGTACCCATTCTATTCCACTCAGGATTTTGTAGACTTCAATCATATCTCCCCTCTTTTCCAAGCTGAAGCGCCCTAACCGTTTTAGTTTTTCATCATATGAGAGGAGTTCCATCCCCTTTACCATCTTAGTTGCTCTTCTTTGAACCTTTTCTAGCACCACTATATCTTTCTTGAGATAAGGAGACCAGAATTGAACGCAATACTCCAGATGAGGTCGCACCATGGAGCGATACAGAGGCATTATAATATTCTTAGTCTTGTTAACCATCCCTTTTTAAATAATTCCTAGCATCCTGTTTGCTTTTTTGGCCGCCGCCACACATTGGGTGGAAGGTTTACCGGTAATCGTATAGTCTACGATAACACCCAGTTCCTTTTCTTGGGCGCTAATCCCCAAGGTGGATCCTAGCATCCAGTAACTGTGATTCAGGTTATTATTCCTAATGTGCATCACTTTGCATTTGTCCACATTAAATTTCATCTGCCATTTGGACGCCCAGTCTTCCAATTTCCTAAGGTCCGTTTGCAATTTTTCACAATCTGCATGCGGACAAATGGTTCGACAAAGAACTACTGCAACTCAAACGATAATGCAGATGTCTCGAAAGAGAATGGAGAAAAAACAACCAGTTACATATAAAGACAACCTGGAAATCACTGAACAAACAATGGCTAAAATAAAAAAGAACGTCATATTACACCAAACATATAGGCACAGAAATTCAAGACAGCAAAAGACTTTTCAAACTACTAAAGGAACTCACAGCCACCAAAACTGGCTACCAAAACTACCCCTCCCCCCACAGTCAACCAAGTGGCTGAATTCTTCAGAAACAAAATCTCAATGGCTAGAAACAACTTCACTGGATCCCGAAACCACCTCTATGAAATCTCTCTACCACCCACAGGAAAAGTCCTGCGCAGCAGACAGAAACTGGTCAGACTTCCCAGACATACAATGGCTTGACCTAGACAGACTCTACCAAAAAATGCAATCATTCGGTTTGTGACCTCAAACACTGTCCCCCATACCTGTTTAAAGCTGCTAGCATTTGATTCTGCATCCACCTCATGCAGTGGATTAACTATATGCTCACTGAGGCTCAATTCCCACAAGATCTCACCAAAATCATCATAACCCCTATCCTGAAAGATCCTAAGGGAGCTACAGATCAGCCATCCAATTACAGACCTACCGTATTTTCACGCAGATAACGCGCACCCGTGTAAAACGCGCACACGGGTATAGCGTGCAGAAACCACGATTTTATGTACAAAAACTTTTGTATACCGCGCTCACGGGTATACCGCGCATGCAGCCCGACTGTCCTTTCGCCCGCCCCGACTCTCCTCTGGCCACCCCGACTCTCCTTTCGCCCTCCCTGACTCTCCGTGCGCTGTCCCGACTATCCGTTCACCCTCCCTGACTTTCCGTGCACTGCCCCGCCTCTCCGTGCGCTGTCGCGTCTCTCCGTTCACCCGCCCTGACTTTCTGTGCACTGCCCCGACTCTCCGTTCACCCGCCCTGACTTTCCGTGCACTGCCCCGCCTCTCCGTGCGCTGTCCCGACTCTCCGTTCACCCGCCCTGACTTTCCGTGCACTGCCCCGCCTCTCCGTGCGCTGTCCCGACTCTCCGTTCACCCGCCCTGACTTTCCGTGCACTGCCCCGACTCTCCATGCGCTGTCCCGACTCTCCTTTCGCCCGCCCTGCCCTGCTCCCAGTTGGGCCCATGTGCCTCAGGCCACGCCCCCAGGTGGGACCTAAGGCTCCAGGGCCTATTCTGATTGGCCCACGCACCTTAGGCCCCACCAGTAGGCGGAGCTTTGGGACGGATGGGCCAATCCGGCCTCATTCCGTCGTTGGCTGCCTGCCGGACAGGCGGGTTTGGCTCCCGTCTGTCCGGCCAACTACCAAAGGTATGGGGAAGGGAGGTGGGGGTGTCGTGGGGGTCGGCCAGGGGGGTCGCGGGTCGGCTGGGGGGGGCGGTCGGAGGTTCTTGGGGGGGGGCGGTCGTTGGAGGGAGGGGGGTTTGCGTCGAGGGCAGGAGGGCCTGGGATCCCTCCTGCCCGTAATGTAGTGCGGGGTGGGGGTAGGGGGTCGCCGTGGCCAGGAGGGTTTGGGCTCCCTCCTGGCCCGATAATGTCAGGGAGTTGGGGAGTCGGCCGGGCAAGAGGGCTTGGGCTCCCTCTTGCTCCAATTGTGGATGCGGGTGCGGGTGGGAGCGCGTGCGAGCGGTTGTTCGGGGTGGGGGTGCGAGCGGTCCTGCTGGGGGGGGTGAATCGGGCATCGGGCGGGGTGGGAACTATGTAAAAAAATTTTTGTATACCGTGCTCACGCGTATAACGCGCGAGGGGTATGCGCGGTAGGTAAAAACGCGTATAACGCGCGCGTTATATGCGTGAAAATACGGTATAGCCTCAATACGCCAAGCTAATGGGAAGCCTCGTAGCAAAACTTCTTGCCAAATACTTAGAAAACCACAACATACTCCACCTCTCATAATCAGGCTTCAGAGGCCAATATCGTAGAGAAACACTATTAGTCTCTCACCTAAACAAAGGCAAAAAAAAATGCTGCTCATACAACTTGATCTCACCACAGCAGGAGTGTCAAAGTCCCTCCTCGAGAGCTGCAATCCAGTTGGGTTTTCAGGATTTCTTCAATGAATATGCATGAGCATACAATGAAAGCAGTACATTGCAAATAGAGCTCATGCATATTCATTGAGGAAATCCTGAAAACCCGACTGGATTACAGCCCTTGAGGAGGGACTCTGACACCCCTGCACCACAGCATTTGACCTGGTAGATCAGTGGTTCCCAACCCTGTGCTGGAGGACAGTCGTGTTTTCAGGGTAGCCCTAAAATCTGCATATAATGGAGGTGTCAGACATTCAAATCTGCTCCATGCATATTCATTAGGGCTATCCTGAAAACCCAACTGGCCTGGAGGTCCTCCAAGACAGGGTTGGGAACCACTGTGGTAGATCACCACATCCTACTACAAACACTGGAGGCAATAGGAATCACAGGTAGAGTGTACAATTGGTTTGAAGCAGTGGTTCCCAAACCCTGTCCTGGGGGGACCCCCAGCCAGTCGGGTTTTCAAGATATCCCTAATGAATATGCATGAGAGAGATTTGCATATAATGGAAGCAACAGGTATGCAAATCTCTCTTATGCATATTCATTAGGGATATCTTGAAAACCCGACTGGCTGGGGGTCCCCCAGGACAGGGTTTGGGAACCACTGGTTTGAAGGATTCCTCTGCTCAAGGAGGTGCAGAGTCAAAGCAAACAAAGGACAATCAGAAGCCTGGAAAACCCTGCAGAGTCCCCCAAGGCTCTCCACTATTCCCAACACTCTTCATAGCCGCACTGGGCACAAGGCTAGACAAACTAGGCATAACAGGGATCTCAATCCAGTCGGGTTTTCAGGATTTCCCCAATGAATATGCATGAAAGCAGTGCATGCACATAGATCTCATACATATTCATTGGGGAAATCCTGAAAACCCGACTGGACTGCAGCCCTCGAGGATCAGAGTTGCCCTCCCCTGCTCTAAGGGCTTCTTTTTGCTGGGTATGGCTTCCTTACAGTACCTGGAGAGGAACTGATTAGACCAGGGATCTCAAAGTCCTTCCTCGAGGGCCACAATCCAGTCGGGTTTTCAGGATTTCCCCAATGAATATGCATTGAAAGCAGTGCATGCACATAGATCTCATACATATTCATTGGGGAAATCCTGAAAACCCGACTGGACTGCGGCCCTCAAGGAGGGACTTTGAGACCCCTGAGCTAGGCAGATGATATCGCCAGCCGCTTGCCTTTGGAGCAATCCACCAATATCACCATGGCTATGAAGTTTAAGGATGGCTGCAGTCAAGTCTGGAAAGTGCCTCGGAGCCTTTAAGAGGCGGTGCCGCCTTTGCTCGCAGGCGGGCCCGAGCAGCCCGCAGGTTAGGCTGAGGCTTCCTGCTTCGCTCGTCGAACTTTGTGCTCCAGGAGAAGGAATGTGGCAGGGAAGCGCGAGGTGAAGGCTCGGGCCGCTGTCAAGATGGGCACGTGAGCCGAGCGGGCGGAAGACGTGCCGGCCTCGCGCTACAGAGGGATGCGCGCGAGCGCGCAGAGCCGGCGCAGATGGCAGAAGCGGCCCCTCCGGACTTGGCCATCGACCCCGAATTCGAGCCGCAGAGCCGACCCCGCTCGTGCACGTGGCCCCTGCAAGGGCCCGAGCCGCAGTCGAGCCCGGCCAAGGGGCCGGGCGACGCGCCCGTGATCCCCGAGGAGGACGACGACGAGGCCGCCGGCGCCCCGCCGCCGCCCGCGCCCGCCCCCGGCCCGTCTTCGCTGGGGCCGAGCGCGCCGCCGCCGCGCAAGTGCTCGTCCCGCAGGAACGCCTGGGGCAACCTGTCGTACGCCGACCTCATCACGCGCGCCATCGAGAGCGCCCCCGACAAGCGCCTCACCTTGGCCCAGATCTACGACTGGATGGTGCGCTCGGTGCCCTACTTCAAGGATAAGGGCGACAGCAACAGCT
The DNA here is from genome assembly GCF_902459505.1 of Geotrypetes seraphini. Taxonomy (NCBI): domain Eukaryota; kingdom Metazoa; phylum Chordata; class Amphibia; order Gymnophiona; family Dermophiidae; genus Geotrypetes; species Geotrypetes seraphini. Next base: position 9,290,867 of record NC_047086.1, on the reverse strand, counting down.
CGGCCGGCTGGAAGGTGAGTTGCTGCCCGCTGGAGGGACGAGCTCCCCCCCTCGGGGGCCTGTCGCAACTGCACCGCTCACAAACTCTGTTTACAAACATTGGGGGTTGCCGACCTTGCCTTAACTCTTTAGTTGCCACCTTGTGTTTGATGTATTGTCACGTGCGTGGCACATTATTTCAGGATGGGGAAGATCAAACCCAGGACTGACGCTATGAAATTCCTGCAAATCCATCAATTAGGGCAGGCCAACTGGAGGGTCAGTTTTAGGCGGTTGCATTTTCTGCAGCAGTGCCCTGTGGTGTTGCTAAGGAACAAAGCATGCTTCATTGATCCATGCGGTACATTTATTCCTTGGCTAAATCTTTTATTATTAAGATATTGGTGAAGAAGTAGTAGGAAAATGTAAGCCTTATTTTTTTCTTGCAACTTCTGTTCTTCCAGCAACCAACATTGTCACAGTTTGATGCACTGTACATTAAGGGGCTCGTAATCGTAAAACTAGAAGTCAGCACTTGGATGTTCTAATTGCCGGGACATCAAAACCATTTTCCTGGACATCTATCGAGATGCTTCAGGGGAGTATTATGATTGTGTTTTTGGCGGGCTGTGGGCATGCTAGACTTGGACATCTGGTGGGGATAATCAAACCTTTCTCAAAATGTCCTGAATGTTTGGGGCTAGGCCTCTTTTGGGAGCTTCTGAGTGCCAGAAAGGTACCTAAACTGACCAAATAACTACTGGAGGGATTAGGTCATGACCTCTCCACACTCTCCCAGTGGTTACTGACCTCCCTCCCACCCCCAAAACTGAATAAAACGGTCTCTGGTATGGGAAACCCTAGTAGAGCATCACACAGGTGTCTTAAGTAGCCAGGTGGGTGGGCTAGTTAGTGAACCATAGAAAGGAGGAGACAAATCGGTAAGCCACTCTAAACACAATTTCTTATACAATCCCACTTTATTTCAGGACCGTTGGGTTGTTTTCCTGTACCCGCCAGAACTTGTAGGAAGCCTCAAATTTCAGAGACTTAAACTCCACCCCTCTTATCTCAACCTGGTCCCCTCAAGAACCAGTTTCTCTCCTACAAGCCAGACTGTAGGAGCTTGTCTTTTCTGCTCATGTTTATTTTCTCTAAATTCAGTGTTTTTATTTGCAGTTTTTGCCCTCGTGCTTCAGAGGTTCCCCTGCGGGGACAGCTCTGATTGCAGGAGATCGCAGTCTGCTTCTAGGGAGTTGGTTGCTTGTCAGTGCACCCTCTTGACAGCCGGTGTTTCGGATTGGGGCTTTGGGGATTTTTCCCTTTGGGAGCTGGCTCACCCCAGGTTCATCTGCTGGAGGGTTGAGTGCAGGCTCCGTAGAGGTATTCCCGGGATTGGAGCCTGATTGCGTTCCTCCGCTTGGCATCTGCACGGCGTGTCTGTGGGTGGTGGAGGCAGCCAGCCGTGGAAGTCTGGCTGGTGGGGCAGTCTGAAGTTTTGAAGTCCAGCTTGCCTACTTCCTAAGGCAGAGATCTCCCTGTAAGCTGTTTCAGCTCTTTCAGCAGGGTTTTCCAGTCAGCACATGTCACAGCGAGAACAGGCTGACAGCGTGAATCAGTGATTTGGGGGGGGTCTGAAAAAGGGGTTTGGGTGGTTTTCCCTGCATGTCCTGTCTCCACCCCTAAAATCCTAAAATTGCCATTTTTGAGGGCTTCTTGTTTTTCCCGGGCTATTTTAGTGCAAACTTCACACCCATTGTGGCCATCTTGGATTTTCCCAATTTGAAATAAAAGTTATTTTTAGTACTTGCAAACTTCGTTTTTTCCAAGAAAACCACTCGGATGTACTCCCCATGGCAGGATTTGGTGGATTCATGCCGTATTTGTGGTGGATGGCTGTTGGGTGTGCAGCCGTTTTCCACATACACTGCATCCCACAAGGGGGGGAAATTTGCCTGGATCCTGTGCCTTTGATCCCTGAAAGGGGTCTTCCCGCTATTTCTGCCAAGTGCCCACGAAAATGACTTCAGGGGGTCCTGGGGAGTGCACAGGTGACGCTCCATCGAAATGCAAGTGCACTTTGGGGGAAAAATCTCACAGATCCTCCAAAAGATCCAAAAAAGGGTCCCGGATGATGGGTTTTCCCAGACTTTATTAATATGATGTATCAGGCTTATTTGATTAAGAAATTTCTGCATGTTGCCCTTCCGCAGCCATCCTTGCCGGCCGCGGAATCTCGTCTCCTCTGGACCAGGGCCTTTTCTTTTGCCTCCCTTCTGGAGTACCAGTCAGTTCGCCAGTTTTACCTGTGGCTGCTCCCGATACCCTTATAATACCTCTGCTTACGCAAGTGGTCACCACAGCGGCTGGAGATGTGGCAGCCCTGGCGGATCTCTAGGATCAGAATCCGAGTGGAACCCTGGATCTGGGAATTGTACATAGTACTCTAAATGAAGTCTCACTAGAGACTTATACAGAAGACTATCACTTTTTCCTGCTGGCCATTCCTCTCCCTGCACACCCAGGTATCTTTCTGGCTTTTGCTGTTGCCTTTTCTACCTGTTTGGCTACCTTAAGATAATCACATATAAAGCTCTCTTTTCATTTGTGCTTCGCCCCTCCCTGCATTTTTAGCCTTAAAAGTTAGCTAAAATTTTAGACTATTTATCAAGCTTTGCTCGATCCTTCCTCACGTTATGAACACTCTTCAGGATGTCTACCCTATTGCAAATTTTGGTATCATCCCTACAGAGGCAAACCTTACTAGGCAGTCTTTCAGCAATATTGCATGCAAGTATGACAAAAAGAAGTGGACCAAGAACTGTTCCCTGTGACACACCACTGGAAATGCTTTTTTTATTAGAGTGAATGTTTCCCACTACCTTTTGCAAACTTTACTTAAACTGTTTTTCAACGACTTAGTCACTTAAGGCCCATACTGAGGTCACATGGTTATGCAAGCAATATTAAAGGCTATATTTTTGTTATTTAAATGTTTTTTTAATGTCTTAGTTCACTTGTATGTATGTGTACCCAGATCCCACCTACTGTAGAATTGTAGATAGAGGGTTATAAATCTTTCAAATAAATAAATGCATTTCAAAGTTGTCTATGCAGAATTTTGTAAAAGGCTTTGCTGAAATGTAAGCATCTCTAATGCTCTTCCTCGATTTCCAAATAAGTGAATCAGATCCAGTGGCGTACTGGGGGGGGGGGGGGGGGGGGGGCGGCGCGGTCTGCTCCAGGTGCAGGCTTAGGGGATTTGCACAGCCGGCCAGGTCCGGAAAATTCAGCGGTGAATTTGAAACAGCTCTCTTTCTCCCTCCCTGCCCCTTACCTCGTGGTCGCGAGTCTAAATTACCTTCTTACAGCAGCTGGATTTGCGTGTGGCTGAGGTCATCTCTGACGCAACCGGAAGTTGCATCAGAGACGACCTTTACGGCAGCCATACAGCAGCCATCTGCTGTACGAAGGCAGTTTAGACGTCACCGGCCACAGGGCAGGGACGTTTGTTGGACCGGGCTTGTTGTTCGGGGGGAGGGGGGGGGAGGAAGAAAGCGCCACGAAAGTAAGGGGCAGGGAGGAAAGGTGGGGTGGAGAGGAAAAGACGCTGAAGGGAAATGGGTAAAACAGAGGGGGGAGAAGGATGCTGAAAGCACATGGGGAAGACAAAGGGGGGAGAAGGACGCTGAAAGCACATGGGGAAGACAGAGGGGGGATAAGGACGCTGAAAGCACATGGGGAAGATGGGAGGAGAAGGACGCTGAAAACACCATGGGGAAGACAGAGGGGGGAGAAGGACTCTGAAAGCACATGGGGAAGACAGAGGGGGTGAAGGACGCTAAAAGCACATGGGGAAGACAGAGGGGGGGAGAAGGATGCTGAAAGCACATGGGGAAGACAGAGTGGGGAGGACGCTGAAAGGTCATGGGGAAGAGAGAGTGGGGAGAAGACGCTGGCAGGGACGAAGACAGATGCCAGACTATGGGGGGAGCAGAGGGAAGAAGATGGATGCCAGACCAATTTGGAAGGGGGAAGAAAGGGAGAGGCACAGTAACAGAGTAAATGGAAGACACAGAGAGAAGAGAGACAGTGGATGGAAGGAATTGAATGAGAAGATGAGGAAAGCAGAAACCAGAGAAGACAATTTTCTATTTATTTATTGCTTTAGGAGACATGTGCTCACTGTTTCTGTGGTGTTGCATTGTATGCAGAGTCCAGCTTCTTGCTGGTTCAATTTAACCTTTGTCTATGTATTTCTATTTTATCCCCCCTTTTACAAAACTGTGGAGCATTTATTAGCGCCAGATGTGGTGGTAGCAGCTCTGATGCTCAGAATTCTATGAGCGTCAGAGCTGTTACACCGTGGCTAAAATCGACACTACAGTTTTGTAAAAGGGGGAGGGGTTAGTTTGTGATGACATATTCCATATTAGGCGAAGGTGTTTTCTGCGTTCTGTGTGTTCGAAAGACATGGTTTTCTGTTAGGATTGACGGTGTAGGATTGATCTGTACTAGTCTGGCTTGTTTAGTTTTACAATGGGTGTATTGATGTTGTACTGCTCACTACAGTATGTAAGATGCTGCCTTTTCCTAGGTACTCATGTGTGACGTGTGGCTTGTTACTCATGTTTTTCGTACAGATGGGGGGGAGGGGTTCCAAAAAATGATGTGCCCCGGGAGTCACATATGCAAGGTATGCCACTAATCAGATCCATCTAACAAGACCTGCCTCTAGTAAACATGCTGCTGCAGGTCCTGTAATCCATTGTATTTCAGAAACCTCTATTATAGAAACATTTCCAATAATTTACTTACCACAGAGATCAGACCAACTGGCCTGTAGCCCTAAACCTCTTCCTTACTTCCGTGTTTGTTGGAAGGACCATATCTGCCCTTCATCAGTCTGGGACCACTCCTGACTAAAGAAGCACTGAATAAGTCAGAGAGTGGAGACATCAGAACTTCCCTAAGTTTCTTCATTATCCTCAGATATATTCTATCTGGCCTCTTGTTTTATCTACCTTTAGTTTATCGAGCTCCTCACAAACAGTCTTCTGAACATCTTTCAAGTTGTATTTTTTGTGTGTGTGTCCTTCTCCTGGCCTTTCATCTCTGCAATTCTGATTTATTCTCATCAGCTTTTACATATTTGTCTCCTACAATCTTGAGACTCGCAATGTCACTTTTGTACTTCTGTCACCAACGTCTAAAAAATGCCTTGTCCCCCCATTTTATGTTGGCTAATTTTTTTTTTTCTTTTCAATTGTATCCTTGCTTTCCCAACTACTTTCCCAGCTTCTCTTAGCTTTTCCAGATATTGTTGCCTGACTTCCTCTTTCTACACTCTCTTGTAGTTTATAATGGCTAACCTTTTTTTTTCCTTACCTTTTCAGCTACTGCTTATCAAAATAAAAATGACCACCTTTTCCTCTCTTATTTACTTTCCTAACAAAAAGCTTATTGCCCTGTTTCCTTTCAATTTTGCCCAATGGTTTTCTTCCCTCTTATATTCCCATCCAGCTAACAACTCTTTGAAGTATTCTCCCATTTTTTTAGGAAGTTGATTTTTGAATAAACCCTCTGTACACACTTGTTAATATTGAACCTCACCATCCAACAATCACTGGTTCTCCAAGGACAAGGACGATGCCTTCATTTTCTTAGAGGGGTAATGCTTACCAAACCAAGCTCCACTGGAAGACAATTGCAGCAGTTTTTTTACACACCCTCATTTGTCATATGGGACCATGCCAGTCTTTTTTTCTTTCTGCAGAGCAGTGAGGATGCTGTTTCTTCAGCTTCCCCTCGGCCCTCAGCTCATCTTTTCTCTGGTGCAGTCATCTTGTGTTGCAATTTTGCTTCAAATATTGTGCAGAATATAGTGTTGCGCAGGGTCAGATTCCTTTCCCCATTTTTGTTTTAGTCAGGTGTTTAGCACTTCAAAGTTCTCTTTATTTTCCACAGTTCCCTAGGTCTCAAGCTCCAGGCCAGGAAGTCTATTATTTTTCAAAACTGAAAGTTTGGTTTTGCCTTGGCTAGCTCCTAGTGTTTTAAGAAGTGCACCATGAATGTACAGACACTCATAATTAGTCCCTCACTCACAATCCCTCTTTTTGGAAGCTTGTAAGTTCACAGATGTCAAAAAGAGGAATTAAAGGTTTCTAGAAGCAGTACAAATGAATTTGTGCGATGACGAGTCTGGTCCATCAACTAGCATCGGTCTCAATGGTTTCAGGAGCGTCATTGGAAACTGGGGAAGCATCAGCAATGAGGAAGTCTCTGCCTGCCTTAGCATCAAACATTAATAGTGCCCTTCAGGATTAGACATCTTCTGAATCCACCCCAAGGTTGAGGAAGGATTTGTTATTGTCCTTGTTGATGCCAAGGGATCCTGATGCGAAACCTTAGGTGGAGGCTAAGTAACATTGGCATCAGTCCCTCTTGAAGCTTGGCAGATCAAGGCAGGCTCAGACTCGAATGCCTTTAGAGGAGTATTTTTATGAGTCTGATTCAAACCAGGTGTCCTCTCGGAAGAGGAGGAAGAGAGTCTCTTAGTGTTCTTTCAGATTCCTCCTGTCCACATGAAAGGAGAAAGTCATCAGCAGAGGACAAAGGGAAGGTGTGGCTCACTGGTACAGCTGTTGTCTCTGCACCCAGAGATTGTGAGATGAAATCCCAGTCTGCTCCCTTTGACCCTGGCAAGCCACTTAACCTCCAGTGCCCACTGCTTGGAGTGTTGCTTTGAAATGCCAAAGCCGCAAAAAGGTGGTGTACAAGTTTCCTTTACATTTTGATTTTGTTAGGGAAATGGCTAAGTCCATCCAATTTGAGTTTGGAGATTTATGAAAGCACAGGGCTAAGTTGTTGGACATCCTTCAGTTTGATAACACCCTGGAGGAAGCTATGACAGTGACCATGCATAGAATCCTTAGAATGCACAAATGAAGGAGTTGGAGCCTTCCCTCTATGTACATTCCATTAATTAGAAGGTTTATTCTATGTATAGAGTCAAAAAAGCTCCTGGATTCAAGATGATACAGCTTCCTCACCGTTCCATGGTGGTTGAAACCACTCTCAAAAGAACCAAGAGTTCCAAGATGCACTCCTTGGTGCCCTCAGTGAGGGAGGCTCAGACCTCATTTGGAGTATTGCATTCAATTCTGGTCTCCTTATCTCAAGAAAGAAATAGTGGCACTAGAAAAGGTTCAAAGAAGAGCGACCAACTCTTTCGAAGGGGGAGGAGTCTAACTAAGATGGCGTCTTGAAGGAGCTTGCCAGAAAGCCATCGAGCCTTTTTCCTTACCGATGGTGAAATGGAAATCGAAGACCCGGGTCTTTCCCTCTGAACCCAGGTCACAACCTCAGCTAACAGGCCCGATGGACGCTTTTGTCAAGTGAGGGCCTAAAGAAATTCCGGAAGAGAAGACCTCGGCTCGGGGGAAGAGCATGTCGGAGAGCTCTCTAACCTCTCTCGAGACGGCCAGCCTCTCAGCGGAAGAGCGGAGAACGCCGGTACGGCCACTTCCCCGACTAGTGCTGCAGAGCACAGAGAGCGAGGGGAGTTTAGTAGTAGCCTCCGAGGGCTGCGAAGAGGAGTTAGAAGAACTGGCAGTGCGGAGGATATCAGCTGTTTCTTTAACACAACTACCATCATGTGTTACCTTGGAATTGGCAGGAAGTACTCAGGGACCCATGATGGATATTTTGTCTTCAGGTACTGTGAAAATTAAAGATTTGGATTTTAAAGTTGTAATACCTCCATTGCAGAAGCCCCCAGTTATAGACATAAATTCTATAAGGGAAGCTATTTCAACATTACAGTCATCTCTGGGATCTCAATTGCAAGTGATAGCTACACATTGTTCAGGAATGCTATCTGAGACAGGAGCATTGCAACATAGAGTGGATAAATTAGAGAATATAGCAATGGAACAGGGGAAAAAATGGGAAACTTTGGGAGCACAAAACAGCGGCAAAAAGGGCGAACAGAATGCTAGGAATGATAAATAAGGGGCTCATGAACACATCGGAGAAGGTTATCGTGCCGTTGTACCCTGCCATGTTGCACCCTCACCTGGAGTACTGCGTCCAGCACTGGTTGCCATACATGAAGGAGGAGACCAAGCTATTTAGTGGAGTTAAGAATATAGAGGACTGCAAAGACTTACAAAGGGACCTGAACAAACTAGGAGAGTGGGCGATGAGATGGCAGATGAAGTTTAATGTAGAGAAATGTAAAGTCTTGCATATAGGAAGCAGAAACCCGAAGTACAGTTATACGATGGGAGGGCTGTTAATGGGTGAAAGTACCCAAGAAAAGGACTTGGGGGTAACAATGGACAAGACAATGAAGCCGTCGGCACAGTGTGCAGCGGCCTCTAAGAAGGTGGATAGAATGCTAGGTACTATCAAGAAAGGTATTACAACCAGAACGAAAGAAGTTATCCTGCCGTTGTATCGGGCGATGGTGCGCCCGCATCTGGAGTACTGTGTCCAGTATTGGTCACCATACCTTAAGGATATGGCGATACTCAAGAGGGTTCAGAAAAGAGCGACACGTTTGATAAAAGGTATGGAAAACCTTTCATATGCTGAAAGATTAGAGAAACTGGGGCTCTTTTCCCTAGAAAAGAGGAGACTTAGAGGGGACATGATACTTACAAGATCATGAAAGGCACAGAGAGAGTGGAGAGGGACAGATTCTTCAAACTTTCAATAAATATAAGAACGAGAGGGCATTCGGAAAAATTAAGAGGGGACAGATTCAGAACCAATACTAGGAAGTTCTTCTTCACCCAAAGGGTGGTGGACACCTGGAATGTGCTTCCAGAGGGTGTAATAGGACAGTGAACGATATTGGTGTTCAAGAAGGGATTAGATAACTTCCTGAAGAAAAAGGGGATAGAAGGATATAGATAGAGGATTACTATACAGGTCCTGGACCTGATGGGCCGCCGCATGAGCACGATGGACCTCTGGTCTGACCCAGCAGAGGCACTGTTTATGTTAACTCATGTAAATGGACTCCACACACATGGGCAATACAATATAATACAACTTCTGAAATAATATAAGACTTTAACTGGGTTATGAGTGTGTGAATTAGTTTGTTGTATCTTCCCAGTTAAATATTAGCCAATTGAAAGTAGTAGAGGGAGTTGCAATAATCCAAGTAGGGTAATAGGACAGATTGTGCCACCTTTCTAAAGCTATCTATCTTATGTCAGAGCCAGAGCTAATCTGATTGTTCTCAGTTGTATGAGTCTGAAAAAGAACTTCTGTACCAAGGATGCAGTCTGGTTTTTGAACGACAGTGAGGAATCTAAGGTAACCCCATGTACCTTAGAGTAGTTCTTTATCGTGAACACCTCCTCGCCTGTACATAGCACTGGTTTCTTGCAAGGTATTATGTTGTAGTCCCCAAACCAGAGCATCCTGGTCTTTTGTTTGTTGATATTGAGGAAGTTTGTCTGAGTCCATGTACTCAGGCTGTCAGGGTCAGTGGTTTACTCGGGAGAATTTATATCAAATCAATCTCCTTGAGCTAAGAACTATTTGGAACACTCTAAAGGCTTTCAGAGATTGGCTAGTGAATCAAATTATCCTAATATAGACAGACAATGCCCTCTAGCATCAAGTGCTACAGCTTCAGTCATGCATTGACTGAAAAAATACTCTTATATTTGTTTTAAATCTGCTGGCATTAATATCAGGGACATTTTTGAATCCTTGTAGTAATTGAAATGGTGAATAACTTCTTTCTTTGCTTATGTAGAAACAGAGAAAAATGAAGGCACATAAAGACTGTGGCCTATCCAATCTGCCAATCCATACCATCTATTATAGCTTCCTCTCCCTTAGAAATTCCTTGTACTTGCTCCAAGCTTTCTTCAATTCAGAAATAGTCTTCATCTTCACCACCTCCACTGGGAGACCGTTCCAAGCACTAACTACCCTTTCCATGAAGTAGTTACTCCTGGGTCTGTCCTTTTCATCTTCACCCTATGCCCCCTCATTCCAGAGCTTTCTTTCAGTTGAAAGATACCGGTATTTGCTTCCTGTGTATTTATGCCACAGAGGTATTTGGATATCTCTATCATATCTCCCTTCTCTCGTCTTTCTTTCAAAATACATATATCAGATCTTTGTGCCTGTCCCCATAGGGTTACCACATGGCTCCAGAAAAAGGAGGATGGATTGAGACATCTGGGTTTTACTTCTGCTGAAAGCAATGAAGTAAAACCCAGATGTCTCAATCTGTCCTCCTTTTTCTGGATCCATATGATAACCCTATGTCCCCAGACACTTTATGATGATGACCAATGACCATTTTAGTAGCCACTCTTTGGATCGACTACATCCCCTTTCTGTCTTTCTGAAGGTGCAATCTTGTGAACTGTACATACTGTGTTTCCCTGAAAATAAGACCTACCCCCCAATTAAGCCTTACGTTGACCCTGGAAGCCTAAGCCGAATGTCCCTGGATTCACCGGAAGCAGCACTTCCCCCCGCCACACAGCCAAACCCTGCTGACCCTTCCACCGCAGAGACCGACATACCTCCTTCCTAACAGCAGCATTGGCAGCACTCTAAATAAGCTGCTTCACGGCTTTCTCTTGCCGGGACCTTCCCTGTTCCCCATTGCTGATGACGCTAAGAGTGCCTTACACAGACTGTCATCCCCGACCTTGAGAAAGTAATTGAAAAGCGTCGGTGAGGGGGGACCAGTCAATGTTGGAACCTGCACTATTAAACTAAGTTTAAATTAATTTCAATGAGCACTAAATGATCACTGAAAAATTTTATATATATATATATATATATATATATATAAAATTTAATATGAAATACTGGAGGAGTAAATAACAAAACACAGTAAATAGTGTTATAGGGTACTAATGAGGATTACAGCCGCAAGGTGTTAGGCTACAGCAGTGGTAATCTGAAGACCCTTGTACACAATAGTGGTTTATGAATCAGCGCATGATAAAGTAAGATTTGATATGATATGTTCTAGTGCAGATATAATCAAGAACTGAAGTATCACGTGGGTGTTGAGAGTAACAGCATGTCAGTTGTTTTTTTCCTTCCTGGCCCTTTTTCCAGGTGCAATGGGCTGATCAAATATATGGGATTCCTGTTAAAAGTTGAATAAGTTGTCTTGGTGACAGTCAACCTTGGAACTTTGATTTCATTTGTCTAAGTTCAAATCTGTTATATTGTTGAACAACAAAGCAATGACAAACAGCACAAATCAATTATAATAAAGAAGAGGGTTCAACAAACACATCAGTCAAAATTTTCACCCTCCCCTCCCAGTAGAATTGAAATAGTATTCTTGCTTGAATTGGGAGCCAGTATGAGTCGAGGTATGCCTCGGTGATGTGGTCGTGTTTTCTTAGTGAATAGATTAGTGTCAGGGCTGTGTTTTGTACTGTTTGTAGGGGAGATAGAGGATGTTGCAGTAGTCAAGGAGACCTAGGACTAGGGACTGGACCATGAGCTGGAATTGTTTTCTGTCGAATTTTCCAACTTGCCTTTGGTTTCTCATGACCGCGAATGATTTCTATATTGTTTTGTTGATTTGTGGTTGCATGGTACAGCATCTGTCTAGCATCATTCCCAGAAGTTTTAGAGTACACCAGTACACCTCCATCTACTTCCGGTAAAACCCTATCAAAGGGGAAGGAAAGAAAATATATTATCCCCTAAAAAAAGAAAAGAGAGAAGGCTCCACTGGGCAAAGTCCCTCCGAGGGCCTGGACTCTTGTAGTCCCCAGGCCATAACAACTCTCCTTTCCTCTTTATTTATTTATTTAAAAATATTTTATCCCGCATATCACACCAATCTATGCTGGTTACAATGATGCCTAATTTTGATATTTTTGATAGATTATTTAGATAGTAGAAGCATATATTTCTGGACACATTAACCCCTATTTTACGAAACTGTAATAGCAGTTTTTAGCTCGGGGAGCTGCGCTGATTGGCCCGTGCTGCTCCCGACGCTCATAGGAACTCAATGAGCATTGGGAGCAGCGCGGGCCATTCAGCGCAGTTCCCCGCACTAGAAACTACTATTTAGTTTTTTGCCAGATAGACTCTGACCCCGCCAGGACAGATAGGGAAAATGCTTGAGTCCCTGATTTTTAACCCATTCTGAGCTCCTTTGGGAGGATGGGCTAAAAATTTGAATGAATAAATACTTGTGACTTGGGTTGGCCACTGTTGGAAACAGGATACTTGGCTAGATGGTCCTATGGTCTTACCAGCGTGGCAGCTCTTATGTTCTTATGTTAGCCAAGTATAGGATAATCAAGCTATTGTGACATCACTGATGAAGTTGGCTCTTAGGCACTGGTGGAATGAGGCATTATGACATCACAATCTCAGCTCTGGAATGTTACTACTCTTTGGGTTCCTGCCAGATTCTTGGGACCTGAGTTGGCCACTGTGGGAAACAGGAAACTGAGCTAGATGGACCATTGTTCTGACCCATTAAGACTATTATGAATATTACACTTTACTGGCTATATGTTAACCAGCTCTGCAAATCTAGAAATTTACTGCACTGATTTTCCAAGCATAACATTAGTGGTGGTCTGCAAAATGCTTATTGCCACCAGTTGACAATTGGGCCCATAGATTTCCTAGTATAATTTCCAAAGTGGAAATATAGGTGTACTTTTCTGTTGAAAATTTACTGGTTCCTCCAAAGGGGAAAGTAGCCTTGTGCAATTTACATATTCATGCAGCTATAAAATCTCCTGCAAAGTAGATGCTAACAGATAAGGACTGGTTGAGCCACTCGGTCTGCCATGTTGTTCCATTTCTACTGCTGTATTTAAGGATATCTCTCAGCCATCAGCTACACAAACTTAACCCTCTACAGTACACCGCTCCTTTTTCTCAGCAGCTTTGTGGCTGCTGTGGTGTTCTACAGTAGGGGTGCCCAAAAGGTCAATCATGATCGACCAGTAGATTGCAAAGGCAACGCGAGTCTATTGGATGGGCTCTGCGATCAACTCACGTTGCCTTTGTGTTCTATTCTCCCTGCTTCCCCGATGCCATAGAAACATAGAAAAATGACGGCAGATAAGAGCTATAGCCCATCAAGTCTGCCCACTCCACAGACCCACCCCCTAAGTCTGCTCTAGAGCCCCCGCTCCAAATGACCCATCCTTACATTCACCCTTTCAGGGATCCCACATGGGCATCTCATTTACCCTTAAAATCTGGCATGCTGTTGGCCTCGATCACCTGTATCGGAAGCTTGCCAGGCCAGGTGTTTACAAGTACTCCCCACCCCCCGGAATGTCCTCTCTGACATCAGAATTGGCATCGGGGGGGGGGGAAAGCTTGTGGGCCCAGTGCTTGTACGTGCCAGGCCTGGCATCAGGGAAGTGAGACAGAAAGGAAAAAAAGGGGGAGGCAGGGAGAGAGAAAGAAAGAAAGGGGGCAGGGAGAGGAAGGAAAAGTTGGACTCATGGAGTGACAGAGAGAGATGTTGGTTGAGGAATGGAATGAGGTCTGGAGGAGAGGAAGCATGCAGGAGGCAGAAAGAAAGAAATATTGGATGCACAGTCAGAAGAAGGAAGTGCTGCCAGAGGCTCATGAAATCACCAGGTAGCAAAGGTAGGAAAAATGATTTTATTTTAAATTTAGTGATCAAAATGTGTCTATATTTTTCACTATGGCCCCCTTTTACTAAATCACGATAGCGTTTTATAGCACAGGGAGCCTATGAGCGTTGGGAGCAGCGCAGGGCATTCAGCGCAGCTCCTTATGCTAAAAACCGCTATCACGGTTTAGTAAAAAGGGAGGGGGTATATTTGTCTATTTTTGTATAGTTGTTACTGAGGTGACATTGCATAAAGTCATCTGCCTTGACCTCTTTGAAAAAAATCCTGAATATAAATGTTAATTAACATTTTCTCTGCGTATCGTGTGCTTTGTGGTTTTTAAAAATTTTTTTATTGTTGGTAGATCATTTTAAAAGTAGCTCACAAGCCCAAAAAGTGTGGGCACCCCTATTTTACAGTGTGGGATTTCGGAGTTTTTCATCTGTTTCTGGAACGTCTTCAACGTAAGTTAGCACACTATGTGCTGGAGTCTAAAATATGAGTCAGCAAGGGGTCATATTCACTTTGCTAGACAAGCAGCTGCTTTGAATTTTGAGCTGAGAGTTTCCTTTAAATGGCTGACCCACACATGTTCCAAGCTGGAATGTTTGTGGCTTATAGTGCCCGACGTGCTATGAATTTCAAACCATTGATTTTGTGGTTATACACTTCTGAACATTCCTAGAACTCATTCACGTTTTATGACAACATTGCTCTGAGCCCAGATGCCATTTAGAGTACAGAGACTTTTCGAATGCAAATATCAAAGCACATGCGATGGTTATGGTGTGAAAAAGAGATATTTTAATTGTTGCTTGTTCTCACGTTTGAATTGGAAATTGCTGTCAGTTCACCTGGAAATAAGCCTCTTTTGGCAGTGCAACTAAGGTGTGTGGGGGAAGACACACCTTAGTTGCAGAGACTTCTGAACCTGCATGGGGCATTGGGGCAGTCATATCTGCATGCTAATTTCAGTGGTGACAGCTGTATTAGGCTTCCGAGAAGATTGGAATACTCTTGAGTATTCCAAACTTCTCATGGGGTTCTTAACTAATCAATGTTAGGTGCTAACGCATACCTAATGTGGCAAAAAATGAAGCACTATGGGATGCTTTTGGGCATCTTGTGGGGACATAACATAAGAATAGCCTTACTGGGTCAGACCAGTGGCTCACCTAGCCCAGTAGTTCATAATCATGGTGACCAATCCAGGTCATTAGTATTTAGCAAAATCCCAAATAGTAACAGCATTCTATGCTACTGATCCAGGGCAAGCAGTGGCTTCCCCCATGTCTGTCTTAATAGCAGACTATGAACTTTTCCTCCAGGAATTTGTCCAAACCATGTCACGGGAGGAGAGCAGGCATACCTGCACCAACCAGTTGGCATATCTACAGGGCGTGGACAATGAAGGAGCCCTTACCACCTACAGAATTGATGGCTGCTTGCTAATGGCAACATTAGCCTTTTGTGCTTTTCCTTTATTTATTTATTTGATTAGATTTCTATCTTGTCCTCCCGGGAGCTCGGTATGGGTTGCAAGCCAACATTCATAGAAGTTACATTTGATAGTACATTTGGCATAGCTGGTTTTAAGAAAGGTTTGGACAAATTCCTGGAGGAAAAATCCTTAGTCTGTTATTGAGAGAGACATGGGGGAAGCCACTGCTTGCCCTATATCGGTAGCATGAAATATTGTTACACCTTGGGTTTTGGCCAGGCACTAGTGACCTGGATTGGCTTGATGGACCATTGGTCTGACGCAGTAAGGCTATTCTTATGTTCTTAGTACAATAGTATACAATACAGTTACAAAGTCACAAAAGGGCAAGGTTGGGCAGTACAGTAACTTGAGGACATTCGTAGGGAATTTCTGGAGGGGCATTACGGAAGATTGAACCAGGGGTAGTTGTTGGCAGAGAGAGATTAGAGGGAATTGTTTGCAGTTGGGCCTTTATTTGAAGAGAGAGGTCTTCACTGCTCTTTGGAAGGCCATCAATGAGTTCTGTGATCTGGTTTGAGGGGGGAGTTGTGGGATGAAGTGGCTGTAGGAGCATTTGTGGGTGTTTTCCAACAGAAGAGATCTTCTGGGAGGATGCACAGTCATCTCTTTGCTTTAGAGTGGAGGGGGCGGGTGGGGGCATGAAGACCTAGCTTGGAGTTTATATAGGCTGGGGTGGTGGCATGGAAGCTTTTATGCGCTATTACTAGTGCCTTGAATGTGCAGTGTTTGTTGATCAGTAGCCAGTGTTCTCTGCGAAGGGCTGGGGAGATGGGATTATGATTGTTGAGATTGTATAGGAACATTAATGCATGGCCATTAATGAAAAAAAAAAATAGAAAATCAGTAAAAATGGCAGATGACGCGGTATATAAACTTAAGGTTTAGTTTAGTGTCTGGAAAAGACGCGCGTAAAAGGTCTCTAAAGCCTATTTTTACTGAAGCTTAATAAAAGCCTTTATAAAATAGCTGCAATTCTGGACATTTTTGCAGGAGTTCTGAGCATGTGCTGTAAGTAAACTATTATAAAATTGTTCCCACGTAGGCACTAGGAAGACGTAACTGTAGGCATTCCTAGAGATAGAGAATGGTTAAAGAGGGGGCAAGATTCACGCAGTTTATAAAATGCGAAAATGCTATTCTTACTTGCCTTTATAAAATAGTTATAAGATCGTAAACTTTTACTCATAATGACAGGAGTTGCCATTCAACAAATTACAAGAAATTGGAAAAATTATGATAGATTAACATAAGAACATAAGAAATGCCTACACTGGATCAGACCTGGGGTCCATCCAGTCCGATGATTCGCACACGCGGCGGCTCAGCCAGGCGTACCCTGGCGAATACATTAGTCACTCGTAACCCTCAATGTGTCCTGCAAGAAGATGTGCGTCCAATTTTCCCTTAAATCCTAGAATGGTGGTTTCCCCCACCATCTCTTTCGGGAGAGAGTTCCAGGCGTTTTTGGTGGAATTCACTGTCATATTTTCAAAATGGAGAGGATATTAGCAGGGACGCTATAAAAAATTCATTGATGTTTGGGAGCCATCAACAAATTATTGTAAGGATTGTTTATAATTAATAGTTTATTTCTTCCCCTTTATTTATTGAAGCATAGGGTGGGGGGAGGGTAGGATTCATTTTAAATTATCTGAAATTATAAGAATATAATGGAGAGAGGGAGAAATAGTATTATGATTTCAATATATGTAAGATTAATAAGTGATATTAAAGTATATATGATGATATTATTATGTACTTGTTGAAAGTTTAAAAATGAATAAAGATTAAAAAAAAAAAAAAAAGATATTCCTCTATGTGACTGTCGACAAAAATGATATCAGGATTAAACAGAGAGACGTATGAGAAGAGGCTTGAATACCTGAATATGTATACCCTAGAGGAGATATGATCTAGATCAGGTGTGTCCAACCTGTGGCCCCCGTGAAGTATTTTGTGCGGCCCCAGTCGAGGGCGTTGCAGTGTTTTCCTCTGCTGCCCCCGGGTATTTACCGTCTTGCCGGCTCCCTCCTCTGTCTTGCTGCAGCGTTTGCGCGGCCCCAGAAACATTTTTTTCGGCCAATGCGGCCCAGGGAAACCAAAAGGTTGGACACCCCTGATCTAGATGTTTAAATACTTGAATAGTACGAATCTACAAACAAATATTTTCCAGAGATGGAGAAGCAGTAAAACTAGAAGACATAATATGAGGTTGTAGGAGTAATGTCAGGAAATACTTTTTCATGGAGAGGGTGGTGGATGTCTGGAATGTCCTCACCGTAGAGGTGGTGGAGGCAAAAACAGTGATTGAGTTAAAAAATGCATGGGATAGACACAAAGGATACCTAAATAGAAAGAGGATAGTCTTGGCACAAAGCTCATCAGCGATGCTTACACTGTAGTCCCGGCAAAGTGAAGTTGATGCCGGACGGAGTTCTAAAATCTTTGTCCTGTATATGGCAAAACAAATTGGGACGGGCTGGAGTTAACTTTGATGGCGACTCCAGCACTGGAGCAATGGGGCTGATGCTGGATAGACTTTTACGGACTGTGTCCCTTATATAGCAAGATGGATCAAGAGCAAGTATGCATATTTTAGACCACATTCATATCATCCGAGTACAGAGCTTGGGGGGAAGGGACAACATCTTATAGAGGAACTTAGCAAGTAAAATGAATAAATACTAAATGGTTGGTTCAACATTGCCTTGATGAAGTATGGAGTGTTGGGTTATTTAATATGGGCTAGATTCACTAAAGATAGCAACTCATTCGCTGGTGGCCGATTTTCAAATAGCGATTGATTCACTATCAAGTTTGCATGCAAATGGATTTGACAGAGGTGCAAACTCACCGACACGATGGAGACGTGCAGAGCCCTGACAGTAGTGACAGGAGAACTGTATAGAAAAAAATGGGTAATAAGATGTTCAAAAAAAAGTTCCTTCTAAGTGCTGAAACCAGCTAGTATAATCTGAACAAATTTTTACAAAATTGTCAAAATTATGTGAAGTTTCCCATCAAAAAATAACACTTAATATTGGAGGTGAGCATATCATAACAAACTGAAGGATCAGATCATAAGAACATAAGCAATGCCTCTGCTGGGTCAGACCTGAGATCCATCATGCCCAGAAGTCCGCTCACACGGTGGCCCAACAGGTCCAGGACCTGTGCAGTAATCCTCTATCTATACCCTTCCAGCAGGAAATTGTCCAATCCTTTCTTGAACTCCAGTATTGTACTCTGCCCTATTACGCTCTCTGGAAGCGCATTCCAGGTGTCCACCACTCGTTAGGTAAAGAAGAACTTCCTAGCATTTGTGTGGCGCAGTGGTTGAAGCTACAGCCTCAGCACCCTGGGGTTGTGGGTTCAAACCCCACGCTGCTCCTTGTGACCCTGGGCAAGTCGCTTAATCCTCCATAGCCCCAGGTACGTTAGCTAGATTGTGAGCCCACCGGGACAGATAGGGAAAATGCTTGAGTACCTGATTGTAAAACCGCTTAGATAACCTTGATAGGCGGTATATAAAAAAATCCTAATAAACTTGAATAATAATAATAAACTTAATAATAATAATAAACTTGAATCTGTCCCCTTTCAACTTTTCCGAATGCCCTCTTGTTCTTTTATTATTTAAAAGTTTGAAGAATCTTTCCTTTTCTACTCTCTCTACGCCCTTCATGATCTTGTAAGTCTCTATCATATCCCCTCTAAGTCTCCTCTTCTCCAGAGAAAAGAGACCCAGTTTCTCCAATCTCTCAGCGTATGAAAGGTTTTCCATCCCCTCTTATGATCTATATATCATTCCAGGTCCACTTCCTGAATCGAGTATTATAATCATTTATGCTCAAGCCCTCCTACCATCCCCTTAAATAAATTATCCACAGATGCTGGAACTTATTGCAAAAAATTGCCTAAATAACTCAATGTATTTAGGGCAAAGGCAGAACATGCCAAAAGCCCATAGTGACTTAGTAAAATTTTAGGAAGAAGGCATCACTTATCTTAGGTGGAACAAACCACCAACAGCACTGATATGACGCTTGCTGGTATCCTGGCGTTTCAATCTGAGACGGATCTTCTTCGGGGGATTATTTGAAACCACTGCCTTTCCCTATATATTGTGGCATGGTCTCCCAGCTGACCCCTTTTGGGCTCACTGTGTCCCCGCCTGACCGAGCAGTTCAACGTGTGACTATGATATCTGTCCCTTCCAGTGCCTCCTATGCACACTGCTGGACTGTGTTTTAACCTCAAACTTTCAAAACAAAAGAAAACTTCAGTCAGTCTCTGTATTTTTTTTTTTTAAATATTATGTTTATTAAGGCAAAATGCAACCACAAAAACTGCAAGCAGAACAAGAAGATGCTACAATAAACTTAATCGTGAAACACAAACATAAAGTAGGATGCAATTGCCTAATTTTGTTAATGGAAACCATGGGAAGGTAACCCCCCTGCACCCATCATCCCCCAAACACTGATCGCCCCCTCATGCAAACTCACACACCCTACATTTCAGCCCACACATCCCCTCACTCATCCAACACTCATAACTACACTCACAGAACAATGAGTTGACAAAAGCAGGAAGTAGAATCTATGGCCCACTCTGCAAAGTTAAAAACCGCTCCCACAATGAACAATATTGGAGTAAATCTGCAACTCAAATTGTGCCTGAGTTCTCATTCGAGCAGTCCACATCTGGAAGGTAGGGGCCTCCGTAGAAGCCCAATGTTGTAAAATTAGTCTCTTTCCCAGCAAGATGGCATGAAGAACAAATTTCTGTGCAGAGAAAGATAATCCCTGCTGTGAAAAGTCTTGCATGTCCCCCAGCAGCAAAGCCGGTGAATTCCAGTCCAGGGTATGTTGAAGCGTTGAAGCTAACCAATGATGCACCGGTACCCAAAAGGAAAGCGCTGTGCACTCAAAAAAAGAGTGAAGGAAAGTCCCTGGAAAAAGCTTGCATTTTACACAAGTCATATCCAGCCACAGTCCCATAACACATCCCTAGTTTCGGTAAGATATGCCCTGTGCAACAGTTTGAATTGGATTTCTTTCAAAGAAACAGCTTTTATAAACATAAACATTTTGAAAGAAAAGTTGCATATCCTGAATGGAAACATCTCTTCCTAATTCTATGGACCAATCCTTTGCAATGAGTTGCAAACATTCCAGTCCCTGAAAATCTCTACCCCTTCTATACCAAGTGGAGATTTTGTTCAGCTGAGGGGAAATAACAAGAGTCTCGGCATCCAGAGGGCCAAATTCCCACTGAGTTGACTAGGTGGAGGTCAAAGAGAGATAGTAATGTTTAATCTGTAGATAAAAAAGTTCCTGAGTTTGAGGGAGCCCCCAATGAGTATATACCTGGGAGAAAGATGGGAAATGCCCCCCCCCAAGTGTTACAGAGCCCCAAGTGTCACTTCTCGTTCCCCCCATCAGACCAGTAAACCCTGGCTCAAAACAGGGGTTACAAATTAATGAAAGAGAAGGAGAAGTAGAAGGCAATTTATGTTGACGGTTATGCCACCAAGCCCAAGCCCTACTAAAGGAGGTGAGAAATGCCATGGTAGGATACACCATCGAGAGCTCAGACCCCCATAAGCCATGAATAAATGATGTGAATGACAGAGGTTGACGGCAAGCTGCCAAAAGATCCGATAGGGAGTATCGGCTATGTGGTACCAAGTGTTCATGTATCCACCAAAACAAAGAGGCAGCATTATAAGTACAGATATCAGGCAGACTCGGGCCCCCATGGGCTTTAGCTTAAGACAATTTTTGAAAACTGATGCGGGCTCTCTTAGCTCTCCAAACGAATGTCCTAAAAATAAAATTATAATGGAGCTCATCTTCATGGGTGATCCACAGAGGCAAGGTCTGGATGGGATATAAAAGCTTAGGAAAGAAAACCATTTTTACCAACGTCATCCTACCCATCAAGGATAATGGAAGAAAGTACCATTTGTGACAAAGGGACTTAATGTGTCTAAAAACTGCCGAGATATTAGCCTCATACAGCTTCCTCAGATCTCGATGTAAAAGAATTACCGAGGTATTTCAATTTCCCCGGGTCTATGCCCACCCCCAGATGTTCAAATCAGGGATCCATATTCGAGTCATGTAGCAAAAGTGCCTCGGTTTTATCAAAATTAATTTTTAACCCATAAGACTTAATTAACGACATCAGAAAGGAGAAATGTTGATCAGCATGCTGCACATATAAAAGCATGTTGTCTGCAAACATGCTGATCCTAAACTCATGATCACCAGTGCCCAAGCCCTCCAGATGCATGTCTTGGCGAATACGTATAGCTAATGGCTCAAGACAGAGGACAAAAAGTAAAGGAGATAGCGGGTAATCCTGCCGTGTGCCACGCCCCAAACAAAAGGGCGCAGAAAGGCCCCCATTCACCAACAGCTGTGAAGTAGGGCACATATTTCAGCACATATTATAACATACAGTGACTCTCAAATACGTTAAAAATTTCTATCATAAAAGTTTTTTTGAGACTGAGTTAAGCAATATTCTATGGAGTCAGTGATCAAAGTTTTTATAAAACAACAATGACTGGAAGGTGAACTCTTCGCCCAAGGGAGGTATTCAAGCCTTCCTTACAGAGTTCCACATCTCTGAGTAATTTTATAAATTTTATTTTGATCACTCTCCATGAATTTTGTTACCAACGCAGGTTAGTTGTACTAGATTGGCTGAAATTCGTCTCGTCTTATTCCCCCATACATATAATTTATATTTATAGAAATAAATACTCTTAGCTGCTCTTTGGTTCAAAATGGTGTTAAGTTGTAGTTTAACATTACGTAATCTATCCTTTAAAGCCGAAGTCAATTGGGAAATATGTAGCATCTGTAAGCTATGCAACTCCTTAGTCAATACTGCGTATGGCCACGGAATATGCTAATATGTGTCCCCGCATGACTGCCTTTGCTGCCTCCCAGTACGTAACCTCTCCCACATCCTCTAGTTAGTCTGTAAAAAATTCCTCCCACTGTTGCCCTAAATAAGTGTGAAAGGCTTTATTAGAGTAAAGGTGGGGGAGACATCCTCCAGACCCTGCTCCCTGAAGACGAAGTAAATTGCAAAGCGACCCCCAGAAGAGCATGGTCAGACACAAGTGGGGCAGCTTTAGACGAGTGTGAGAGTTTGGGAAACAAAGCCTCAGATATGAGTATATAATCTATTCTCGTACAGCTATTATAGGGTTGAGAGTAGAAAGAGAAGTCCAGTTCATCCGAATGGAGCGTTCGCCAAGTATCTATCAACCCCAGCTCCTGTAATAAGAAGTGTATGCCCCTATCGTAGTGACCCTTAAAGGGCGACTTAGTAGGTTTACAGTCCAGAGTAGGATCAGCGACAATGTTAAAATCGCCCCCCAAGAAGTTGGACGAATATGGGGCTAGAATCCCCACCAAAGAGGAAAAGAAATCGTGAGAGTAGGTGTTTGGAGCATAAACATTGCCTAGAACGATATTCTGACACCCAAAGCTCCCCTATTAAGAAAAGGTATCTTCCCTCCGAATCTTTTATTTCTTTATGAATGCAAAAGGGATTTTTTAATGGATCAAAATAGCGACCCCCCCCCCACTCTTCCTTGTGGAATAAGCTGCAAAACTAACCTGTCCCACCCAATCCCTCCTAGGCTTGAGATGCTCTATGGTGTTCAAGTGGGTTTCCTATAGAAACACAATGTCATTCCTCTCCTTATTCAAATAAGCTAAGATTTTAGTTCTCTTGATGGGGGTGTGTATACCATCAACATTGAGAGATTTTACATTCAAATTAGCCATAGGGATAGATTAGGGAAGTAAATTTGAAAAAGGATTGAAAAGAAAAACCATGCAAGAGGAGATGTCCCAGCGAAATCCCCTCTCCCTCCCTTCACCAGAAAGAACATGAGTCCCTGTCAACCATTAAACCCGCGCATTCACCCCACACCAGTACAGCAAAATCCCAAGCAGAACACACACACACACACACATACATCCCAAACACACCCAACCATTCAGCTACTATATCCACCCCATCCCCACAGACTATTTAGTCTACCCAGTCCTATAACGGAGCTCAAATGCAGCAGCTCCGAGCCACCCCCACAGCAAGACAGATGTATAACAGAGAAATAAATGTGAGCAATGAGACCCCACAGCAGTACATCACAATAAGGCTAATAGCAAGTATTAATACTAGCGCCATAACATAGGTGGTATTATACCCTAGGAAAGAAATAGTAGCGTACATAATGTCCAAAAAGAGGAAAGAAAACAAAGACAAAGCAAAAACAGCAGGCAACTTCACAGAAATGCACTAGGTAAATAAAAACAAAAAGTTCACCCATCCAAAAAAGACAGTCATACAATAAACAGACTCCAAAAAGACCAGATTCCAGGCCAAAGCAGAAGAGTTACGTGCTCCCTATGGCCCGCCAAAACTTAGCGGCCCTATCCAAAAGATAAAATCCACGTGCTGCAGTAGCAGAAGAGAAAACAGAAAACCACATTACGTGCCAAATTGAAGTGTCCAAGACAAAACAAATAGCAAATATGTGTGGCATCCCCGAAGGTAGCCACTCCAAGGATCAAGGTCTCGTACCATCAAGTGTAGATTAACAACAGAGAACAGCAAGCTCAAAACTGTCACACCGCTTCCCGATTAGGTTCCAGTACTGGAGGAAGCTGAGTAATAAACTGCTCCAAGGCTTGTGGTGTCTCCAGATATGAAACCTTATTGTTGTAAGAGATTTGGGCGCATGCAAGATAACAATACGGAGCCATAGCGCGCCTCTTATACGCAACTTGTGGTGAGAAGTCCTGGAAAATAAGGATTTTATCTCCGTCCCTTTTCGATAGAGAAAAAGGATCCACTCTTTAACAGCATAGTTAAGGAAGTGCGCAGTTACAGGGCGTGGGTGTTGTTCATCCTCCCTGCAGAGGCCCACCCGATGGCGCTCGTTCAGTAAGCACTGGGGAAATAGAGGCCTGGATATCCAGAACAGTGGGGAGCCAGCTTTCAAGGCACAATAGAAGATCAACATCTCTGATAGAATTAGGGAGCCCAATAAAGTGTAAGTTTCTTCGTCCCCTATTCTCCTGATTGTCAACGCGTTCCTGCAGCAGTTTGTTGGAGGATTCTAAAGTCCGAATCCGCTCTTCGAAGTTGTCTGTATGATCTTCTGCACGCTGTAAACGACCCGCATGGGAATCCAGACTTTCTAGGAAATCCTCCATAAATGACTGGATTTTAGTTAATTTATCCTCCATGACTAGGGTTAAGGAGCGCGTGAGCTCTTGAACCGCCGCGTCCTGTACTGTGTGCGTTCCTGCCATTTTAGGCTCTGTCACTTTCTGCTTATCTTTAATGGCAGACAGAACAGGAGACATCCTCATCCTCCTTGAGACCGACTCAAACCTCTCTAACCTTGCCGATAACATATCCACATGTATAACGAATCTCCAATCCTGGGCCCAATCTGTACAAATGAAACTGAACGAGTCCAAAACAAAACTACTTTGGCTCGGCCCAATTTTAGATCATTTACCCACCTCCATCCCACTGCCATCCGGCCCCACTCTTCAGCTTGAGTTTTCAAGCAAAGTCCTAGGCATCGTCATAGACTCCTCTCTCTCCTTCAATGATCACCTCAACTCCTTGGTAAAAAAATGCTTCTTTAGCCTTCATATGCTGAGGAGAGTGAGATCCTGCTTTCATCATTCTCACTTCGCCGTCCTTGTTCAATCTATCATCCTCTCTAGACTGGATTACTGTAATTCCATCTACATAAGCCTAACTAAGAAAAACCTCCATAGACTTCAGCTAATTCAGAACGCCGCGGCCAAGCTTATTTTCGCAAAAGGCAAGTTCGATCACGTCTCCCCACTCCTCTCCAAGCTTCACTGGCTCCCAGTATACTCTAGAGTCCTCTATAAATGTGCCTGCTTAGCCTTCAAGATCCTACATGGCGTCCTCCCTCCCGTTATCCCACTCTTTTGGAACTCCTCAAACCCACACCCCACTAGACCCTCCCAAAAAATGAAACTATCTTTCCCCTTTATAAAAGGTATATCCCGCGCAGGAAAACTTGGAACATCCCTCCTCTTTAGAACCACAGAACTCTGGAACAACCTCACACCCCCGCTCAGAAATTCAAGCTCCTTCCAATCCTTCCGCAAACACTTGAAAACTTGGCTCTTTTCAAAAATCTAATTTCCTCCCGTTCTCTAGCATCCGGTCCCTCTCTATCTTCTTAGTCCCTCTCCCTTATCCCTTCATTGTAGTTCCTTTCCTCTTAACTTCTGTAAACCGTGCCGAGCTCTGCGCTTGCGGAGATGGCGCGGTATACAAACCTAAGATTTAGTTTAGTTTAGTTTAGTTTAGAAATGGGCCAACTAGTGCTCCACACCATACCCTGCCCAAGTAAGTAATAAAAGTTAGCAACGATGCTGGTTTTGGGATTCAAAATGGAGCAGCCCAGAGCTGCAGAGAAGCACATCTGTTTAGGTCTCCAGCGTCACGTGACCCCTCCCGCAGTCTCAATATTTTAATGAAAAACTCCTGCTTTATTTTTCTGGGTTCCATTCACCCTCAAAATAGTCAAGCTTGTCAGGATTACAATTCTCAGGATAATGTCCAAATACAGTTAAAGGAAAAAAAAACCCCACCTTTTGTAATCCACATGGACCAGACTGGCCCCAATAGTATCCCTCCACTGAAGGATCAGGATTCTTATCCCTTCTCCCACCACACTGGTGGCAAAAGTTCCTCTTAAGTTTTCAACAGGTTTCTTTACTTCTTTTAAGTGCAAACACACACAACACCCCCCCCAACCAATTTTTACAGTTCCTTCTTTGCCAAACACTTGGCCCTTGCACTGCTGCTATGTGGCACCCGGGCCTGTGTACCACTAGCCTGGCTGAGTCGGCTTTCGCAATTCACTTCTAGTCCACCTGCCAAACTGCAAATCTGGGATTTCATTTAGTACAGCCCAGCCATTTCCCGGTCTTCTCCCCAAGCTAGGGTTCAGCACAACAAAGTCAGGCATTTATGCTCTCTTCACAGGGAAAAAAAACCCGTACAGGATTTTCAGAGAGAGAGAAACCCCCCCCCCCCCCCCGAATAATTGTCCCAGTACAAAAAGCTAGACCTAAGCTTCTGCTATGGTCCTCTCTCTCTATTAAGGAGCCCCTCCCAACAGGGCCAAACATTCAGCCCTGCTACGTCAAAAAACTAAACAAGGTAACAGGCTTTGCAAACTTTCAGAGAGGAAAAAACCCCTCTGACCTGTTCCAGACTGCTTCACTAAAACTCCGTAGATTCAGGGCACTGCTCTGCGTTTGGAGTACACTCTCAGTCCATTTGAGGAACACACTCTCAGCTGGATTCAGTTCCTCCCAGCTGCTCTCCTGTTCTCACCTAGCGCCTCCCCCCTCCCTCTGCCTGAGCTCTGCTGCTGGAAAAGGGCTCGCTCAATCTCCGCCCCTCCCCCTTGAATACCTCAGGTGGAGGTTTGCTAAGTTGGTTGATTCCTGGCCAGGGCACGTTCTTGCCTTTTCTTTAAAGGGCCAGACTTAAAAGGAGCAGCACAGAAATATTTCTCCTTTCTGGGCTGGGCACATTACATTAGTGACTTTTATTCCGCCATTACCTTGCGGTTCAAGGCGGATTACATAAGAGGTTATCTGGACATTTCCAGAAGAGTTACAGAATTGAAGGGTTACAGGGGCAGGACTAACATGGGCTGCTTCTGGATCAAAGTCCATTATCTCAGGGTCTGGGAAGCGTAGCGCAGGGGTCCCTGCCACAATATTTACTGCAAACAAATGCTCAGTTGA
The DNA here is from genome assembly GCF_902459505.1 of Geotrypetes seraphini. Classification (NCBI taxonomy): domain Eukaryota; kingdom Metazoa; phylum Chordata; class Amphibia; order Gymnophiona; family Dermophiidae; genus Geotrypetes; species Geotrypetes seraphini. The sequence goes on along the minus strand of NC_047086.1, from coordinate 9,263,907 downwards.
TCGCTAAGTGCTTCGATACTGCGACCGTCAGTCTGCTGCAATTGTCAGGGGTCAAGGGGGAGGGCCGTGGCAGTGGTGGGGGGATTTTTTTCTTTTTTATCTGGCAGATATTTTGCATATGTAATACACGCAAAATATCTGTGCCATGGAAAAAAAATGACCCCCCACCCAGGCATACAGGTCTACAGCAATTGGGTTTAGGATTAGTAAAACCCAAGCAATATAAGAGAATCAATCACTTGGCTATTTTGCATGGGGTTTTACTGATTTGCATAGCCGGATTGGAAAATGGGCGATTGAGGGGAAAAACACGCAGTGGGCTGTTTTGTGAATTGGGTCGGTTAGTGACGATCGCTGACTTTAGTGAATCAGGGCCTATGTTACCTACCTAAGCACCAAACTACACTGCAATCCTTGGTGAATGAAAAAGACCTTTGAAGTTCAGAGCCCACTGTATGATTCCCAAGACCATGGACTAGGATAGTACAATCTCCATCACATAGTATTAGCGTTTAAATGCTTCCACGATATGACACCTGATTATATAGTGCGGAAACTCCCAATATACCACTCTCAGCGGCCCCTTCGTTCACAACAGGAACTCAGACTTTCCAATCCTCCAGCAAACAGCCCGAAAGCGATCCTATTCCTATAGCATACCTAAATTATGCAATCGACTCCCTCCTGCCATTAGGGCAATTGATAACCTACTGACCTTTCGGAAAGCAGTAAAGGTGCTTCTTTTCATGGACCCGATCAATTCTGGTCTCAAACTTTGAAAGACCTTGCTTCAACGTACCTTTCCTTAGAACCCTTGTGCCTGCTAACCAGTTCTACCGTTCACTGCAGAAATGTTAATACCCGTTCGTGACTCTACGGTTTCATTTTCTTAAAGCATGTGTTTCTTAGTCACATTCTCTATAAGTTGTAAGTTATTGATTCTATAGCTTTGTATTTTGATCCTGTAGCATGTTATTGACTCTGTAGTGTACGTATCCTTGTAACCCGTTCTGGGCTTCTGGGGAGGATGAATGACTTATTAATCACAGTGTGGGTGTGCTTCTCTTGTAACATCTTGACCCAAGATAATGATGGTGATGATGTCACTTGTGCTCTTAAAATGCCTGAGGGGTCTTACATGATGTGCCTAGAGGTTATGTGACCTATTGTCTTAAAATACTTCTTGTTTTGGTCCAATGAAAGGTATCGCAGCCTCCAAGGCCAGTACAGCTACTGTGACTTCCCTCAACTTTCAAACATTGTGGTCTTGTTATTTAGACTTTCCAGAGAAAATCATCTACAGTTGAATATGTTTAAATTGGTTATTTTCATCTACTCTTTTTTTTTTTTTTGTTCTTCAGGACAAAAGAGCAGTAATAATGCCTGCAAGCTTTCACTGAACCGTCTTTATTTATTCTTCTGTTTCTTGGAGAGAAGCCAGGTTGTAGGCTGTAACTGGAGACTTCTGACGCACGTCTTCCAGAACAGAAAGTTAGGAATTCACCAGCTAACAAAGTTAGGATTTCAAATACACACAAACACAAAGCTTTGTTGACTTTCTCTGGGAGTCCTGGTACATTCAGTACCGAGCTTGGTAACATGGACTGTATTGAACTGGATCCGTGTTTACGCCTCACCTTTCTTTGCCTGCTTTGATTAGTTCTCTCTAGATGCACATTGTGTTCTCGTAGCAAAAGGGGTTCAAAGATCCTGAAAAGCAGAAGTGGCATCAAGGAGGAAAGATCTGTAGGGGTGAACAAAGTAATGGATGAACCTATTGAAGGATAGGATAATGCTGTACTTTGAAGCCAGTTTCAGAACTGGAAGATATTTCTAAACAAATGTGATTGACTGATTTTGATGTGATCAGAGTTATAGATATTGCGTTATCTAGATTTCAGTAAATCCTTTGACATTGTTCCACATGAAAGATTTTTAACAATTAGCAAGTCTGGGAGTTTGAACACATAAATTGGTTTAGTGCTCCAAGAATGGTCACTGATGGGGTCCACACTGGGGAAGGAAGTGTATCTCTTTGCAGATGGTGTTTTTACCTGGCTTTGTAGCTAAAGTACTTACCGTATTTTCACACATATAACGCGCATACGTGTATAACGCGCCCACGCGTATAGCACGCGGAACAAGACATTTATGTAAAAAAATTTCATTATAGCGCGCCCATGCGTATACCGCGCATGCTCCCACCACCCCAATTTGAGTTCGACTGGGTGAATAGGGGCCCACTAATCAAACCAGTAGAAGGATTAACAAAGACCTGGGATGAATGGAAAGACTAGTCGACTTCGGCCTACAGAACTAAGGGCTAAAGGAATAAAAGACTCCTTATTAAAATTATTCCCTACACCTTTTACCTCTGTGAGCTATAGTTGACGGGTCTTTCTATTCATCCCGGGTCTTTAATTCCTCTATTGGTTCAGTTGGTCATCCGACTCCATGAATGTATCACCCCGATTCACCTGGTCGAACTCAAATTGACCCTCCCCAGGAGGGTAAGCCTATAAAGATCATTAGTGCTGCATGTAGAACCCACATTTTAATTTCGATCTCTTCAGATTGGTATTCTGCATAGAGTTTATTGATTAAATTTAAAGTTTTTTCTAAAACGCCATAATGCCAGGAATGAGACAAAAGTCATATACAGCGGACTTTAAGCTTAAAGTCCTTGCGAAAGCTGCCGTCTCTGCCGTATGGGTGTCGCCGAATGTGGTATCAGCAATGTAAAAAAAATGTTAACGCGCTCACGGATATTACGTGCATGGTTATTCCGCGGTTTGTAAAATCTTGTATAGCGCGCGCGTTATATGCGTGAAAATACTGTACATTGTTCATGCTGAAAGAGAAGGACTTACCAGCTTAACAGAGCCTACAATGGGGCAGACCAGCCAGCCCATGCCTGAGGGAGAGCCCGATTCCTTCTCACCCTCTGCGCTACTCAGCAACCTCAGGACGAGATCTATCTTACGGAAGTTGATAGTGGCAGACATGCTCAAGTTCAGGTCAAAGTGATTTGAGACTATGTCAGATTTTGCCAGCTTCAAGGCATTTAGTTCAGTTATTTATTTAAAAAAACCCAACTTCTAGCCCACTTGAATCCTAAGTGAATTACAAAATCAGTACCCACCCCCCCCCCCCTTTAACAAAGCCGTAGCGCGGTTTTTAGTGCCGGCTGTGGCAGGAATTCTATGAGCATCAGAGCTGTTAGCTGGCGCTAAAAACCATGCTACGGTTTTGTAAAAGTTTGGGGGGGGCGTATTTTGATGTTTACTGCTTAGATATTTTTGTAATGATTTTGTAGTATAATTTAATATAAAGGCAAAACTAATGGCCTCTTTTACAAAGCCTTGCTAGCGGCTGCCACGTGGCAACAGCCCCAAAGCCCTTTAAATCTCTGTGGGCTTCGGGGCCGTTAGCACAGCACAGCCGCTAGCGTGGCTTTGAAAAAGAGGCTGTAAATCAAAAAACATAAAATACAAAGAAAGAAGGAAATAAAAAGGCCAGAAAGATATAAAAATAGAAAAAGAATAAAATGACCATTTATAAAATTAAAATACACAAATTACTGAAGCAGGGAGGGATGGGAAAACCAGAAGAAATTAACCACTGTTATGCCATCTACTAGAAAACAAGGCATAAGCCTTATAGAAATTTCATGCAAGTCGAAATATGGGATTTAAGGGAACCTTTGAATTTCTGAAATGACAGCTCAATTCTAAAGGAAAGGGGAAGATGGGACATCAAGCCAAATATGCAATAAGTTCACCAGGGGGCATATGGGATCAAAAGGCAAGACAAATACTGGAAAACCAGTCTGCAATATGTGATGAGCCTTAGTCAAATGTTTAAATGGAGATGAATAAGGGAGATATGTGATCATATTTTTTCCCAAATAGTAGTTTAATAGTGGTATTTTGTCTAATTTGAGTAAGTGGCAGACCATGGTATTTTAGAAATGTCTAGGGCAAGAAGAAGGATTCCAAGGGAGGGAATATTTTAATGTTTGACAGATTGAACGTATTAAGCATTTCATATCTACTGTAGAGATCTGTTAGCTAGAAAGAGTTCTAGTGTCAAAAATCATACAAATATTTTTACTGAATTCTTAAAAGGAATGTCCACACCCTGAATTCTGAGGGAATAATGTGGACATAAGGGTGATAAGAACATAAGAATAGCCTTCCTGGGTCAGACCAATCGTCTGTTCTCTCGGTGGCCAATCCAGGTCACTAGTAAGTGGCCCAAACCCAAAGAGTAGCAACATTTCATGCTACCGATCCAGGGAAAACAGTGGCTTCCCCTATGTCTGTCTAAATAACAGACTATGGACTTTTCCTCCAGGAAATTGTCCAAACCTTTCTTTTACCACAACCTCTGGCAACGCGTTCCAGAGCTTAAACTATTCTCTGAGTTACAAAATATTTCCTCTTATTGGTTTTAAAAGTATTTCCCTGCAGTTTCATCGAGTGTCCCCTAGTCTTTGTAATTTTTGATGGAGTGAAAAATTAATCCACTTGTACCCGTTTTACTCCACTCAGGATTTTGTAGATTTTAATCATATCTCCCCCTCAGCTTTCTCTTTTCCATGCTGAAGAGCCCCAACCTCTTTAGTCTTTCCTCATACGAGAGGTGTTCGATCCCCTTTATCATTTTGGTCGCTCTTCTTGGAACCTTTTCTAGCATCGCTATATCTTTCTTGAGATAAAGAGACCAGAATTGAATGCAATAATCCAAGTGAGGTCGCACCATGGAGCGATACAGCAGAAAAAATAATAGCATCTTATTTGGAAGCATTAAGTTTCATATGATCAGCAGATAGCAATCGTGTCAGGTTTAAAGGAAATTGTAAATTGAGGATGACCATCAAGAGGTACAAGAATCTTTATATCATCAGCATAAATACAAAATGAAAGTTCCAACAATGAAAATGCTAAAGAGAAATAATAAAGTGAAAAGGATCCCGGTTGAAGACAGCAGCTAAACGGAGAGGGGAGTTCCAGGAGAGGCTGAGATGAGATGGACAGCATTGGAATCACTTGACTCGATTTGTGCAGGAACTTTTCCTTTCAATTCAGCAACATGCAACTTGAATTCAGGCCCAGTTTTCTAAACTTCAAACTCTTGATTTTCAGTTCCACAATACAAAGCTGGCTATTTAAGGACGCTTTTAACGGAATCACAGAGGACTAGGATATAGGCCTGATGGGCTGCCGCGGGAGCAAGATGGACCTCTGGTCTGCCTCAGCCGAGGCAACTTCTTATGTTCCTAATGTTAAGTGGGTAACCTCCTCCAACCTCTTGGTTCATTACCTAACTCTTTTTATTTGTTTACAAATTGTATTTCATCCTTTAATTATTTTTTTTTCTTCCCTTCCTTTTTCATATGTATTGTTTGGTAACTAGTACTAATTGGCTAGTTTAATTATTATGACTATTTTGTGGTTTTTTTAACCCGATTTTATAAATAAGTGTAAATCGCATTGGATTTGGATTTTGCAATCAAATATTTTAAATAAACTTGAAAATTCCCCTCCCCATGGTAGAGGTTTCTAAATGCTCCAATACTGCTCCGACGCTCATAGAATTCTCTGAGCGTTGAACATAAGAATTTCCGCTGCTGTTTAGATGGTGATTTAATAACTTTCATTGGTAGGTAATATACTTGAGTAAGCGGTGGTAATGTATCCTCTGGAATACCCAAAATCTCCAACATATAACGTTTCAACATATCCCTAGGTGTCACCGAGGCTATCCTAGGAAAGTTAATCAGTCGGAGATTATTATTACGAGAAAAATTCTCCAAAGATTCCAGTTTTCGACGCATATTTGTATTATCTTTTATTATTGCTTCATTAAGCTGTTTTGATACTTTTAACTCCTGTTGTATATTCTCAATAGAATTCTTAGATTCACCAATTTCAACTTTTATGTTTTTTATCTCAGTTTCTTGAAAAGTAATTTTATTTTCCAGCTGCAAAAGCTGGGGCTTGACACCATCTAAACAACAGGAGAATAATCAACCACTTAATGTTTCAGCAATCTTGGAACTTTTGGACAGAGAGCTTGTATCTCCGGCAACATTGCTTCTTACTGTGGCTCTTGCTCCAGATAAAAATTGGTTGCTTAGATTGTTCTTTAGAAATAAAATGAAAGAATTTCTTGGACAAAAAATATTAATGTTTCCAGACTTGGCACGGGAAACCCAGAGGAGAAGGCGAGAGTTTCTTTTGATGAAGCCAGGTATTACATCTCTTGGTGGGACTTTTTTCCTTCGACACCCTTGTAAATGCGTAATACAATACCATATGAAGAAATATGTATTCTTTGAACCATTCCAGTTGACAGCCTTTTTGGCAGGAATTCGGCTGGATGAAGGAAAATCAAAATCAAAGTGAAGTGCATTTGAATAATGATATCCTTCCTCAGCCAAGGGATCTTGTTTTCCTAATAGTTGAATTGATAGTTGTTAGCAGTTGTTAGCATTTGTTAATATGTCCGCCTTATCCTTCTTGGATCTATTGTTGAGGACTTGAGCTGAATTTAAGCTAAACATTTATTTGATTTGATTTGATTATTATGTATTTTACCTTTGAGTATTATTTTCTTGCTTTTCTTACACTTTCTGTACAAGTGGATACTTGATTTATAACATGTAAAAATTTGATAAATAAATAAAAAAAAAAAAAAGAATTTCCGCTGCTTCTGTTGCTGGGTCAGACCAGTGGTCCATCATGCCCAGCAGTCTGTTCCCACAATGGCCCTTAGACCAGCCCTACCTGCATTCGTTCCAGTTTAGCAAGAACTTGTCAAACTTTGTCTTGAATCCCTGGAGGGTGTTTTCCCCTATAACAGCCTTTCTACCACTCTCTGGGTGAAGAAGAACTTCCTTACGTTTGTACGGAATCTATCCCCTTTTAACTTTAGAGAGTGCCCTCTTGTTCTCTCTACCTTGGACTGTGGTAGAAACCTCTACTATGGCTTAGTAAAAGCTCAGATTAGATAATTACGTAAGACACCTGGTCCTGAGATGATTGAATTTTTCTAAAGCACTTACAGTGGTTTCAAAACATTTATTTGATAGATTTTTGAACGAAAAACTTAAAACATCCTGATTTTGAGCTTACCACCTCTTCATAATCAGTGTGCTAGATCTGGACTAATGGTTAGTGCAGTGGCTGGCCTGGGTTCAAATCCCACTGCAGCCCCTTGTGACTGGGCGAGTTACTTAGCCCTCTGCAGTACATCAAATCCCTGCTGGAAATTCTGGTCTGATAGCTTAAACAGTACAGACATTCTCAAAAGCACTACTGATCACATGGTTTCAAGATCCACCATTCTTGTGACTTTTATTTTTCAACAAGATAAGGAAGCTCTTGTGTTTTTCCTTCAGAGCAACTGGTAAATGTCTTTGGGGGGGGGGGGGGAGGGTTTCTGAATAGATCTAAATGCACCCAGACAAGAAGGAAGAAGCTTATTGCTTATCAACAATCCAGACAGCCTGTAGCAGTTAGCGATTTTCTAAATGCTGTCTGCTGTGGGTAGATACTTAATGCTAGGCCATGTCCAGTCACCAGCATTGAATATCCAGAACTAATTTCAGCACGTGCTAGCAACTGGTGCTTATGGGGGCCCTGGCTGGGCCACATTCTGATGCCCCTCCCCCACTGGAACAGCAAGGCTCCCCTTACCAGCCCATTCCCTGGTACTCCAGTGGGCAGGAGCGATGCCCATTTGCTCTTGTCTGTTGTGGCAGCCTCGTGGTGCTTTTGAAGTAAGATTTTGCCAATTGTTTGAGTTTTCAATTTAACTTCTGCCTATTAGCTTGAGGTGGCTTAGAATATCACATATTCTTTCCCCTTATAAATGCATTTGAAATAATTTTCATTGGCTTATTTCTTTGCTTCAGGAGTCTCTCTTTTTAAATTCCTTTTTCCCCTGCTCAGAATGCTTTATATGAATTTATTCAGGTACAAAAGCATTTTTCCCTGTCAGTCCTGGTGGGCTCACAATCTATCTAATGTACCTGGGGCAATGGGGGGGATTAAGTGACTTGCCCAGGGTCACAAGGAGCAGTGTGGGATTGAACCCACAACCTCAGGGTGCGGAGGCTGTAGCTTTAACCACTTCACCACTCTAGAAATCAAAATGTAGTGAAAGTGAGCCAAGTATAGGACAATCAAGCCATTGTGACATCACTGATGAGGTTGGCTCTTATTGGTAGAATGAGTTCAAGTTTCAAGTTTAATAGTTCTTTTGATTAATCGCTTAATCATAATTCTAAGCGATGCACAATTTAAAATACATTCAGTGGGAAACAATACATTACAGACTTTAAACAATAACATTAAATTAAAAATAGTCCAACATACTCATAACATTAGGCAACAAAGGAAAGCGAAATACAATTCATGATAAAAAAGCAGAACAAAAAAGGGAAAATACATGAGGGAAACAAATAATTATGAAATATAATAAAAAAAAGCAATGGTCTAAGAATTAATGGATGAAATATCAAAGGCATCTTTAAAAAGGAATGTTTTTAGATTACTTTTAAATTTTCCCAGGTCATGCTCATTTCGTAGGTAAGTTGGAAGGGCGTTCCAAATCTGTGGAGCGGTTACTGAAAAAATAAACTGCCGTCTTGTGTTGATAATCTGCTTATCACTCTATTTATTCAATTTTCTATACCATTCTCAGAATGGTTTACATGAATTGATTCAGCATTTTCCCATCTGTCCTGGCGGGATCACAATCTATCTAATGTACCTGGGGCAATGGGAGGGGGGGTTAAGTGACTTGCCCAAGGTCACAAGGAATAGCATGGGTTTGAACCCACAACTTCAGGGTGCTGAGGCTGTAATTTTAACCTCTGCGCCACACTCTCCCTTTTACTAAGCTGTGTTAAGTGCTAAACCATGCTTAACGCAGGATGTGCAGTTGCACTTTGCATGAGCTTTGCCATCCATGTGCAGTATTTATTACAAAATGTTATTGTTTGTTTTTGGGGGGTGTCGGGTAGAGAATGGGCATGGAAGCACAGTTCAGCGGGAGCCCTCAGTGCCTCAAAACTAAGTCTCCGTGTGATGATTTTTTTTTAAATGGCTATGTGTTAATGCTAACTAACATTAATGGAAGGCCACAAAGTCTACATGTAGCAAAAATGCCTCTTTTATGGCTTTAGCATCTGGGAAAGTCCCATTTTGGAGCACACTAACCCCCCCAATTCTACAAAAAGCGCCATAAATGCGGCCACCTAGCCACACCTAAGTTCGAGATTTGCGCCTAACTTATTTTTTAATTGGCTTAATCGGCATGGTAATTGACCACGCTGGTTTTCAGCCAATCCAAAATAATGAAGCAATTTAAGAGTTCAGCGCCAAACTTTTAGGACGCCTAAGTGGCGGTCCCTCTCACACCTAATGATGCCTCTGTTAAAAAGTAGGCGTGGTTATGGGCGGAGAATAGGCATGGTAGAGTTAGACGCCGTTAGGCATCCAACATTGGCACCGCCAAATTAGTTGTGTGAAAATTGGCCTAATGGAGCTGCACCTATGTCTAAGTGTCTGAGGCTTCTGTGGTTTAGGCTGAGCTTACAGGAATGGGACAGGGACGGGGACAAATTTGTCCCTGTGTCATTCTCTAGTCCAATCCCTTGTCCTGGGACACCTAGACTGCTGCAACATCCTTTACTTACTGTGCCACGCAGGCATGATAAAACAATTGCAGACAGTACAAAACACAGCCCTCAGACTGATGGACTCACTAAGCGAATGCAATCGCATCGCCACCGCATACCTAGACACTCACTGGCTCCCAATGCAAGCACGCATACTATTCAAATGTTACTATCTACTATTCAAAGCCTCAAATGGCACCGCCTCACCCGAAACAACTCAACCAGGCCAAGGAGAACTCGGACTCCATTTACCCAATCAAAGGCGCACAGCGCAAGAAGATATACGACGGCCTACTGGCAACCCAGGCAGCGAAACTTGACCACCACCTCTCCAACTTACTAATAACTTCCAAAGAGAAATGAAACCCCTGCTATTCAGAACATTTGTCAAGATAAACTAATGCCTACCTAATCACGCCTACCTTTGTCCAGTACACCTCTTCCAAGTTTATTTATAATTTAATATACTGACAATCTACATGTATCTGACCAGTTTACAATGCTAAAAGTATTAAAATAAATGTATATTGGGAGACAAGGAAAATTTTTAAACAAAATGAGGGCAAAGACATTGACATAACTGGACATGAAAGGAGCTGGGGGTGAGGAAAGTTGCTAATTAGATCATAAAAATAAAAGTAAAGGAAGGTACGAGGGGTCGGGAAAAGACAGCATGGAATGGAGGTCGCTTCATAGAAGCAGTTAAAAAAGATGCTACAATTGAGGACAGGTTTCTATCGTCTTCTAGCTTAAGGCGGAATAAGTCACTAGTTTAATGTAATATAATGAGATTGTAGGAGAGATCTGTGGTTTTATGGCCTGCTGTGGACAAGGCCTATACAGTCCTGTACAAAACATATGAAATACTGTCCAGCCCTTGCTCTGTTGAGTTGGACATTTTTAAGAAAAAGGTTAAAACCAATAAGGCTGTGAGATTTAGAAGAAGCCTTAAGGAGATTGGATTGAAATAAAGCCAGAGAGGGAGCATTTTGTTTGAAAACAAAATATACCAAACTCTCTGTTTGATTTAGAGGGGACTAAGTTAATCCCTAGTTGCTCAATGTTGAGCATGTCTTTCTCTGGAAACCCTGCCAGTGTTTCCTTTCCATGCTTCATTGCAATACTGATGAAATCCAGAAAAGGAATGCAAGTCCTATTTGCTCCTTTCCTTACTGTATTTATTTGTTCATGTGTTTTTTTTTCTCCTAAGTTTCTTCCCAGTAACAGAAGGAAACAGAAACATAGAAACGTGACGACAGATAAAGGCCAAATGGCCCATCCACAGTAACCATTATCTCTTTCTCTCTCCAAGACATCCCATGTGCCTGTCCCAGGCCCTCTTGAATTCAGACACAGTCTCTGTCTCCACCAACTCTTCCAGGAGACTGTTCCACGCATCTACTACCCTTTCAAATCCGAGGGAATGATCTTGTGCCTTGACCTCCAGAGTTGATTCCCTGCATCCATTATGGGGGAGAGCTGAAAGTTAGCTGCCAAGATGAGTGCACTGACCACTAATTTTATAATGACTCTGGATACCCAAAATCTGTTAAAGAACTAGAAACGTGATGGCAGATAAAGGTCAAATGGCCCATCGAGTCTGCCCATCTCTTCCTCTCTCTAAGAGATCCCAGGCTTTCTTGAAATCTGTCTCCACCACCTCTACCACCCTTTCTGTAAAAAAGTATTTCCTTAGATGACTGCGGAGCCCGTCACCTCTTAACGTCATCCTATGCCCTCTCCTTGCAGAGTTTTCCTTCATTTACATGCTAACATTTAGGCCCATCCACTTAACACCATGTCAGTAGCTGGCATAAATGTGCCTACTAAACTAGCACTCTACTTCTACTACTACTACTACTATTTATTGTTTCTATAGCGCTGAAAAGGCGTACACAGCGCTGAACATTTTAACATACAATAGACAGTCCCTGCACAGAAGAGCTTACAATCTAATTTAGACAGGACATTACAGGGTTGTGGAGATTATGGTAGAGGAAATGATACTGTGGGTCTAGGTATCTGACAGCAGTGAGTGGGAGTTAAGAGTTGAAAGTAGTTTCAAAAAAGTGGGTCTTTAGCTTGGATTTGAACATTCTAAGTTATGTTCATAAATGTGAGATCTGCCCACAGTGGTGTAGCCACGGGTGGGGAGTAGCCCTGACAGGCACGCTAAGCCTATCCAGCAAAAGAGGTTTCCTCACAAGTTCCTCCTGTACTGCCAGAGCAGAACTTAATTCAGCAGGTGCACTTAGGCCACCGATGTCGGCTCTCTTGCGCATGAAATAAGTACATGAAATCTGTAAATGGATGGATGATGGATTGCAACTGAATGTTGGGAAATCGGAAGTAATGAAAGTGAGTGAGGATGAAGTGGAGAACCTTCCAACTGAAATTTTGGTTTATGGTATGAATCTGTGATCTTGGGTGTTTGTTTAGATTACACTCTTTCAATGGGAAGGCAGGTCCTCAGGGTGGTTCAAGGTGGAGACTCTTTATACTTTATAAAGGTTGCAGATACTTTATAGAGTAAAATCGATTCTCCTTCCATATGATTTCTGTTCAGTGGTTCAGGCACTGATTTTGACTCATTTAGACTACTGTAATATGCTTTACTTGGGATTAGTGAAGGTTAAATGTAAAGCGTTGCAACAATTGATGAACTCTGCAGCGAGGTTGATTGTAAGGATTTCATGCAGAGAACCCATTACTGGCTTCTGGTGGCTCAAAGAGTTTGTTTTAAGATGCTATCAGTAGGACTGACCTCCAAATTTGTGGGTTTAATACTCACAAATTCAGTTATTCGTGATTTTTTTCCCCCTAATTTTAAAAAGCTGCCCGGACCTTCCCATTTCTTACTTGGCGGTCTAGTGGTGACACGGGGCAGGAGTGATCTTCCTACGCTCCTGCCCCATGCAGAACCATAATCAAAAATGGCTGCCGTGAGTTCCCATTGTGGTCTCATGAGAAATGGCTGCCGTGAGTTCCCATTGTGGTTTTGTGAGACTACAGGAACTCACGGTAGCCATTTTTGATGACGGCTCTGCACGGGGCAGGAGCGTAGGAAGATCGATTTTGCCCTGCATCACCGCTAGACCACCAGGTAAGGTCCAGGACGCAGGAGGGTGGGTCAGAGTCGGCCCAAAGAATTATTCGTGAATTTTCCATAGTCGCGGGCCAGCTGCCCCTAACCCTTGTGAATTCGGAGAGAGAAGTGTACCTGAAAACCTTTTTGTCTCCGCTTTTTCCATTTCTAGCCATTTGCTCTTCCGCTTGCGCTTTTGCCAGATATCTCTCTCTCTCTTGGCTTCTTTCAGTTTCATCCGGTATTCCTTTCTGTGTTCCTCCTCTTGAGGATTTTTTCTTTTTTATTTCACGAATGCTAACTCTTTTGCCTTTATTTTTTCTGCCACAAGTGGAGAGAGCACCTGGCCCCCCTCATTCCACATTTGGGCCCCTCCCTCCAAAATGGACTTCTGGCTTACACCCCTGTCTACATATCTCCTTGCTAAGCCAGTTGGGTGCTAAAGTTATTGCATACAGCTTAGCTCCCAACTAGCACTTAAAGAATAAGTTATAGAATACGGGAGTATATGTAGATACATCTTAATCATATTCATTCTGCCTAACCTCAGATCCCCTTAGCTGGATAGGGGTGGTTCTAGCAGGGCTGTGCTTGTGGTACCATTTTTAGCTGGCTGGAAAACGGGTGCAGGTGAGTGGAAAAAGAGTAGGTGGGATGCGTCATGTCAATGTTGCAGTTTCCTTCCTCCAAAGCTTTGGTCACCCTAGGCTGCCTGGTTGGGTCTCAACAGGTCCCCATCCCTGCACCCCATTGGTTAGCTGCTATTAGGGATTAGCATGTGGTGTTGTACTATGTTCATGCCGTTACCTGGGCTTAGTTTGTGCTGATCACCATTTACAGGTGTGTTGTGTGAGGAGTGAGACTGTACAGGGTGCAGATTTGGAGAGATGCAAAATTTGGTCCCAGACCATGGTCTTCTCTCACCAGAAGTGGTGAAGAAAGGGGGGGGGGTGGCCCTCAGTGGGCGCGTCACTCAGCACGTGTGGAGTGCCAGTATCGGCAGCTGGGAGTGCTGCCACTGATTGCTGTGGATGTCTGAGGGGAGTTATGGTGTGCTGCAGATGACTTCAGCTGGCAGGGCTTATGGATCCCCACTAGTTAAGGGGGTGTGAAGCAGTGGTTAAAGCTACGGCCTCAGCACCCTGAGGTTGTAGGTTTAAACCCACGCTGCTCCTAGTCACTTAATCCCCCCATTGCCCAAGGTACATAGTAACATAGTAACATAGTAGATGACGGCAGATAAAGACCCGAATGGTCCATCCAGTCTGCCCAACCTGATTCAATTTAAATTTTTTTTTTTTTTTTTCTTCTTAGCTATTTCTGGGTGAGAATCCAAAGCTTTACCCGGTACTGTGCTTGGGTTCCAACTGCCGAAATCTCTGTTAAGACTTACTCCAGCCCATCTACACCCTCCCAGCCATTGAAGCCCTCCCCTGCCCATCCTCCTCCAAACGGCCATACATAGACGCAGACCGTACAAGTCTGCCCAGTAACTGGCCTAGTTCAATATTTAATATTATTTTCTGATTCTAAATCTTCTGTGTTCATCCCACGCTTCTTTGAACTCAGTCACAGTTTTACTCTCCACCACCTCTCTCGGGAGCGCATTCCAGGCATCCACCACCCTCTCGGTAAAGTAGAATTTCCTAACATTGCCCCTGAATTTACCACCCCTCAACCTCAAATTATGTCCTCTGGTTTTACCATTTTCCTTTCTCTGGAAAAGATTTTGTTCTACGTTAATACCCTTTAAGTATTTGAACGTCTGAATCATATCTCCCCTGTCTCTCCTTTCCTCTAGGGTATACATATTCAGGGCTTCCAGTCTCTCCTCATACGTCTTCTGGCGCAAGCCTCCTATCATTTTCGTCGCCCTCCTCTGGACCGCCTCAAGTCTTCTTACGTCTTTCGCCAGATACGGTCTCCAAAACTGAACACAATACTCCAAGTGGGGCCTCACACCTTCTTCCTTCTACTGACTACGCCTCTCTTTATACAGCCCAGAATCCTTCTGGCAGCAGCCACTGCCTTGTCACACTGTTTTTTCGCCTTTAGATCTTCGGACACTATCACCCCAAGGTCCCTCTCCCCGTCCGTGCATATCAGCTTCTCTCCTCCCAGCATATACGGTTCCTTCCTATTATTAATCACCAAATGCATTACTCTGCATTTCTTTGCATTGAATTTTAGTTGCCAGGCATTAGACCATTCCTCTAACTTTTGCAGATCCTTTTTCATATTTTCCACTCCCTCTTCGGTGTCTACTCTGTTACAAATCTTGGTATCATCTGCAAAAAGGCACACTTTTCCTTCTAACCCTTCAGCAATGTCACTTACATACATATTGAACAGGATTGGCCCCAGCACCGAACCCTGAGGGACTCCACTAGTCACCTTTCCTTCCTTCGAGCAACTTCCATTAACCACCACCCTCTGGCGTCTGTCCGACAGCCAGTTTCTGACCCAGTTCACCACTTTGGGTCCTAACTTCAGCCCTTCAAGTTTGTTCAACAGCCTCCTATGAGGAACTGTATCAAAGGCTTTGCTGAAATCCAAATAAATTACATCTAGCATATGTCCTCGATCCAGCTCTCTGGTCACCCAATTAAAAAATTCAATCAGGTTCGTTTGGCACGATTTACCTTTTGTAAAGCCATGTTGCCTCGGATCCTGTAACCCATTAGATTCAAGGAAGTACACTATCCTTTCTTTCAGCAACACTTCCATTATTTTTCCAACAACTGAAGTGAGGCTCACCGGCCTGTAGTTTCCTGCTTCATCCCTGTGACCACTTTTATGAATAGGGACCACATCCGCTCTCCTCCAATCCCCAGGAATCACTCCCGTCTCCAGAGATTTGTTGAACAAGTCTTTAATAGGACTCGCCAGAACCTCTCTGAGTTCCCTTAGAATCCTGGGATGGATCCCGTCTGGTCCCATCGCTTTGTCCACCTTCAGTTTTTCAAGTTGCTCATAAACACCCTCCTCTGTGAACGGCGCAGAATCTACTCCATTTTCTCGTGTAACTTTGCCGGACAATCTCGGTCCTTCTCCAGGATTTTCTTCTGTGAACACAGAACAGAAGTATTTGTTTAGCACATTTGCTTTCTCCTCATCACTCTCCACATATTTGTTCCCAGCATCTTTTAGCCTAGCAATTCCATTTTTTATCTTCCTCCTTTCACTAATATATCTGAAAAAATTTTTATCTCCCTTTTTTACATTTTTAGCCATTTGTTCTTCCGCCTGTGCCTTCGCCAAACATTAGATAGATTGTGAGCCCCACCAGGACAGACAGGAAAAATGCTTGAGTACCTAAATAAATTCATGTAAACCGTTCTCAGCTCTCCTGGGAGAACAGTACTGTAGAAAATGAAATAAATAAATATATTTTAAACAATATTTATTGAAATATAGGAAAAGAACAAAGAAATACTTTACATAATGACATACTATCCAACACCCTCTTCCCCCTTCATAGCTAAGGTATTTAATTTTAAATTGAGCGTAGGACGGGGAGATGGGAAGGAGAAACATAGTGTCCACCCAGAGTTTACCATCTGACTATGTCACCGGTGGTCATCTCTGCCACAGTGGGAGAGAGACTCTGCGACTCGTTTTGGAAGCAGCTCTTCTGCACTATCTTAGTAAAAGGAAATAGGGGGCAGCAGACGGAAACCCAGAAACTATTTAAGTGGTTTAAGAACTATAAAAAAGGCTCTGTGTGTGGATCTGGCACTGCCCTGTGTGTGTTTGTTGGCCCTGAACACAAGAACGTGTGCCAGATACAACAGATAGTATGTACCCAACCTTGTTTTCATTAGAATCATTTCATCACCCAGAGTGCAAAGATCTCCCAGTTGGATGTGCTCTGGCTTGGGGGCAGATAGTATACTAGGAGGATCAGCCATTGTACTTGCTGACATGAAATCATTTTTTGGGGCATTTGTGAAACATTGCTTAAGGTATTAGGCACTGAGGCTAAGGCTCCACCGCCCAGATCTGTCATTCCACAAGGAGGAGTTAAGATGGGGTGAGGGGGAGGTGGTGTGGTTTTTGAATGAATGTCTGTGTGCAGCGTAGGTTGCACCGTCTTGTCCTCTTGTGCTCTCTAAGCTCTTGTTTTTTGCTTCTCTCTTTCACATGAGCTAATGCATGTTTGCTAAACACACAGTTCTGATGGTGAATTTTCAGGGATTTTCCTGGAGCCCTCTCCAAAACACAGCACATAGGGGTTGAATATGCAAGAGCTCCAAGATTTGAAAGCTATGCTTTATGAGCCCTATGAAGCATAGAAACAGAATATCTCATCTAGTCAGTGGTTCTCAGCCTTTTTCTGTTACATAAACACAGGAGTCTGTACGTTAGGTGATCAATCTGGGCTCATCGTTCAGTTCCTCCTTCACCACTAGTGGAGTATAGCTCCCTCTTCAGTTTTTCCTGCTGCAAGAGAACTGAGTTGTGTTCTGATCAACTCTGTGCAGTTTTTATTATATTTGAGAGATTTTTCTTCCATTTTGGGAGACTTTGGTGCCAGAGGATCTCATTTTTGAGGCCACTCTGCCTGGGAGAGGACCCAGACTGTACAAGAGCGGGCTGCAGCTCGCAGGGCAACTTCCAGGTGTACCTTGTAGTGCAATAAGTTTCTTTGTCACAATTAGAGGCACTGCTTTTCCTAGGATTTCGTCAATACTGTTTTGTTTTTCCCTCTAGCACCTCCTTAGGTGGTTTCATGAATCTTTCTCTGAAGAAATATCTCCAATGTTGTTCTTGAATCCAAACCCCTTCGAGCTTTATGTCATGATTTCTTGCCCTAGGCCTGAATTCGTTATAGTGGAAAGTGATCGATATGATGAGAAGTCACCATCAAAAGAATGATAAGACTGGAGTTCCTAAATATATATTTCCTAGAGAAGAGAGTAAGTGCCGAAAGAACAAGCCTTTCTGAAATAAGGAGGAGCTCTAGAATTAGAGGACCAGATTTGAAGCTACAGGACAGTGGAGTCAAAACAACATAAGGAAAAGATGGTGGATGTCTGGGATGCCCTCTTGAAAGAGGCAATAGAAGCAAAAACAGTGCTGGGATATACACAGAGGATCCCTAAAACACAAGAGAAGGTAAATGAAGCATAGACCACTTCAGCCATGGCTTTTCCACTTCTAAGAAATATAGTAATATAGGCAATGACGGCAGATAAAAGACCTGTGTGGCCCATCCAGTCTGCCCAACAGTCACAATGAACTAGTAATTACTCGTGTTACTTGCTAAGTTTCAGTATAAGATGCCCCCCCCCGAGATAGGTAAGATAATTTGAATGTGGTATAAAATACTTATAATGCTCTTAATCCTTTTTGCTGCATATGGGACAGAGACCGTAGAAGTCTTGTCTGGCGTTGGCTATATCGCCCCACCCTGCCTCATGGTTGGAGTTGCAATAACAGCTAACTCCAGCCCTCTCCCCCGATCCGTCTTGCGATATACAGGACACAGACTGTAGAAGTCCGTCCGGCATGTCTTCCTTCCCCGCTGCTGGGCTTCTATTTAAGTACCACTTTTGTGCATCATAAATGATACAGTTTTTGATCTGTTGAGTTTTGTGTTGAAACGATCCTCTTTTTGTTTAGGGATCCTTTGTGTTTCTCCCATGCAATCACAGGGAAAGTAGCATAACCTGCACAAAGCAGCAGATATAACCCCCAACAACACAAACATGGGCAAAGTAACCTCCCCAACAACTTCCTTGGGCAGACTCAAAGGGTCACGTCAATCTTTCTCTGCTCTGTTACTATGTAACTTCCATTCCAGTGAAAAATCATAGGCAGTATGTGAATCTTGAGCCAACTGCTCTGTGCAAGAATTTTTAAAAGTCTTAGGCCAGCTACAGTGATGTTAGGATGTGCAAGACTATTTGCACGATTCCATCCAGTTAAGACACAGACAGCAGTAGCAGAGGCGAAAGGATTACACCATTCAACTCACAAGGCGAGAGTCACTAGTACAGCCATGTCATTCTCAGCAACCCTATTGCCACCTCAGTCCAGCTCTGGCTCTGCCAGACTAATCTCTGAGGACTTTCTTAGAGATCAGACTCCGCAGGTGATTCTTGAGGGGGAGGAATGCTGGTCTAGTCTAGGTCTAGGTCTAGGGTCTGCCTAACCCTCAGTAAACCAAGCAATGGGCTTTTTGTTCATTTGTCTCCTTGGTGTGGAAAAACACTTAAGTATACAGCGCTGGTTGATAAATATATCCAGCAAACAGCAGGTATAGCAGTTTCCTTTCATCGGGCTGTATACGTTTCATGTACAATATCTAAGTGAACCACACTCTACCAACTTATTTGAAAGCTGTATATAAAAGCGACACTTATCTTTTAGCTTGTCGCTTTATTTAAAGCTTGAACAGCTGGCCCGACGGGACCCGTTTCGCCCGGTATCGGCTTCTTCAGGGGTCAAAAATGTTCAGGCTACAATAAATATATATAAAGCAATAAATAATTGTGAAACCACACCAAGTGTAAAATACTCTAAAAACGGATAGTCAAAAATGGCGCCGGCAAACCGCCGACACTGTGCATGCGCTTTTTGTATTCAAAGCTGATGACCTCATCTTTCCATTTAAAGACAAACTAACTCTAGCCCAAGCCCTAGATATATTAAAAGCTAATACCCCTTGAGCTCACCTTTTTATATAAATTGTCAACGGCAAAAAGTGAGAGAATATATAAAATGCCTTACATAAAAATTCAGAATGAATTACAAACAATAACTTGCAAGAAATCAAGAATAATTCACAAATATTCAAAAGCATGCACTCCACTCGATAGAAGCATTTAATCCCGCTGGTTTTAAAGTACCTAATTTGAAAATCCAGCGGCAACTTACTTTGTCTGTCTCCCCCTCTATATTGAGGTTCCACCCTATCAATGCAGAAGTATTTGAGGTCAAAAGATTTGTGTTTACATTGAACACAATGCTCAACCAAAGGAGCTGTGATCTTTCCTCTCTTCAAATTTGATTTGCGTTCTGATAATCTCACTTTAAACCGACGTGTGGACATGCCTATATACCACTTGTTGCAAGGGCATGTAATGCCATAAATAATGTGGTCTGATGTGCCATCTATTGGGTTGGTAAATTCACTTCACAAAAACTGCATTTATCACATTAAAAAAAACCCACAAGGTACCAACCCCTTCTCGGGTGATTTATGCATTACTAACAAAGCTGGGCTTAAAATGTCTTTTAAATTTTTGTCCCTTGAAAAAACAATTCGCAAATCATCATCTTTAATCCTCAAGTTGTTTCCAATGATGTTGGCTGGTATATTGCCATGTGCTGAATATCGCAACTCCTTTTCATCGTTGTCCTTAGCTTCTTTATTTCGTTTTTGTAACAAAAGTTCTCTGTTACAATACCTTGCTCTCTTCATTGCTTGTTTTAAGATCTTTTCAGGATAACCTCTTACAGCCAGTGTGCTCGTTTTAGTCTCTTTGCTTGTTCTTTAAAACTGGTCATAGAGGAACAGTTACGTCTCGGCCATAAAAATTGCGAATAAGGCAAACTTCTTCTTAAATTCACTGAATGACAACTTTTATAATCCAAAAATGTATTTCTATCAGTTGTTTTGATATGTGTCAGATTCAAAATGATCACTTTCCTGAATAAAAAATACTATCCTATTAACTGCATAGGTCATAGAGAATTGAATATTAGAATCACAACTGTTGAGCCAAATTCCAAATTTCAGCAGTTGCTGCTCATTGCCTGTCCACAGCATGAGCACATCATCTATGTAAACCAGTCCAAAAAAGGGGAGTGCTGAATCCATGATTTCTTTGAAGAAGATTTTTGAAGCAGTAGCTAGTTTTCAAATAAATTCCCCTGATGCAGCATGATTGCGAAACAGGGTCTGTTGGGAATATAAAATGATCTTCTGGACTAAGTTAAATTGAAAAACTGCATCAGGAGAGTGTATTCAACTGGGCTGCGGTGATCTTTCCCGTATCAGAGGAGGATACCATTAAGATAAGTGTGGGTTTCTACTTAAAGAAATTTTGAAAATATTTATTTTTGATGCAATAGCACTGATTGAACTTTTACGGAGTTTTTCTCTGACTGACTTGTCATAGTAGTTTCCTGGGTTATTCTCAGGAAACACTGAGGTCTTTTCTCCGTATTAGGAACCTGTTCTAACTAGTCTCTGATAATGGCATCTATCAAGTCAACATTTCTTTAATAAGCCATTAACTATTTTTTTCTGAGGCCCTCCAAGTACCTACACATCCAAAATGTGACCCTTCAAATGGTTTGAGTTTGAGAACACTGGTTTAGGGGCTGAAGAACTTAAGTGCACGATAGAAGAGCAAGACTTGGGTGTGACTGTGACTGTGAAGAAGGGACAGGAACTGTGAAACCAGCCCTCTGTTGGTTCTTAACACCCCAAGCCTGCCCTGTGCAGTTCTTTTTTTTTTTCCTTCCAATATCACAGCAGACCGTGGGAATACTGAAGACAGAAACATCTCACTTTGTTTCCAGTTCTTCCACTATCGAGCAGGGGTTGTCTCTTACATATTTAATGTACAGTGCTGTGTATGTATGGCAGTGCTTTAGAAGTGATAAGTAGTAATAGGTTGTTGTTTCAGCCAATTTTACCTCCATGTGAAAAATGTTTGCTTCTGGTGTGTGCTTTATACTTGAGATATGTGAATATTTGAAATATCCTTCCCCTTGTCCTCCTTCTCTAAGGTTTACATAGTCCTACTGCTTAAGTGTCATCTCTAGTTTTCCGCAGAGACACTGCTCCATGATGTTACCCCTTACCTATATGAGTAGCCTCCACAATTGCATACCAGCAATATTTATACCAGGGGTACCCACACTTTTTTGGCTTGCGAGCTACTTTTAAAATGACCAAGTCAAAATGATCTACCAACAATATAATTTATGTTAATATTCGGGGGGGGGGGGGGGTTCAAAGAGGTCAAGGCAGATGACTTTAAAATATGCAATGTCACCTCAGTAACAACTATACAAAAATAGAAAAATATACCCCCTCCCCTTTTACTAAACCGCGATAGCGGTTTTTAGCGCAGGGAGCTGCGCTGATTGCCCCACGCTGCTCCCAACGCTTATAGGTTCCCTTCACTAAAAACCACTATTGCGGTTTAGTAAAAGGGGGCCATAGTGCAAAATATAGACAGAATATATAAATTCTCAAAACGGACACATTTTGATCACTAAATTGAAAATAAAATAATTTTTCCTATCTTTGTTGTCTGGTGATTTCATGAGTCTCTGGTTGCACTTCCTTCTGACTGTGCATCCAATATTTCTTCCCTTCTTTCTGCCTCCTGCATGCTTCCTCTCCTCCAAAACTCATTCCATTCCCCATCCAACATTTCTTTCTGTCCCTCCATGAGTACAACTTTTTCTTCTCTCCCTGCCTGCGCCCTACCACCCAAAACACTCCATTCCCTCCCCCAACTTTTTCTTCCACTCTCCCCTGCCCCTTCTTTCTTTCTGTCTATCTTTGTTTCCTTCTCTTTCCCTTTCTGCCTGCCTGTCTGTCTTTAATTTTAATTAATTTTAAATTTAATTTTAATACAGAGTTTTATACTGCTAAATCATCACGAAGACTATGAAGTGGTTTACAAACAATTTAATTAAATAAGTAATTCGGTATTTTGAAAAACCCTCTCTGTCCCAACGGGCTCTCAATCTAACTAAAGTACCCCAGAAAAATATGTTTATGTACATAACAAAGATATGTAGAAAGAAAAAGAAGGGAGTAGAAAATATTGGGTTGTTGTCAGCTACTCATTTGTTAACTGAATCGAGCTTCTTTCAGAAGATGATGCGGTATACAAACTTAAGATTAGATAAGTCCAAATGATTTTTCACTAATAGCCCAGAGAGCCACATTATTTATTTATTTTGTTTGTTTATTCACTTTTCTATACCGTTCTCCCAGGGGAGCTCAGAATGGTTCACATGGATTTATTCAGGTACTCAAGCATTTTTCCCTGTCAGTCCTGGTGGGCTCACATTATGTCTAATATACCTGGGACAATGGGGGGATTAAGTGACTTGCCCATGGTCACTAGGAGCACCATGGGTTTGAACCCACAACCTCAGGGTGCTGAGGCTGTAGCTTTAACCACCGCACCACTCTAGAAATCAAAATGTAGCAAAATGAGCCATTGTGATGTCACTGATGAGGTTGGCTCTTAGACATTGGTGGAATGAGGCATTATGATGTCACAATAGCAGCTCTGGTGATCAGAGGCTGAAACTTTTCATACTCAGAGTGCTGAGGATGTAGCTTTAACCACTTCACCACACTCTCCCCTCTTGTGCCCCTGCTTTTGCTACCTTGCAATCATCATTCGTATTTCTCTACCCAAAATACATGAGTCTCACTCTTTTTTTTGCATAGAATCATAATTGCCAAGCATTCCTCAAACCTCCTGCAGTCACATCTTATTTTACCTAATGCTGCAGGGGTGTCCACTGTCAAATCCTAAAATGCATTAACATATTAATAGCCACTGTTAAGGAGATGTGAATGAATGGTGAGTTGATGCAAATGGTAAACCATGCCCTTTAATGTGGGCATTAATGCAAAAAGGCATAGATTTTGTGTAATGCTAACTCAAATTAGAGCATGTGTATTAAATGCTTCTTTATAGGGTGTCATTTTAAAAGCCATTAAAGTGCATGAAACAGAGGTTTGTGTATGGAAATGGCTTGTAATAACTTGCCTTGAGCTATGACTGAAAAAGGCATGAGCCATATCCAAATAAATAAATGAAATGAAAATATTGCCCAGAATGTGTGGATAGTGCCATTTTGTGTATACTTTTTTGCTTGCGTCAAGCAGAATGATTCACAGGGCTGGAGCTAGTTGAGGTTTCGTGAACATTTTGGCCCTGATTCTATAAATGATGCCTGTGGGGAGTTTGTAGTACAGTGATCTTAAGGTGGCCAAACAGGTTAAAAAGTGACGGTGAAAACTAGAAGGATGCTAGTGGGGAGAGTGTGGTGCAGTGATTAAAGTTACAGCCTCAGCACCCTGAGGTTGTGGGTTCAAATCCACATTGCTCCTTGTGACCCTGGGCAAGACATTAATCCCCCATTGCCCCAGGTACATTGGATAGCGAGCCTACTGGGATAGACAGGGGACAATGCTTGAGTACCTGAATAAATTCATGTAAACCGTTCAGAGCTTCCCTGGGAGAACAGTATAGAAAATTGAGTAAATAAATAGTGTGAAAAATGTCAGCCTCTGATAACCAGAGCTGGTATTGTATTGTGATGTCATAATGCCTCATTGCACCAATGCTTAAGAGCCATCTTTCATCAGTGATGTCACAATGGCTGCTTGATTGTCCTATACTTGGCTCACTTTCACTACATTTTGATTTCTAGAGTGGTGAAGTGGTTAAAGCTACAGCCTCCGCACCCTGAGGTTGTGGGTTCAATCCCACACTGCTCCTTGTGACCCTGGGCAAGTCACTTAATCCCCCTCATTGCCCCAAGTACATTAGATAGAATGTGAGTCCACCAGGACAGACAGGGAAAAATGCTTTTGTACCTGAATAAATTCATATAAAGCATTCTGAGCTCCCCTAGGAGAACGGTAAAATAGAATGAATGAATAAATAAATAAATAGGAAGAGGTATGTCCAGTAGGGAAAAGGAGGTATTGATGCCCCTGTATAAGACTCTGGTGAGATCTCATTTAGAATATTGGGTACAATTCTGGAGGCCGCACCTTCAAAAAGATATAAAAAGGATGGAGGAAGGCTACTAAAATGGTGCGTGGTCTTCGTGATAAGGCGTATGGGGACAGACTTCAAGTTTCATTAAAATTTTGATGTATCGCAATTCAAAGCGATTTACAATTAAAAACAGGGTCTTAGTTATTAACTACAACAAACACATGAACATTTCAAACTGATACGTAGGGGGGAACTACAATAAGCCTAGTAAAGGAAACATAAACGGTAAAAAAATTTTTAAAGTAGTAATAAGAATTAAAAGAGAACATTAAGAGGTTTTTTTTGGTTTGTTTTTTTTTAAATTTCTCGGAACCTAAGACAGAGGAGACGAGAGTTTCTGCAGAGATCGGGGTCAAAGGAGAATCCGACAATTAGGTCTTGAAGACATCCTTGTACAACCAGCATTTTAAGAGTCCTTTAAATTTACTTAGGCCTCCTTTTACTAAGTTGTGATAGCGGTTTTAGCACGCGCGCCAGACACTAATGCCAGCATTGAGCTGGTGTTAGTTCTAGCCGCTTAGCGCGCGCTAAAAACGCTATCGCAGCTTAATACAAGGAGCCCTTAGTGATTTTTCTTCCTTAATAAATGACGGTAAGGAATTCCATATTCTGGGCGCTGTAACCGCAAAGATTGTATCTTGTCTTGTATTTATTATACTAAGCGATGGAATTACTAGAAGGTTTTTGTCCTCTGATCTCAAACTTCTAGTAGGAATATATGGAATAATGTACCTTTCTAGGAATGATGGAGCTTTAGTTGTTAATATTTTGAATGTTAATAGTGCTATTTTATAGGAGAATCTATATACTTTAGAGGAAAGGCGAGAGAGGTTGTGGGTTCAAATCCCATGCTGCTCCTTGTGACCCTGGGCAAGTCACTTAATCCCCCCATTGCCCCAGGTATATTAGATAGATTGAGAGCCCACCAGGACAGACAGAGAAAAATGTAAACCACTTTAGGCTTTAATTTCTTATTTGGCTTAATCAACGTTAATTGAAAAAGAAAACCATAAAGAATTATTTAGCTAGTAGGCATCTGCTCTAAGGTGCCTTCCAGCAAGTAGACGTGGCTAGGGGTAGATTCTGGATGGATTTGGGGCATGGTTTCCGGTACCTAAGTTAGGCACACTCATTTAGGCCAAGAAAACTGGTGCCTAAGACTGCTTAGACGCCACTAGCCATGTTTTCTGTAAACAGCGCCTAGCAGATGATTGGAGTGAGGAGCCATTTCTAGATGTTTGTGTGTCATTTCAGTCGTGGAATTTCCAAAAGTCAAATACAGTGGTACCTTGGATTACGAGCATAATCCGTTCCAGGAGCATGCTCGTAATCTAAAATGCTCGTTTATCAAAACAAAGTTCCCCATAGACAATAGTGGCAACAGCAACGATTGGTTCCAGAACCCGGGGTCTGTACCTGTCGGGGCCGGGTGCTGCAGCGCCGTCTCCTCCGTCCGTCATCGGAAGAAGAACCAGACAGTGCCGCTTTGGGGGGGATGCCAGCTGCCAGAGAACCCCACAGTGCCACTTCAGGGGGGGGGGGAATGCCAGCCGCCAGAGAACCTCACAGTGCCTTCAGAGGGATGCTTCCTCCATCCGCCGGTCAGAACTCCACGTCGGATGCCCCTCGCATGCTGGAGAGCCCCCACCCAAGACCATGCAGCCGAGCGCCACCCCATTCGTACGCCGTGCACGACACGCACAACGCTGATGATTGACGCTGTGCGCATCACACGCAACAAACAGGAGGGACGGCACCCGGCTGCGCAGGCCCAGGCAGAGGTCCTCCAACCCGATGTAGAAGGCTGGCCGGAAGACGGAAGAGGAATCCCCTGTAAGTGCTCGTTGATTGGGGCAGTGCTGGTTTGTGAGTCAAAAGTTTGCTGAGTGTTTTGCTCGTCTTGCAAAACATTCGCAAACTGAGGTACCACTGTATCTGCATTCATGCTGCCACTATGTTGGCCTCTTACAAATGGACAACTGAAGGATTGTAGAGGTGCCCAGGTTCCATTATAGAATGTTAGTGTAACCCTGTATCGGCGCAATTAAGATGAAATATGGGACTTGACTGATAGTTTTTTTGATGCAAGGCGCTGGTAGCCTCTTTGTAATTTTAGGAGGCTTTACATTATCAGTGTTATGTTTTATTCATGTTGGATTTGTTGTACTGTATGTGATTCTATTGTGACCCGCCTTGGGAAAGGCAGGATATAAATAAAGAAACACATAAATACAAATATGTAGGTGGATGCAATAAATGCAGTGACGTGCGATAAGGGCTTCAGGGAGTTCAGTGAATCCCCAGCTTGTTGACTTTTTGCTTGATTCAGTTTGATTTGTTGAGTGGGCAGTCAGACTGCATCAAACAAACTGTAAACCAAAAAAAGCAGGGATTCTCCGAAAACCCTGAAGGCCCTGACAGTACTGGGCTGAATTTGATTGGCTGCTCAACCAGTAAAATTCAGAGCAGTTCCCTCAGGGTCTTTAGGGCCCTGACCGTACTCCACCCCTTGGTACATCCCCTTTCATTCAACTGTGATGTAAGTTAGGCGCCCATTTTTCAGTTACTTGTGTAAGTGCTAGTATTCTCGACATTTGTACACATGAGAGACACGTCAGTGCGAGTATCTAGATCGCAGGTGTCAAACTCGGGGCCCGCATGGTCGTTTCATACAGCCCGTGGTCCGATGCTCCCAGTGTTACCTTGTGGCCGGCTCCCTCCTCCTCACAGCCATAGTGTGCATGGAGCAGCGTGCAGCGGCTCTTCCCGCATCCCACACCTCATCCAGAAGCATTCCCTCTGACGTTGCGACGTCGGAGAGAAGGCTTCCGGTTCAGGTGCAGGATGCACGAGGAGCCGCTGTACGCGGGGCTCTGTGCACACTACGGCTGTGAGGAGGAGGGAGCATCGGACCGTGGGCCGCATAAAATGGCCAGGTTCGAGCCAGCCAGAAGGTTGGGGGAATGATTTTATTCTCAATTTAGTGTTTTGAATTGTATCAATTTTGAACATTTTAATCTGCTGTCTATCTTTTGCACTGCTCATGAAGAAATGCATTTGTTTCTTTTTCTCTGGGGTTGAATCTTAGGGTTTGTTTGTATATATTAGTACTTTTAGTTTTTGGTCCCGTATTTGCATAGGGGATTATCTGTGTTCTGGTAGGAATGAATGTTGAGAAGCATACAGTGTGCTTTGTGTAGTTTAATTTTGTGGTTAACCATTACCATTATGTGTGTGTATATATGAAAAATGAATGGAAAAAATGGTGTTATAATTAGTATTATTATGGGGGCGGGGTCTGGCCCGACTTAGCCTGTGTTTTGGATTTCAGCCCCTTAATGTGATTGAGTTTGACACCCCTGATCTAGATTATAGAAATTGAAGAGCACTTTTCCAAAAGTCACTTGGTCCTTTATTTGTCAGATTGGAGTTACGTGATTTGATTTTGCTGTAGCTTATTCCTGGGCCAACATTCACTCAAGTTCAGGGATAGGCACGTGGGATCTCTCAGAGAGAGAAAGAGATAATGGTTACTGTGGATGGGCAGACTGGAGGGACCATTTGGCCTTTATGTGCCGTCATGTTTCTATGACTTTCTGTTGAATACTGTACGCAGAACTCACTCAGTTCAAAAGCTGCTCCTGTTTTTCTCAGAACTGCAGCTGATAGATTGAGTGAGCTTTTGAAATTACACTTCCCATATCAGAGGAGAGAGGCCACGAAGAAATTTAAAAGCAGCCAGAAAGGGGGAGCAGACTTAGAGAGATGGGGATGAGGAGGATCCTAAGTGGGGAGAGAGAACCTGAAAAGGAAGGTGGGAGAGAAGGGTTTTATGTGCTAGAATAATTCAGATAAAGCTGAGTATATTTATGGAGTCCTGATCATTGCTTCTGCATAAAAAGGAAAACTCTGGAGAGCAGGAGGTGATGTTTTTTTAGACTTCATTTTACTTAAGGTTAGATTCTTTTGTTAGAAAGCTCTGACGATTCCTTTGGAAGCTCGCCCGGGTACAGTACCTGTGTTACGGTTATAAAAAGCTCTGTGTCCTTTGGAGTTGGGCATGTGGTTTGAGCCGTTCCTCTGGTTCTGCAGGTTTACCCGAGAGCTGTCAGAAACTGGTCTCGGGACAGTCTGACTGCTTTCACCTTATAACAGGGGTTCTCAGCCCAGTCTTTGGGATACACCCAGCCAGTCAGGTTTTCAGAATACTCATAATGAATATGCATGAGTTAAATTTGCATCCACCACCCCAACTGTAGTGGATGCAAATGAGTATTCTGAAAACCTGACTGGCTGGATATGTTCTGAGAACTGGACTGAGAACCAGTCTTACATAGAAAGATCGAAAATGTTGACAGATAAAGATCAAATGATCTATCAAGTCTGCCCATCCATACCATCTACTAGACCCTCTGTATTTGTCCCACACTTTCTTTTAAGTCAGATACAGTCTTTGGGACTCCTTTTCAAAACAGAAAACCATCCCAAAATTGCATAAAGTGGCATTTGGATATTTGTTTTGCTAAAATGTCCAAATCACTATTTTCAAAACCCATTTTAGACATTTTTCTAGGTTGTTTGTCCCCTGTTCATCTAAATTCCAAAGGGGTGCATTTTGGAGTTAGGACTTCGACATTTTGCAGCAATAATCAAACATTTAACAAAATTTCCAGGGCACCATTTAGACATTTGGAGCTAGACCTGTTTTAAATCCAAATAAGGACCAAAAAGTTAGCCAAACTGACTAGTTGACCACTGGTGGGATTAAAGCATGACCTCCCCTTACTCTCCCAGTGGTCACTGACTCCCTCCACCTTCAGATGGCCATAAAGACATCCCAGCAGAGGCACTCCCCCCCCCTCTTCCCGCCACACAGAAACTACATAACCTACTCTTTACCTCTCTAGAAAGGACAAATGTTCTTCCATTGTAACCCAACGTTTTTCATCTCTTTTGTAATCCGCCTTGAACCGCAAGGTAATGACGGAATAGAAATCTCTAATGTAATGTAATGTAACCTGCTTATATTGTATGCTGAGTCCTCCAAAACCTACTGTACCGACATAGATGACAACTGCAGGCATAAGGGCTATTGTGGTGGTGTACAGTAAGATTTGGATGTGTTTTGGAAGGCTCACCATACAATAGAAGCAGGTTATATTGTGTACCTGGGACTTTTTTTAATGTGTCATTCACTGCAGTACCCCCTAGAGTGCCCCTCTGCTCTGCTCAGATGTTATACGTGGCCAGTTTACTTGCTAAAAATGATGGTTGCTAATACCGTATTTCCCATATATAGGCCACAGGTAGCCTATCTAATGACATCGTAGATAAGCCGCCCCATTAGTAAATCCCCCGGTACCTTTTAAAATAATGTAGCTCCCTTACTTGCCTCCTGCCATGTTGCGGCTGCGGTGCAGGGCAGGAGCGTCCAGCCAGCCCCACGCTGCTTCCTCAAGGTGAGAACTGACACAGGCATTGAGGAAGCAGTGCAGGGCCGGCTGGACTCTTAAAAAGATCGCTCTTGCCCTGCGATATGGCAGGAGGCAGCCGGCGGAGGTATGATATTTACCGGAGGGGGCAGGGATGTATAGATCGCCCCCAAGTGGTTTTAAAACTCTTGTAATATGAGGTGGCTTATCTAAGAGTTTTAAAACATGTATAGGCATTTTTTTGCAGCCTATACACTGGGTCTGCCTATATACTGGGGCGGCCTATATGTGGGGAAATATGGTACATCTCAACAGCTTGTTTCTGTGCATTTTTCTTTTGGATGTTTTATTTTTTTTGAAAACGGTCCAAAAAGATATATACTGAGCATAAAAATGTCTAGAAAATGGCCATTTTCAAAACTAAAAGTTAGCCCTTTTTTGATTTGAAAATGCTAATTTTTTCTACAGGATTTTCAGATGTCCCAAAATGTCCAAACTTGGACTTATATGTCCTGCTGAAAATGTCCCTCTTTGTCACCCCCCCCCCCCCTTTTCAACAAAGAATAATTTTCTTATATTAATATGTTTGTCCTTCACTAGTCAGAATCTTTCTCTATTCCCATGTTTAAAGATCTAAAGATGTTTGATTAAACTTCTTGGACTGTCGTTAGGCTGCGTCAGCAATTTCATGTTTGAGTTCTTTTAGTACCCTGGGATGTATGCCATCCGGTCCTGGTGATTTATCACTTTTTAACTTGTCGATTTGGCTCAGTACTTCTTCCAGATTCACCGAGATTTATTTCAGTTCCTTCGCATCATCACCCTTGAAAACCATTTCCGGTTCAGGTAGAACTCTTACATCTTCTTACGTAAAGACCGAAGCAAATAATTCATTCAGTCTCTCCGCTTTGGCCTTATCCTCCCTGAATGCCCCTTTTGCTCTTTGATCATCCAGGTTTTCTGCTTCCGATGTACCTTAAAAAATTATGAGTTTTTGTAATTCTCATCCCGAGGAAGGAAATAAGGTCTGGACTGCAATGGGATGGGAGTGGAAGATTGCCAAGATGCCATAGCTTCTTCTGTTGCTTATGGCCGTTCTTTGTTTTGGCCTAATGGAGAAAGACCTGCTGCATTAACTTTAAGATTTGATCGAAGAAGGTCAGCTGTAGCCTTTACTTTTCGCGGAGCTGCCAAGCAGGTCCCAAAAGCCAGACTTTAGGCCACAAGCAGCCAAAAGTACAAATCCTACAGTTGTCAAGAGTGAAAATTTAAATCTTTCTGGGGAAAAGGAAAAGGCTTAAGGCGGGAAAGCTCACACTCATACAGGATAAAGTACGAATGGTAGCCATATTTAAAACAAATCTGTTCAACCGATTTGTAGCCTTACCATGTATGCTTCCTACATTTACGCGACGCCTCTACTCTGTGTCTATCACTCTGACTTACTCCCACTCAACCTGAATCCACCCTCTCCACTTGTACTTGACGATGTCACTGTAATTATTTTTCGCTGATTGTCCAGCTCTTCTTGTTGTAAACCGCCTCGAACTACCATGGTTTTGGCGGTATATAAGAATAAAATTATTATTATTAAATTATTATTAGTCCACTTCAAAGGAAATAAATAGATATAAAACAAAAGAAAGGAAATAAGGTTATAGCTTTATTATTGGTCTAACTTAATACATTTTTTGACAAGGTTTCAAACGCAGATAACCAACCTGAAGAGAAAAAGGCAGTCACCTTGGGTCTTGTGTGACTAACACAGAAGCAGGAAAAGGTGAACTAGGATTTGGGGGATTTTTTTCCACTATTGGAGCACCATATTGACCATTGAACAGTGACCTTGGTGGCTTCTCTTTTGACTTTCCTTGTTTTACTTTTGAATTAAAATCCTCAGGAGTACAGTCCAGGCTCTGCCTTGTGAAACATTGCCTGCTGGGTACATACGAAGCTAATCTCTTTTTCTGTTGCGGCTGTTTTGTAGAATGATAATATGATGCCACCCCTTAATGAATGCCACATTTGTTTCTATTTCTGGCATTCTGTGCAGCCTCTTTTGGTCTTTCTGGATGGGTGTGGTATGTATGTATGATTGTGCCTTTATAAAAATGTTTGAGGAGAACAGAACACTCTGATTACGTGGATTGCACTGTGCTTCACCTTCCATTATAGTAGAAGCATCAGCCCTCGACCCCCCTCCCCCAAAAAAATTCCCCATGTTTTGAATCTCTCTTCTGACTGTGAGGTCCCCTTTATTTTTGTTCTAGAAAGATATCAAGCTTTGG
This sequence comes from Geotrypetes seraphini, assembly GCF_902459505.1. Lineage (NCBI taxonomy): Eukaryota > Metazoa > Chordata > Amphibia > Gymnophiona > Dermophiidae > Geotrypetes > Geotrypetes seraphini. Next base: position 9,231,631 of record NC_047086.1, on the reverse strand, counting down.
AATTCCTTTAAACTTTCCTTGCTAGACGTCTGCTATTGGTGGAGGATTTGCTTTAGTGGTTAGTGTATAATAAGTAGTAACACAATAAATGACAGTAGATAAAAACCAGCATGGCCCATCCAACCTGCCCTGAAGGTTGGCCAGGGTTATACTTGCAACTTCATGCAGGCTGCCCCCCCCCCCCAAATAAAAGACCTGTTCCCCCCCTCCCCTTTATCTTTAGGGTTGTAACTAGGCTTGCTTTTCCATAGGCTGTGAATAGCCAGTCTGCAAGCTGTTCTTTCAATTTGTATTTATTTTTTTCATTCTTTAATTTTTGATTAAATTTTGTCATTAAAAGTATGGTTTTATTCCCCACTGCAGTTCCTTGGGACTCTGAGCAATGGAGGGGTAAATGATTTGCCGAGAGTCACAAGCAGCTGCAGCGGTGGAATACATACGGCAAATAAAAAAACACACTTTTTAATCCCAATTAAAATTTGAATCAAAATGCAGCCCTAGTTGTAACTGATGCCCAGCTCAATCTATGCTGTGCCTTTTTTCTTTGAAAGTTTTACTATTTGTATTTCTTCACTGTTTTTGATCGCAGCACTTCCCTAAAAGAGCATTCTCCAAGAAAATGTGTGTCCTGATGTGGCTTTTAAGCCTCCCTCCTTGCAACTTTGTTTCATGTCTTCTAGTTCCATAGACTCTCCATTTCTGGAAAAGGTTATTTGGTTTCTTAATATTTTTCAAGAATTGAAATGTCTCTATCACGCCTCCCTCCTCTCCTCCAGCATATACATATTCAGTTCTTAAGAGGTTTTATTTTAGTGTTTAGAGGGAACTATTTCATCATACTGTTTCACTGGGTTTTACTAAACTGCGGAAGAGCTTCTTATCGCGGTCCATCGAGGTAAATGCTCCAACGCTCATAGGAATTGAAAGTATTGGAGCATTTATGCCAGCCTACGGTAAGAAGCTCTTCTACGTTTTCATTTTAGTGTATGTTGAGAAAGCAGTCCATACAAGTGCTTAATCTATCTAAAGATAGTGTTTTTAAGATGCATTATAGTCTAAAAGTTATTTATCATGAAATAAGTTGTCCGTCAAGCCCCTTCCCTTATTTAAAAGCAGACTGAAAACCCACCTTTTTGATATAGCTTTCAATCCTTAACCCTTCTCCTCTGCCCTCCAAGCCAGCCAGCTGATTAACAATTCCCCTTAACTGGATCCATGTCTTGCCTGTTTAGATTGCAAGTTCTTTTGAGCAGGGACTGTTTTCTTACTTTTTGTGAATCTGTACAACACTACGAGCATCTGATAGCGCTATAGAAATAATTAGTAGTAGGGTGTATATCCCTGTAATGTTTATATTTTTTGGTCTCAGGCAATTTTTCTGTCTAGAAGATATCACAGATGCTTGGATTTGCATTTCTCAAAGTTGTGAATTTGTGTCTGCAGAGATAATGTGCTACTTTTTCAGAGCAAAACTTTTTCTGTAGAAAACTACAATTTAAATCAAGTGTTTCTGACTAGTGATATAAATTGATTTGAATTAAATCAAATCCACCCTGGTTCCAAATATTGGAGTTGCCATCAAAGCTCAAGCTAGCCCATTGAAACCATTTTGTCTTGCCATTTGTGGGCTACAGACGTAAAAGTCTGCCCAGAACTGTCCTCACATTCCAAATTACTGGAGTTTCCATCAATGCCCTCCTCAACCCATCCTAAACTGAATTGCTATATACAGTATGAGACACAGAGGCCCAGATTCTGTATAGGACGGCCCAGGAGAGGCATCCTGACAGAATCGGGCCTACTACACTAAACCCTGATTCTGTAACCGGCGTCCATGTTACAGACACCAGTTACAGAATCGGGTTAGAGTAGACGCGGCCACTACACTTATCGCAGCAAGGGATCTCTAGGCGCCTGGTCCAATCAGGCCTTAGGCTTAGTGGGGATGGGCGGACCCGCTATGCCTAAGGCCTGATTGGTCCAGGCTTCTAGAACCTGGGCCAATCAGGCCTTAGGCTTCGCAGGAAGGGGCGGGCCCGTCTCATTTCGACAAGGCGGGCCTGCCGGCTAGACGGACAAGACCTGTCTGGACAGCAATTAAAGGTTAGTTTGGTGGGGGGGAGGTTTGGGGGCTGTTAGCGTGGAGGGGGGGCGTCTTCTGGCAGGAGGGATTGAGCACCCTCCTGCCGGTGATCGGTAGTGTCGGGGTGGGGGGGCATCTTCCGGCAGGAGGGTTTGGGCACCCTCCTGCCGGCGATGGTAGTATCGGGGGGAGTGGGGGCATCTTCCGGCAGGAAGGGTTGGGCAGCCTCCTGCTGGCAATCGGATAGGCGGCTGCGGCCACTATACTTATAGCGGCAGAGAGATCCCTTGCCGCGATAAGGATAGCGGCCGCGTCTACTTACAATGTAGACCAGCATTTTGCTGGCCTACATTGTAATCGTCTCTTCCTCTACTAGGGAGACGCGTAGGGCCGCCTAGGTTCACCTAAGGTCCTTAGGTGAGCTTAGGCGTCTTGCGAGCCTTCCTAGGTTCCCGGAGGCGCCTTCAATATAGGCGGCCTGCCTGGGGAGCATTTTTTTAAATAAACGTGCATCTCGATTGGCTGATTAGACAGCTGTAGGACGCCTACAGCTGCCTAAAATCGGGACGCACTTTGTAGAATCAGGGCCAGAATGTGCAAGTCTGCTCAGTACCAACCTTAATTCATTTTCTACCCATTCATTTTCTAATCCTGTGTTTATCCCATGCTTTTTTGAATTCCGTCACCGTTTCATCTCCACCACCTATCTCAGGAGGGCATTCCAGGCATCCACTACCCTCTTTGTGAAAAAGAATTTCCTAACATTAATCCTAAATCTTCTATCCTGGATCCTTAATTCTTGTCCTCTGGTTTAAGCTCTGGAATTTGTTGCCGGAGAATGTGGTGAAATCAGTTAACTTAGTGGGGTTTAAAAAAGGCTTGGATAATTTCCTAAAAGAGAAGTCCATAGGCCATTATTGAGATCGCTTGGTGAAATCCACTGCTTATTCCTAGGTTAAGCAGCATAAAATCTGTTTTACTCCTTGGGATCTAGCTAGGTACTTGGGACCTGGGTTGGCCACTGTTGGAAACAGAATACTGGGCTTGATGGAACTTTGGTCTGTCCCAGTATGGCAATTCTTATGTTTTTAGGTACTATTTTCCCTTCTCTGGAAAAGATTTGTTTCTATGAGGGTTCTTCAAAAAGTTTCTGCATGTTTATAGTTTTGCAGGAAATGGTTGGGGCAGAAGTGGTAAGAGGGCGTGTTGTAGGACTAGTCAGTCAGGCAAGCCATCAACCTTATGCATTTGCTTTGGAGACATCTTGAAGAACCCTCGTATATTAATTCCTTTCAAGTATTTAAACATCTGTATTATGTTTCCCCTGTCCCTCCTTCATACATAAATGATTAATTGAGCAAAGAGTGAGGATTATTTATTGACTGTTTCTGTTAGAGGGCTGCATTTATAGGCGTAATCTTCTGTAGGACGCCAAGAAATGAGCCTTGTGGCAGATAGCACACACTCATGCCACTAGGAAATAATCCCCAGTTTGAGGACACATAAAGGATTGTTAATCCCACCTAGATAGCTCAATTTATTTCCCATTACAGTGTCACAGACCTTCACTTCTCTCTTTTCAGGAACCTTCTGTCCTCATCTGCTTCTTCTTCTAGTAGGCTATTCCTTGTATCCAAAATGTTTTCTATGAGGTCATAGTATGGCTCCCTTGGAGCCTCATCTTATAACCTCTTGTTCTAGAACATCACTGGACATTGATCAGGAAACATCCTCAGTTGTGACTTCAGGACTCTCTTCTTGATTCCAGTACATGCCACATCTCTTGTTTATTGCTTTCTTGTAGCTTCTGGCGATTTTCAAAAGCTGCTTAGGTGGCTGCTGAGACTGGACGTCCTACACAGAATCCGGCCCTAGTTGTCCTAAGTAGGCAGTCAAATTACTAGGAAACACTGGAAAAAATTCCTGGTGCTTTGACTGCAGTGGTTAGTCCATGAGGGATGTTACTGTATTTTTCGCTCCATAAGACGCATTTTTCCCCCAAAAAAAGTGGGTGGAAAAAAGGGTGTGTCCTATGGAACAAATACCTCCCCCCCATTACCTTATTTAGATCCTCCAGCGGTCCTGCCCTTCCCTCCGACTGACTCCCGAACTAGCTAAGGCAGGCAGGCCCCCCCAACCCCCCAGAACTTCCACCATACCTTATTTTAGTTGGTCTGACGAGAACCGACTATGCCATTCACGTAGCGGTGCAGGACAAGGCAGCAAGTGAAAAGCTCGCCCCTGTCTTTTGGGCCGATCTGACGCTGCTTAGCTCAGCTGGAGGGAAGGGCAGGACCGCCAGATCAATTAAAAGAAGGTTCAGTCGGGTGCCCTGCGTGCCTCGGGGTGGAGGGCCCTGCATGCCTCGTGGTGGGGGGGCCCTGCCTGCCTGTCACTAGGCCTGCCTGCCCTTTGCCCTGTTCCTGTCTGCCCTGTCTCTGCCCGCCCTGTGCCCTATCCCAGCCTTCCACTACAGCACCTGAGGATGGACAGGGCACAGAACCTGACAAGGAGGGAGGGGGGGACACGGTGCAGAGCCTGGCAAGGAGCGTGGGGTTGAGTGCAGAGCCTGGCAGGGAGAATTTGGTTCAGAATGGGTTTGGGGGGTTTTTTTTTCTTGTTTTTCTCCTCTAAATCTAGGGTGCGTCTTATGGAGCGAAAAATACGGTAAATGGTAAGAAACAGAAACATGACGGCAGATAAAGGCCAAATGTCCTATCTAGTCTACCCGTAAGATTAATATTAAATCTATTAGTGTTGTCTACAAATGTTTACAGGTGCAGAAAGTGTTTCTGCCCCCTTTTCTTTTCAGTATTTAGGCTCTGTTATCAACTAAAAATATACTCGGATGACCTTTCCCAACTGTTTTATTTGGTCTACAGCATGACTAGGCTTCAAGGCACATGGCCCAAGAAAGATTATCCTAGGTCAGATCACAGCAGGCTTCAAATTCAGTAGCTAGAAAAATGGAATAGTTTTAAAGCTGTTTGTTGTCATGAGGTGTAAAGCACAATATAGCCTCCTCCTTATATTCCTTCTCTCTTTCACTGGGGAGAAAGTCTGTAAATAAAAGAATTGAAGCTGAAGTACTGGCTATAGGAAGATGGTAAGGATGGCCTGTAATTCATTTTAGAGAATGACCGCGAGTTCTGTCCCTGCCCCATCCTACAAGCTTCGAACAGTTCTTGTGCAGATGAAGACAGAGCTCACGGATCAGGCCAAATTTGTCCCCGTGTCATTCTCTCTATAATAGTAAGCATTTTTCTTGAAAGGTGCAGAGAGAGCATTCTTCTTAAGAGGGAACACTTTTCCCTAAAAGTTCACAATGGTTCACGCACGCAGGCACTATTAGAAAGAGTGTGCATCCCTTAAGAAGGTTCAGAGTTCAACTTTATTTAATATACTGTGAATAAATTCTAAGCCAGGGGTGTCCAACCTGCAGCCGCGTAAAGTATTTTGTGCGGCCCCAGTCGAGGGCGATGCAGTGTTTTCCTCTGCTGTCCCTCGGTGTTTACCGTCTTGCCGGCTCCTTCCTCTATCTTGCTGCAGCGTTTGCGTGGCCCCAGAAACATTTTTTCGGTCAGTGCGGCCCAGGGAAGCCAAAAGGTTGGACACCCCTGTTCTAAGCAGTTTACTAAATCAAATATGAATTAGTAGTAAAAGAAAGAAATGGAGAGACATGCAAAGGAACTAGGGGATGGAGCAGGAAAAATTAACCCCATGTGAAGCAAATGCAGGGGAGGGAATGATAGCAAGAGACTGCACACAGGAAGCATGTGCCTACTTTCATATAGTGGTGTGCTCACTAAGAAAAGTGCATACGGTGTTCGATCCAGAAGAAAACCCCCCACATTTTTTTCATTCCCGTTCCTAGAGGTTAGTTTTATTTATTTCAGTTTTATATCCCGTTCTACCCAGGAGCTTAGAACGGGTCACAGTAATGCATTCACAGTGTTTGGGGTGTAAGGGAAGTGGTACATTCATAATGGTTAACCGTGCGTATAGAGTATAGAGCTGGGAGGGGAGAGGACAGAGAGCATTTACAGTATAAAGGGAAAGCAATGGTGGGAGGGAGGGAGGGTGGAATGAGCACACACTCGTGGCTGGGCCCCTGGACATTAGGTTTGAAGCAAGGATATTCGGTGGTAGCCATGCTATTTAATCCTGATTGGGTTTACGTCGATAGCATCTAAGCCAGGTCTATGAGTTTAGGTCAATGGCTATAGAGGGACTGTTGACGCGAGGTGAATCGAAGGCATTTGTAGCAGTCAGCACATTGTCATGGTTGTGTGCTGTTGGGAAGGATTTGAGGTGCCCTAATATGAATCTTTTGTCTCTGTTTAGTTTTGAATGCTTCTCTTGACATACAGCCTTCAAAATGGCAGATGACATTTAATGTGAGCAAGTGCAAAGTAAGCGTTTAGGGAAGAGGAACGTAACCACCCTGGAAAAAATGTAGGTCTTGTGGTTTTTGATGCATTGAAACGTTTTGTTCAGGCTAAGAAAACAAATAGAATGTTAGGAATTGTTAAGAAAGGAACGGGGAACAAAACTGCGAATATTATAATGCCTTTGTATTGCTGTATGATGAACACTGTGTGCATCTCATAAAAGACAGAGAGACAATTTCAGTAGGACGTCAGCATCCGAGTTTGAACATTTGGGGGAAAACGTCCAAAAATCCAGGAGAGAAAATGACCATTTTCAAATCAGGAAAACGTTTGGTTTTGTTTTGAAAATTGACCTTTTCCTAGACGTTTTGGAGCTCTATCTTTTAGGACCATTTTCGGGGGGGGCTCCAAAAGAAAAAGGTACGCAAACAAGCTATTGGGTCTTAGACTTAGATATTAAACTTGAAACTTGACTTAGAAGCAGCCAAGTGGACAAGGAGACATGTCAGCAGGGCAGAGGGGCACTCTTGGGGATACTGCAGCAAACGTCACATTCCAAAGTCTCGGATACACATCGCGCCATAACCCTTCCAAAACACACCCAAATCTTACTGTACTTGCCTGTACACCACAGTAGGTTTTGAAGGGCTCTCCATACAATATAAGAGGGTTATGATGAAATGTCTCTGGGGCCATCGGAAGCTCTTATACAGCCTGGTATGTATTGTTTCTTTCACACCTTTGGGTGGTGGGAGGGGGGTCAGTGACCACTGGGAGAGTGACTGGCTACCTTTTTTGGCCCTTATTCATTTTTTAACTAGGTCTAGTCCCAATCATCTAAATGATGCCCTGGACATTTTGTTAAATGTTCAATTATCACCACAAAATTTTCAAGTCCTAAGCTCGCTTTTAAAACAGAGAATGATAAGAACGGGTCAGACCAGTGGTCCTCCTCTTCTACTGCTCAATGAAGTTTCTGGAATCCTGTGGATTACAGGACCGAGGCAACATGGATTCACTAGAGCAGCGGTCTCAAACTCGTGGCCCACGGACCACAGGCTGGCTTCCATGTGGAACAATGTAAAAAGCCTTAATGAAATCCAGATTACTCCACACTGTCCCTCCCTCCCCTCCCCCTCAGTTTATTACTTCTGTTGCTTTGCCTGTCACTGATGTTGAGTTAATAGATCTGCAAAATTCTACTTCCTCCCCATTCTTGCCCCTTTAGAGGATAACACATCTGCTTTCCTCCAGTCTCCTGTTTTAAGTAATAAGTTGAAGAGAACTCTGACTGCGGGAAAGTCTGCTTCTGGGGGCTTCCCTGCTTGTCAGTAATCCCCCTGGACAGCCTGCACCAGATCGAGGCTCAGGGACCATTCCCTTGGGAGCTTGCTCACCCCAGGTTCGTCCGCTAGTGGGTTGCATGCAGGCTGCGGGGTTCCGTAGAGGCACAACCAGGATCGACGCCAGACTGCGTTCCTCCGCCAGATGTCTGCATGGCGTGTCCAAGGGTGGCAGAGGTACTCGGCCATGGAGGTCCAGCTGGTGGGGCACTGTTTTAGCTCTGTCTGCAGTGTTTTCCAATCAGCACATGGTTCTGTGAGTACAGGCTGACGGTATGAATCAGTGATTTGGGGGGGTCTTTAAAAAGGGGGTTTTGGTTGTTTTCCCTGCATGCCCTACTCCCCCACTCCTAAAATCACCATTTTTTAGGGTTCTCTAGGTTTCCATGACTGTATTTAGTCAAAATATAGTGGCCATCTTGAATTTTTACAGATTTGATTTTAAAGTTATTTTTTTAATACTTGCCAGCTTCATTTTTGAAAGAAAACCACATAGATGAGCTTCCCATGGCAAGATGTCATAGATTCATGCCTCATTTGCAGTGGATGGCTGTCGGATGCGTGTTCCATGAGCGCTTCGGCCCACGAGGGGTGCGAGGCTTGCCTGGATTTGCTGCCTTTGACCTTTAAAGAAGGTCTTCTAGCGCCTTCTGCCCCACCTCCCACAAAAGTATTGGGGGGAGGGAGTGCACAAGCAACGCTATGGCTAAAGGCAAGTTTGTCTCAGGAGATAAACCTCATAAATCCTTCAAACAGTCTAAAACTGGTACGCAGGGGTTGGCTCCCACCGTGAAGGATGGGTTTTTCCAGGATTTTGTTAATATGCTTTATGAGAAATACTTGGTTAAAATAGTCTCTGCCAGTTTCCCTTCCGCCAGCCTCCCTGCTGGTCACAGGGACCCCTGCTCCTGTGGACTAAGGTCTTTTCTCATGCCTCCCCTTGGGAGTGCCGGCAGGTAAGCCAGTATTGTCTGCAGTTGCACGAAATACGCTTTCCATACCTCTGTTTTTGCAGGGGGGCTCTGTGGTGGCCACAGATGTTCTGGCAGATCTACAGGATCCCGATCAATGTGGAGCCCCTGATTTGGGGGAGGATCCCACTGTGCGCAGAATTTTCAAGCACACTCATCTTGTGGATATGATCTGTGAATCTCCAGGAATTAAAGCTGTCACTGCAGAATGTTCCCACAATCTGCCTCTTTCCCTGATCATCCTGACCCAATTCAGATTCTTATGGACATCTGTGAGACTCCTGAGGGTCCCTTGAAATGTGCTTGCACCATGGCGCGGCTTTATCCCATGGTAGATGCCTTTAACAACCGCTTTGCTTCCCCGAAGGTGGATGCCTCGGTGGCACAGGTCACCAAGGACACTTCTCTCTCCAGTGATGGGGGAGTGGTGGTGAAGGATGTTCAGGACTGATGTGTGGATCTGTTTGATTTGGCAGCTGCTGGTATTAGGGTGGCATTGGCCTCTTCTTTCATGGTCCGGGCATGCCTTTCCAAGCTGTGCCATGATCCTGATACTGTGGTGCTTTGTGACTTGGATTTCATAATCTCAGGAGTGGATTATATGGCTGGTGCCTTGTATGACATCTTGAAAGTCTTTGCTAATCTTTCCACCTATTCTGTTTTTGGCTCGCAGGATGCTCTGGAACTGACAGTGGTCTGGCGATTCGTCTTCTAAAGCAACCTTGAGTCGGTTGCCCTTTAAGGGACAGCTGCTGTTCAGCCATGGTCTGGATGACTTGCCCAGTGTGTAGGATCGCAGTTCTAAGTTATTGCCTGTGAATAGATCCCACCCTTCCAGGGCTTCGGGGCATCCTAATTTTCATCCCTTCAGGGTGGTGGTTGTCCGTACTCGGGCCCTTCCATGGGCCAGCAGTCTTCCTTGTCTGCCAAACCATGCTTCAGCAGTTTTCCACGTCAGCCATCTATGGGGAGTTGTCCGGCGGCTCCTTCAAAGAAACAATTTTGACACCAGGCCGGGGTGTCTTCCCCTGTTGGCTTTTCTGGCAGAATGGCAGGCCATTACCTCTAACTGCTGGGTCTTGGAGGTTCTCAGAGATGGCTACAAACTGGAGTTTGTCCTCTGACCAAGTATTTTCTGTATTCCATGATGGGCCTCCCTGAGAAGGCGGTTCGGGTGCAGGCCACAGGTCACAGATTATTAGATATTGCGAGACTCTGGCTCTGGGAGATACTCAATATACTTTATCATTCCAAAGAAAGGCTCTGACAATTGGAGATCGATTCTGGACCTCAATGCGGTCAATGTAGTGCACTCAGTGATAGCATCGGTGATGCTTGGAGAGTGCTTAGCTTCCCTGGATCTGACAGAGGCGTATATTCATATTCCCATTTTACTGAACCACCGGAAGTATCTGAGGTTCCACATCTTGTGGCAATATTTCTAATTTGTGATGATGTCTTTTGGGATGGCGACAGCATCCTTGACCTTCACTTTCACCAAGGGATGGTAGTGGTGGCAGCCCATCTTCGCACTTCCGGGTTCTGTGGGGCAACAAGTCAGTCATCTGCTGTTCTAAAACTAGCTGCTCTCACAATAGCTCTGTGTAGGATCCATCTTGGCATAGTCCAGTCCTGCTCGCACTGTGTATTATTGGGTAAAGTTATTGCTGCCACCCCATCCCTGGAGATGAGACAGATGTGATTTCCGAGGCAGAAGTTGAGAAGGACCTGCCCACTTAGAGCTCTGAGGTTCGAGGCTTCTGTGTGACCTGGCAGCAGGCGCACAGCTGAGATTACTTAACTAGCTGTACTCACCCTCCTGCTGAATTCCTCTGTAGCCACAAGACTACAAATCAAATAACAAGAACAAAAATGAAACAATCTTCATACGGCATGGTACTGAGAACAGAGTATATGAGTTATCCTAGCATTTGGCTGTGATAACAATGTATTTACATCTTTATTAAAAGTTGATATACTCTCTAAGCCGGTGGTCTCAAACTCAAACCCTTTGCAGGGCCACATTTTGGATTTGTAGGTACTTGGAGGGCCGCAGAAAAAAAATTGTTAATGTCTTATTAAAGAAATGACAATTTTGCATGAGGTAAAAACTCTTTATAGTTTATAAATCTTTCCTTTAATAAGACATTAACTATTTTTTCTGCGGCCCTCACAGTTAAAAGTTTAACATCTTTCCTTTCATAGAACTGACACATTTCAATTACTATATTGAAAATAAAATCATTTTCCCTACCTTTTGTTGTCTGGTGACTTTATTTTTCTGTGCTTTTAACTATGTTTCCAGGGCCTTGTTGTACATTGACTGGTTTTCTCTCCGGCTTCACTTTCTGCCTTTCTGACTCCAATAAATTTTAATGTCTACAGCTGAGTGATCAACAAAATTTTCAGTACCCTCAGAGATATGAAACTCCAAGAAGGGAGGGGGTTGCCCCTCTTTTTCCCCCGGTATGAGTTTACCGTCCAGTCATTGCGAACTTCATAGTATTTGATCACTCTCTGAGACAATATATGTGTATAGTTTATATTATTTTTAACTTTGTTGAACTTGGTCTTCTTAAATCTTTCTTTTTCTTTGTATTAATAATTTCTTTTGATTTGCATATAGACAGAGATATCACCAAATGATTGAATAAACACTTATCTTTAAATAATCTGAGGGGTCCCAACGTGGCTCCGTTTCGGATTCTGCTTCAGGAGACCCGAATTGGAAAATTCTCAATTGGTGCACAAGTATAACCTATCTCCCCTCCCTTCTTGGAGTTTCATATCTCTGAGCGTACTGAAAATTTTGTTGATCACTCAACTGTAGACATTAAAATTTATTGGAGTCAGTTTAAACTAAATATATTCTAATATTTTTCTGACTTCCACTATTTAAGTTTTGTTCCCTGTCTTTTCTGAAGGAAACAGACTTGCATCCATCTTTGGCATTAACTTAACATGCAATTTTTCTGTTTTCTTCTCAAAATCTACTTTTCTATGTCTTACCTTCCCTCCCTATTTCCACGGTCTGACATCTCTCTCCTTCCCCCCCAGTATAACATTTCTCATTCCCTCCTTTCTGGCCCCCCTCCCAGTCCAACATCATTTTCTCTCTTCCTCCTTTTCTCTGGTCCCTCCCCTAACCAACATCTCTCTTTTCCTTCTTCCATGAGTCCAACGATTCACTCTTACCTCTCTTCCTTCCCCAGTGTAACATTTTTCCTTCCCTCCTTTTTGTCCTCCCCATCCATCTTGCCCTCTCCATGAGTCCAACACTTTTTGCCTCCTGCATGCTTTCTCTCTTTGTCCTTGTCTTTTCCCTCAAGTAGCATCCCTCTTTCCCACCCCCCAACCCAACATGCTTTTTCCTCATGCACCCTCCCCTCCAGTGTGTAGCACCTTTCCTTTCCCTTCCTTTTTGCCAGGTCCAGCAACACCTCTTTTCCCTCCCTCCCCATGTGCAGCAGTTCCCCTTCCCTCCTCCCCCTGTCCAGCAGTACCCCTTCTCTGCTCCCCCTGTCCAGAAGTACCCCTTCTCCCTTCCCCTCTTCCCCTGTCCAATAATACCTCTCCTTTCTGTAGCCTAGCGGCAGCTCACTGTGTACTTTTAACTTAGTCACACAGCTGCCGCTAGGATTAGGTTAGCTTTAGCCGCAGTTTCATCAGGCAGCCTCGGAGCTTTTGCTAGGCTGGCCCGCCTCGCATCTTCGAAGTGGGCTGGCCTAGCAAAGGCCCCGCAGCTACCTGATGAAATTGTGGCTAAACTAAAGCTAGCAGCAGCTGTGTGACTTAAGTTAAAATCACACTGAGCTGCTACTGCTGGTCCGGGGGTGAGAAGAAGAGGAGTTCTGGCAGTGTATCGCCAGCAGAAGGCAGGAAGTCAGCTGGCTGATTTTAAGGCCAAATGGGATCGGCACATGGGATCTATTCACAGGGCAAAGGTAGGGGAGGGACATTAGGGTGGGCAGACTAGATGGGCCGTGGCCCTTATCTGCCGTCTATTTCTATGTTTCTATGTTTCTATAAGGCAGGAAGTCAGCTGACGCCGGTGCCGGTAATTGGGGCAGAAAGCAGGAAGTCAGCTGATACTGGCGTCAGCAACAGAAGGCAGGAAGTCAGCTAATGCCGGCACTGGTGATTGGTGGCAGAAGGCACTTCTGAGATCGTGTACAGACCGCAGGCCGCAAAATAGTACCTGGAGGATCGCATGCGGCCCATGGGCCGCAAGTTTGAGACCGCTGCTCTAAGCAGTTTACAGTAACAGCTAATAATAAAAAAGACAACATAGTTAAAAATTATACCAAACAATTTGTGAAATAACAACAAACATAAGATTAAAAATGAAGAATGTAAAGTTACAGAAAAAACCCCAACAATTAAAAACAGTAGGGGGTCAATATTCAGCACAATTTCACTAACCACAAACTGCTCCTGGCCAGGTGTTGCCTGCTTGGAACTAACCAGTCATTTTCTGTGGAACTTAACCGGTTAACATAAAAACATAACATAAGAATAGTCTTACTGGGTCAGACCAATGGTCCATCAAGCCCAGTAGCCCGTTCTCATAGTGGTCAATCCAGGTCACTAGTACTTGGCCAAAACCCAAGGAGTAGCAATGCTACCAATCCAAGGCAAGCAGTGGTTTACCCCATGTCTCAATAACAGACTATGGACTTTTCCTCCAGGAACTTGTCCAAACCTTTCTTAAAACCAGCTACTCTATCTGCTCTTAGCACAACCTCTGGCAATGCGTTCCAGAGCTTAACTATTTTCCAAGTGAAAAAATATTTCCTCCTATTGGATTTGAATGTATTTCCCTGTAACTTCATGCAGTGTTTCCTAGTTAGCACTGAACTCAAAACTAGCTATTTTGGGGCATTCCAGGGGTGATATTCAGAATTTAACTGGCCAGTTTAACCTCGTAAATAGGATGACATAAAGGTCAGTCCTATTTTTATACAGTAGCCCATAGCCAATTAAGTGCCAGCTATGTGTTAGTTGGCTCCATAAACACAGAAATTCAGTGCAGGTACTTGGACATGGCTTGGTGTGGAATTTCCAGGTTTAGTACCGACGGAGGTCAGCAAAATGCCAGCCAGCTGAATATCAAGCCCAGTGTTTTCATCATGTTTCAGAGCTGGCAAGATTCCTGTAACAGGATTAATAAGAGCACAATTAATCAAAGGCCTTATGGAAATAATGTTGAAACTGGCACAGAGAAGATTGTACCTCGAATAGTCATAACAAATGACCCAAAAAGAGAAGGACCCACCAGTAAAGATTTATCTGAGGACCTAAGTGCTCTCGTAGGAACCGCAAGAATCAACATGTGATGAAAAAAAAAGAGAGGGATAAGCTGACCAAATAAATCATTTTAAACACAGTCATTAAGGAAATAGGCAACCAATGTTCATTTTATTTTAGAAGAGGGGTCACTTTTGAAAGCCTACTGGATTGCCCTAGTACAGGAGTGGGCAACTCCGGTTCTCAAGGGCCGAAATCCAGTCGGGTTTTCAGAATTTCCCCAATGAATATGCATTGAAAACAGTGCATGCAAATACATCTCATGCATATTCATTGGGGAAATCCTGAAAACCCAACTGGTTTCTGGCCCTCGAGGGCCCACCCCTGCCCTAGTAGAACTGCTCTATTGAACACTAATCTTGTCATACCTGGTTCCTGTAGTTTGCAGCATTCCAAACCATCAGACACGATTATTTTGATTACCTTCAGCTCTGTTTCATTAATTGATACCATAGCAGGTTGGGTGGAAAGAAGGCCACAATAACCTTCTTCAGCTTTGCCAGAGCCACCTTTGGATCTTAGCAAATGGAAGGACTTCTTGTTTTCTGGTATAGATAATTTGAGAGATGAGGAGGCATGTATAGCACTGAGTCCATGAATTTTTCAGTACTAATATCCAGCGCTAGCAGAAGTTCCTTAATTGCTCTTGTAAAATAGCCACAACATCAGGTAATTTCCTCCAAGTAGGAAGTTACTTTTCAGCTCTCTTTCCGCCCTTTTGGACTCAGAGAGGCCCTCACTTAAAAATTAGTGGAAACCACTGCCCTAGGGTTACCTTATGGCTCCAGAGAAAGGAGGATGGATGGAGTAAAGTCAGGATGTCTCAATCCATCCTCCTTTTCTGAAGTGTATCCTGTTTGGTTTCTCACTGAAAAGGCAATAAGCCATGTTAAGGAGTACCTATATAGGTTTTAAAATTCATGGAAATGACTGAGAGAAAAGCACTAAGTTGTTTCCATGTGATTTTCGGAGGGCTGTACTTGATTTTTTTCTTTATTTGCTGGCTTTGTTTTCTTGCTCAGAAATGGACATTATGCAGTTTGGTTTGTCTTCACACTGAGAGAAGGCTGCAGGATTTGAAAATCCTGTGTTTTCTATACTGTTAACGTGAGATTAAGGGTCTAGCTGCCATTGTAACACAATAAATGATGGCGGAAAAAGACCCTCATGGTCTATCCAATCTGCCCAACAAGGTGATCAGAGCCTCGCCCACTACTCTATGTAGGCCCCGGTCACCCATGTTTACACGCTGGTTATGAAATCATCACAATGCCAAACATGATGGGGATGATATGTGGTGTAAGACACCCATGTGTCCTGTCTGTCCAAACTAGATTGTAAGATCTGAGCAGGTACCATCTTATTACATATTAAATGTGTACAGCACTGCGTACGCTTTTCAGCACTATAGAAATGTTAAATAATAGTAGTGTATTGCTGACAGTATTCAACTTACCGGTTCCTTCCTAAGCTGCACACTGGAGTTGTCGAACCTTCACCCGTCTCTCGCCGCATGCATGACACAGACCATACAAGTCTGTCCAGCATCGGGCTTAGCTCCCACTATTCTTGCCATGTTATGCTTCCATCTTCTTTCTATCCCACACATTTTTAAATTTGTTTACAGTTTTGGACTCTACTACTTCTCTCAGAAGGGCTTTCCAAGCATCCACTACCTTCTCTGTGAAAAAGTATTTCCTGACTTTGCTCTTGAGTCCACCTCCCTGCAACCTCCATTCATGTCTTCTAGTTCTATTTCGTCTGTCTCTGAAAGAGGTTTGTTTGAATATTAATACCTTTCAAGTACTTAAAGATTTGTATCATATCACCTCTCTCTTTCCCCCCCCCCCCAACATATACGTATTCAAATCCTCCAGTCTCTTCTCTTACGTCTTATGGCTCAAACCCTGTATCTTTTTCGTTGCCTTCCTCTGAAGTCTGAACAGCCTCAAGTCTCCAAAACTGGACATTACTCCAAGCGGGACCTCATCAACAACTTGTATAGATAGGGTTGCCAGATTTTATGATTGTAAAACCCAGACACCCTAGACCCACCCCCAGGCCCGCCCATTTCTGCCCTAGCTCCGCCCCCACTGCCTGCTTTGGTTAGGCAGGAGGCAATCCAGGCAATGCGATTGAGTAGAGACTTTTCAAACCCGGACAAAGGGCTGGGTTTTGGAAAGCTGTCCAGACCCCTGGACATGTCCTCAAAAGGAGGACATGTCTGGGGAAATCCGGACATCTGATAACCCTATGTATAGGGGCATCAACACTTCCTTTCTTCTGCTGGTTACTCCTCTCTCTAAGCAGCCTAGCATCCTTCTAGCTATGGCTACCACCTTGTCACACTGTTGCCTTTAGATCCTCAGACACTTATCAGCCTAAAGTCTCTTCCCCTGCCTGTGCATATTATAAGAATAGCCTTCCTGGGTCAGCCCAATGGTCCATCAAACCCAGTAGCCCGTTCTCACGGTGGCCAATCCAGTTCACTAGTACCTGGCCAAAACCCAAAGAGTAGCAACATTCCAGCATCTCAAAGAATAGAAAGATTCCGGAACCCCAATGAGAGCAACATTCCAGAGCTGAGATTGTGATGTCATAATGCCTCGGAGCCAACCTCATCAGTGATGTTACAATGGTTTAATTGTCCTATACTTGGCTCACGTAAGAACATAAGAATATCCTTACTGGGGCAAACCAATGGTCCATCAAGCCCAGTAGCTCGTTCTCACAGGGGCCAATCCAGGTCACTAGTACCTGGCCCAAACTCAAGAGTAGCAACATTTCATGCTACTAATCCAGGGCAAGCAGTAGCTTCCCCCATGTCTTTCTCAATAACAGACTATGGACTTTTCCTCCAGGAACTTGTCCAAACCTTTCTTAAAACCAGCTACGCTATCTTAGCACAACCTCTGGCAATGCATTCCATAGCTTAACTATTCTCTGAGTGAAAAAAAAATTTCCTCCTATTGGTTTGAAAAGCATTTCCCTGTTACTTCATCGCGTGTCCCCTAGTCTGTAATTTTTGACTGAGTGAAAAATCGATCCACTTGGACCCGTTTTACTCCACTCAGGATTTTGTAGACTTCAGTCATATCTCCCCCTCAGCTGTCTCTTTTCTTAACTGTCAAACAGATCAGTTTTCTAATTTTGGTAGATCCCTTTTCATCTTGTCCATACCTACCAGGAAGCTTGTGGCTAGCATGGAGGAGCCATTTCCTGAGGTGCTTGAGTTTCCTGGGACAAAGCTTTGGGAGCACTTTCGTTTTGCACACCTCTAAAAGTTATGTTACTCAGAATTTTCATATTTCTGGTATTGCTCTTATTTTTTTACTTTCCTATTTTCTCTTTCACTTTCCTATACTGTTTCCAACAAACTAAAAAAAAAAAAAAGAGTTAAAAATAACCTTCTGTGGTTTTTTTTTTTTTACTGTTTTGGGAAGTTTGGTTCTCTGCTGACTTTAGTCCCTCCCCCCCTGCCCCCCCCTTCTCCATTGCTTTCATTTCTTATGATGAATTCCCAATACTTTCTTAGCTGATTGGGACTCATTATTTCATAATTCTGGTGTATTGGCTCATTCCATCCAGGCAATATGTGATTCATTTGGTGCAATAGCTGTGGTGTCTTCAACCTAAGGCAGATGATGTGGACTCTTGGAACTTGTCCCATCTATCTTCGGATCTCATCTATGCAAAGGGAGTTTGCCAAACCGAAAGAAGAACTGACTTTAATTAAAGCAACATCTGCCACAGAGAATGGGCCACAGTAGGCTCTGGTAGATTGTGACCAGTCGCATAGAGGCATCCGCCCTACCAAGCAATTCCTGTACAAAATTTATTTGCAGCGTTAGATACTCAAGAAACCAGAACTGAGGTGAAGCCAGCGTCTGAGTAATTCAAAGAATATCAAACTCCCAAAATACAGACAAAACGTCTCAAAACCAACAAAGTAGCATGCGTTTCATGCTCCTCAGCCGGAAGAAATACAAACCAAATACTGAAGGTGGAGGATGGGCTGGGGAGGGCTTCAATGGCTGGGAGGGTGTAGATGGGCTGGAGTAAGTCTTAACAGAGATTTTGGCAGTTGGAACCCAAGCACAGTACCGGGTAAAGCTTTGGATTCTTGCCCAGAAATAGCTAAGAAGAAAAAAAAATTTAAATTGAATCAGGTTGGGCAGACTGGATGGACCATTCAGGTCTTTATCTGCCGTCATCTACTATGTTACTATGAAGGTGATAGAGGTTGTGGGTTCAAACCCCATGTTGCTCACTTAACCCTCCGTTGCCCCAAGTACTTTAGCTAGATAGATTGATTAATTTGGTTTTATATCCCATCTTCCCAGGAGAGCTCAGAATGGGTTACAAGTTTACATACATAATAAAACCTGGTAAAATATAACATGACCAAAATGGCACAGTGTGCCACAACATGACAAGCATTGCTCCTTCATGATCTAACAGTCCCATAGACCACAGTTCTTCAACCGCCGGTCCGCGGACCGGTGTTGGTCCGCAGAAAATTTCTGCCGGTCCGCGCAGGGCCAGCGAGATCTACAAATTAAATTTCCTGTCGGGCATCTGTTCCCCTTTCCCTTCCAGGGCCAGCATTAAGATCAGCTGCGGTACTGCTACAAACGGCCAGCAAAAAGAAAGACAGAAGCCACGGGACTTTTGCTCTTGCCTGCATCGCTATAGGCTCTGCCGATCTTGATCCCGCCCCCTTCTGAAGTGACTTCCTGTTTTTGAGGGGCAGGATTGAGACCGGCAGAGCTTGTAGCGAATAGCAATTCAGGCAAGAGGAAAGGTCCTGCAGCTTCTGTCTTCATTCTAGCCGTCTGATTTAGCGGGACCACAATTGAAGGTAGGGTAGGTTTTGTCTTTGTTTTTGCTGCCAAGTTTAGCAGGACCGGGGTCGAAGGCAGGGCTAATAGCAATCGAGTGCTGGAAGAGTGGATCGGGTCAGCAGCTAAGGAAGGAAATAAGAGATGCTGGATTATGACAAGAGGGAAAAATGTGATATAGGTGTTGTTGGAAGGGGATGGTAGACCCAGGAGGGGGAATTGGTGTGACAGAAGGAAGATGGTGGATCCCCTTGGGGGAGGATAGTTATTGGAACTAGGTGGGAGTTGGAAGAATAGGGACACAAAGATAGATGCTGGACCTTGCAGGGGGCAGAGAAACATGGAAAATGCTGAACATGAGAATGGAGTATGAAGACAGAAGTCAGATATTGGACATGGGTAGAGGGAGTAGAGAGACAGAGGGGATATGCTGGACATGGTGAAGGGGGAATAGGGAGACAAGGAGAAGATGCTGAATAAGGAATGGAGGGAGTAGGGTGATGAAAGGTATCTGCTGGATTAAGATGGGGAAAAGAGGGGAGGCACTAGGATGGGGAAAGATGGTGGGTTGGCTGGATGGTTCAGCAACGGGAAGAAAAAAAGAACACAGGAAGATGCTGGACATAGAGGTTGTAGGGTGAAGGAAAAAAGCAGACTTGACTGAGTAGGTGGGAGATGCTGGACACAGGGTGGATGCAGTAAGAAGAAAAAGGAGGTTCTGGATATTGGAATAATAGGTAGAAGACAGGAAGGGACAGAAGTGGCAGATAGATTGAAGACCTTGGAAAGAAATTTAAGAAAAGACAGAAGAAAGCAGAACAAAATGGGCAGATAATAAAGGTAGAAAAAAATAATTTTATTTCTATTTTGTCATTAGAATATATCAGATTTGAACTATATATCCTGCTAGAGACATAACTGGGGACTGCAAAGCCCAGGCAGTGCTTCTTTAGCTTCCAGCACTCCCCTAACACTATTCCTGTCATGTGTGACTGCAGTATTCTGTTAGCATGATATTTCTGTGTAGCATTCTGCAATAATTTGGCTTGTTCAGTTTTCTTGATAGTGGAGGGGATATATGTGAAGGGGAGGGGAAGGGAAACAGGGGTTTTGTTGCTCCTTGCTCTGTATATTTGTATTTATAAAATGACAATTGTACAGAATATTGTTTCTTTTTATACTTTAATAAAATATGTTCAATATAAAATCATAACTGAGGCTTGTGCGGATGGGATCAGATGGTTTGCGGGGACCGAACTTGCGGAGATGGGGTAAAAATGTTTTTTTTAAATTTCAGTCTTAGTAGTTTGCCGGTCCACAAAATAATTCTTTTATTTCCGCCGGTCCATAGGTGTAAAAAGGTTGAAGAACACTGCCATAGACTCCTTCACAGGTTTTCTGCTTCTGAAAAAAATTGTTACTGAGCTTATGGTTCTGTGGCAAGTTTCTCTTCATATTCTCTTTCACCCTTCTTTATCAGTGCTTTGCATCTAACTTGCCAGTGCTTCTTCATTGGGATCCTTTTTCTGTTCTTTAAAGGATGTTATTTTAATTCCAATAGCTTCTTTCACTTCACATTTTAACCATGTTGGCTGTCCTTTGCTCTTCTTTCCACCTTTTCTAAAATGTGGAATACACCTGGTCTGAGCTTCTACAATGGTATTGTGAGCCCTCTGGGTCAGACAGGGGGAAAATGCTTGAGTACATAAATGCAAACCTCCATTGATAAGTGGTATATAAATAACTTTTAAAAAGTTGTACTACATGTGGGACCAAATGATCTGGACATGGATTGCATGCAAGTAGTATAAAGATCTTTCTAGAAGCTGAGGGAAGGGTTCAAGTTTCAAGTTTATTAAAAATTTGATTAATCGCTTAATCCACATTCTAAGCGATGTACATGTTACTAAAATTACAATAAAAGGGGAATAATACACTGAATAAAACTGAACATATTATTGACAAAAAAAAATACTATTGACAAAAATGAATAAAAAAAACAAAACAAAACATGATACATGAGGAAAAGCGTGGGTAAAAGTTACAATATATTTTAAAGATAGAAGAACAAGTAGGGAAAATACATAAGGAAAGGAAAAGGCTGAATATTTCAGTAAAAGATTAGAGGTAAAAGAATTATTATTAATTTGAGTAGAAATGATTAAGTAGAAAAGGCATCTTTAAAGAGAAAACTCTTCAGCTTACCTTTGAATTTTTCTATGTTTGTTTCTTCCCTTAGATAGATAGGGAGAGAATTCCAGATTTGGGGTGCTGAAACAGAAAAGATAACTTGTCGTCGAGTATTTATGAATTTAAGAGAGGGGACCGATAGCAGA